>NC_056067.1:65898611-66199682 GCF_016772045.2 Ovis aries
CATCTGAATAAAAACTAGGGCAGCAATTACATATATAATATCAAAAACAATGAAATACATATGGCCAAAGATACACGACCGAAATACATATGACCAAATCTAACCAAAAAGATTTGAACACTGAAAACTATAAGACACTGATAAAAGAAAGTGACACAAATAAATGAAAAGATGACTCATGTCCTTGTACTGGAATAATTAATAGCATTACAGTATCCATGCTACTCTATGCAATATACAGATTCAATGCAATTCCTATCAAAATTACAATTTTTCACAGAAATAGAAGATGAATCCTAAAGTTCATATGGAGCCACAGATGACCTCAAAGAGCCAAAGCAATCTTAAGCAAGAACATCAAATCTCAAGATATGAAACTTCCTGATTTCAAAATACACTGCAAAACTAAAGTAATCAAAATAGTATTTTACTGTCATAAAAACAGACACACAAAGTAATGGAACAGAATAAAGAACTCAGGAAAAAGTCCCAAACATATGCGGTCAACTAATCTTCGACGAGGATGCACAGAACACACAATGGGGAAAGGGCAGTCTCTTCAATAAAAGGTGTTGAGAAAACTGGATCCCCACACGCAAAACAGTGAAACTGGGGCTTCCCTGGCGGCCCAGAGGTAAAGAATCCACCTTGCAATGCAGAGGAAGCAGATTCACTCGCCTACGATCCCACATGCTACGAAGTGACTAAGCCTGAGCCCATGTGCCCCAGAGTCTGTGGCACAGCTGGACAGCCTGTGCGCTGCAGCAAAAGATCCCTCATGACACAGTGAAGGTGCTGTGTGCTGCCACGAAGACCTGATGCAGCCAGGTAAGTCAATAAACATACATATGAAAAACACCCACAGTGAAACTGAACCCCATTGACAGTAATTAACTCAGAGTGAATTAAAGAGTTAAACATAAGACCTGAAAGTGTAAACTTGCTTGGCGGCAAAAAGAAGGAATAAGCTATTTGGCAGTGGTCTTGGCAATGACTCTTTTTTTTTTTTTTTTTTTTAGTATGACATGCAAGTACAGTGGGAAAAAAATTAGAAGTGAAACTACATCAACCTGAAAAGCTTCTGCAGAGCAAAAAAAGAAAAAAAATGAACAAAATGAAAATGTCATCTACAGAATGGCAGAAAATGATTAGCAAGCCATGAACCTAGTAAGGTGATGATACTTTAAATATATAACATAATCAAATCAGCAAAAAAAGAATAATCTTATTAAAATATGAGCAGAGGATCTGATTAGATGTTATATACAACTGGCTAACAAGTCCATGAAAAACTGTTCTTTCTCACTAATCACCAGGGAAATGTAAATCCAAACCACAATGAGATATTATTACAAAACTGTCAGGATGGCTATCATCAAACAGATGAGTGCTGGCAAAAGTACAGAGAGAAAGGAACCCTTGTACACTTGGTGGTAAGATAAATTGGTACAGGCATTGTGACTAGACAGTATGGAAGTTCCTCAAAAGTTCGAAATAGAACTACCATACGATCTAGCAATCCCATTTCTTGGAATATAGCCAAAAGAAATGAAACCAAATGGGGAAACATGATCTGCACTCTTATGTCTGCGGCAGCATTATGGACAATACACAAGATGCGGAGACAACCCAAGTGTTCATCCATGTGTGAATAGATAAACAAGGTGTGATATACTCACACACACACATGCCCATCTGAAAGAGTATTCCGCCATAAAAAAAAGGAAGTCCTCCCATATACATGGATGAACCAGAAGGACATTATGCCAAATCATGTATGGTATCACTCATGTAGAATTTAAAACAAAGAAAAAAACACTTTGAACTCACAGAAACAGAGAAGTTGCTGCTCAAAAGGGACAAATCTTCAGTTACAAGCCGGTGCAGTCCATTAAACTCACTGCAAGACTGCTGCTGCTGCTAAGGCGCTTCAGTTGTGTCCGACTCTGTGCGACCCCATAGACGGAAGCCCACCAGGCTTCCCCGTCCCTGGGATTCTCCAGGCAAGAACATTGGAATGGGTTGCCATTTCCTTCTCCAACGCATGAAAGCAAAAAGTAAAAGCGAAGTCGCTCAGTCATGTCCGACTCTCAGCAACCCCATGGACTGCAGCCTACCAGGCTCCTCTGTCCATGGATTTTTCAGGCAAGAGCACTGGAGTCGGGTGCCATTGCTTTCTCCCACTGCAAGACTACAGACCTCCAATTCTTCCCCGTGAGGATTCAGTGTAGAAAAGAGGGAGTGCAAACAACCCAGCCACAACTGCCACAGCAACTACCCAGAAAGCTGGGAAAACAAGCAGTGCCGGAGGTCCACCTGTCAGAAGACAGAGCACCCCCATGGAAAAGGGGAGCCAGCATACAGAGCTCACTCTAGGTATCTGGAAAGGCTTTGAGAGTCTTACTCAGTGAAGACACGAGTGCAAAGCTTTCCAGGAGCACACTGAGGTATATCTGAGCCTCATCAAGGAGCCTCCATTCCTCCGAGGAGAAGTACACAGCAATGTCTTTAAAGCTTAAACTGTCCTATCAACCTAGGGACAGAGGAAACAATGTTCCGAGAACCCACAGTCCATTGCCACGCACATCGAACCCAAACTCTCCTCCCAAACTTCTCACCTCAGAGGAGATACCAGGACCTGGGGCTGCTGATTTGGGTCATCCTTGGGTCACATACATCATTGTAGTCAGCCCTCAGCAATAATACACAAAGGGAGATATAAATATATATATACACACCATGTAAGCTCTGGGCCTGGCTAGCAGAGCCCCATCCCTCCCATCAAGCAATTCCCCTGGAGTCTCCCAGACTATACGTACAACACACAGACAAACCCGGGCTCATGCTTCACTATCAAGTCCCGAATGCCAGGCCTGTGGGGCCATCCGCTCACAGTACCCCTGCATGTGCACATCACTGTATAGACCGTCTCTAACATCATCATTCCCCACGCCCACAGTGTGGGGTTACACTCCCACAGTTCTGCCATCTTCCTGCTCTATAACACAGGATTCACCCTGGACTCATTCATACACCCAGCGCATAGCTTCCAGAGACTGCTGGACACTCTACAATTGTCCACTACCACCCCAGACCTCTGATGAGTCTCGGTGCCAGGGAGAGTCCCACATGCTGCTTTGCAGGTCTCTCTACAGGCTTCTGCTCCCTGATTCAACATTAGCCATGTGCAATGCAGCACGTGAATCACACACACCCGTGACACGCTTCCAGTTCTGTGATACACTTTGATAATCTGCCCCCTCAACAGTCACAACCGTCTACTCAACCTTCCTTAAAATCGCAGCCCTTACAGTCTCCCTGCGGCATGATGACTCTTGACTACATTTACCACAGACCTTATCCTCCAACAAGACTGAAATACTCTAGGCTCCATCAAGGCTCACTGCACAATTCTGGTGAATCTGGATAATATTAAGTTAGCAGGAGCACTGGCCTCAGTACCAATTTGTTTCAATTATTTCTCTGCCTCCCAAGCCACATATTTTTTTTTCAATATTTCAAGCTTTTTATTTACTATTGGAGTACAGCTGATTAACAATGCTGTGTGACAAGTTCAGGTGGTACAGTGGTTAAGAATCTGTCTGCCAGTGCAGGGGTCACAAATTTCATTCCTGGTCTAGGAAGATCACTACAAGCCGTGGCGAAACTAAGGCCATGCTCCGCAACGACTGAAGCCTGCTAGCCCTAGTGCCCCAGCTCTGCAGCAAGAGAAGCCACCACAATGAGAAGACCGACCACCTCAAGAAAGAGTAGACCCGACTTGCTACAACTAGAGAAAGCCCACTTACAGCGATAAACACCCGGCACAACCAAACATAATTATTCACAAAATAAAGACCTGATTACCAGATCCCCTGCTGTTGGTTCTTGAAAAAATGAAGACCTGCTGTACCCTGCTCCCAGTTCAGACACGCCTCCAAGCATTTGCACATGCTCTGTTCCTGGGGAAACCTTCCATACCAGTCTACACTAGCCATCAGGAAACGGAACATGTGTATGTTACCTTTGTTCTGCAGCCAGGACCCAGAGCTGGATTCACGGCCCTCACATTCAAGAGCTGAGATTATATCCAGGCAAGTCTCTGGACACAATACCCTGACACTCTATAAAGTGAAAGTCGCTCAGTCGTGTCCAACTTTTTGCAACCCCATGGACTATACGATCCATGGAGTTCTCCAGGCCAGAATACTGGAGTGGGTAACCCTTCCCTTCTCCAGGGATCTTCCCAACCCAGGAATCAAACCCAGGTCTCCCTCATTGCAGGCAGACTCTTTATCAGCTGACCACTCTTTGTGGGTGGTGTCAATACCAGGGAGGGACTGGTACCTCATCTCCTGCCTTGTGGAACATCCCTAAGTTCTTTTCCAACCTTCAGAACCTGGGGGAAGGGGAAGGCACCTGTGGCTAGACTCCAAGTGTGCAGGACTCCCCTGGATCCCCACCAGGCCTTGAACCTGGACTTGGGGTTAACTTACTAACCTCTGTGTTTCAGTCCTCAGAGCAGCCTCTTATCAGATCCCTGACCTTGGGAAATGGTGCTACTTGTCTTTGCCGCAACCTGTTCGCCAACCACCTCCAATCTGTTCCCTCTCTGAGGGATTTTGGTGACCTTTAAAACCCTAACACATATGGGATTTCTCTGGTAGCTCTGCCTGCCAATGCAGGGGACACAGGTTTGATCCCTGGTCTGGGAAGCTATCACATGGCGCAGAGCAACTAAGTCCCTGCACCACAGCTACTCACTCCAGCTACAGCCAGAGTTGTGCCCACAAGCGAAGCCACCCCGCACCCTCTGCAACTAGAGAAAGCCCCCCAGCAGCAAGGAAGAGCCCAGTGGGCGGAACGAAGACCACACGCAGTGTAAAAACCACAACAACAAACCCCTAACAGAAGTGCCCCTCTTCTGTCCACTAGCCTCCACCGCCTTCAAGTCAAGCAGAAAAAGAAACCACCTCTCTCTGCCAGTTCAGGTACACTCCCTCAACGCGGCTTCCTGCAGACATCAGTTGGAATCCAGGTTCCCCAATCCCACCCGCCTCAGTCCGACCTCCAAGTCTCTGCACCTACACGTGGGACCACCCACGGCCGCCTCACCGTCCTGGAGCCCGGGGCCTGGGCTCCCTGCATGAGCAGGCGCCCTGCACTCGGGGCTTTAGTGACTGGTGGGTTGAGGGCGGTGAGAGCCCTGCGGGCCAGCGTTTACCTGCGGTGGATCCCTCAGCGCCGCCACCGCCATCAGACTGGCCGGAGCGGCCGGGGGACGCGGGCAGGGACTGTCCTCTCCTCGGCCTAGCGCAGGGGGCCTGGTCGCCATTGCAGAACCTCAGAGCCCACGGTGCAGCGCGGGGACAGTGCCTGCTCTCGTGCTTTCTAGATCCAGTCACCCGGTGAGGAATCAGTGGCCCCCAATCAGGACACTCACAGCAGTTTAAAATGCCGCCACGAGCAAGATACTGGAAGTCCTGCTCCAATGGGCCCAGTGTGAAGAATTTCCCCGGAAATGCATTTATGTGGATCTTCCTTCCTGGGCACAGGCTCTTCCCAGTAGTATTGTTCTCAGGGCTTTAGCAATTGCCCGAAAGGGTGTTCTCCTTTCTGACCAACCAGAACTTGCGCCAACTGGCACCAGGAAGGATGCTGGAAAGCAGTCATCCTACCTTGAGGAAGGAAGGGTTCTGTTTCTTGTTAAACGCAGCAAACTGACAAAATTTCAGAATTCCTGAAGCTCAATCAGTTCCCAGAAGATAAAAGATTGAGACTGTCAACTACAGATTGGCATTTGCCATGGTGCATGCCACCTCCCTCTACAAGGATTAAATCATGTGGGCTCTGCTCCAGCTGTTGACTTCAACACCCTCTGAAAGCAGTTCTGAGTGGTGAGCAGAAATGAAGCGTTCTATGCTTGCGTGGGGGCGGGGCGGGGAGGGCAGCAAACTTGCAGGACAGGTCTTCAGACAGATATTCTCAGGAGGTGATTTTATGAGCCCAATTCTTATATCTCCTCATATCTAGAAAAGCACTAAAATCCTTCATGGTGATGAGTGTTTCCTCATGACTCTCACAGAATTTCCCGAAACTAGCAGAAACCTCGGAAAAATATGCGCTTGATTGCATGTAGTCTCCCTTCACCAAAATCGCATGTACACTGACCTTACCTCCATCTCTTTGGAGCACTTTCTCAGAGTTATCTGAGGTGCTGTTTCCTGGGGTTCAGTCCTAATTTAGCCCCCAAATAAAACTGAACTTGCAACTCTAACTTGTACAATATTTTTAAGTCAATAAGATGCACTCAGATATCTTCTAAATGGCCATATTATCCCAGAGCCATTCAGATATGAATCAGCAAGTTCAGATCAGTCGCTCAGTCGTGTCCGACTCTTTTCGACCCCACAGACTGCAGCACGCCAGGCTTCCCTCGCTATCACCAACTCTCGGAGCTTTCACAAATTCATGACCATTGAGTTGGTGATGCCATCAACCATCTCAGCCTCTGTCGTCCCCTTCTGCTCCTGCCTTCAATCTTTCCCAGCATCAGTCTCTTTTCCAATGAATCAGTTCTTTGTATCAGGTGGCCAAAGTATTGAAGTTTCAGCTTCAGTATCAGTCCTTCCAACGAATATTCAGGACTAATCTCCTTTAGGATTAACTGGTTGGATCTTCTTGCAGGCCAAGGGACTCTCAAGAGTCTTCTCCAACAGCAGAGTTGAAAAGCATCAATTCTTTGGCACTCCACCTTCTTTATGGTCCAACTCACATCTATACATGACTACTGGAAAAACCATAGCTTTGACTAAACAGACCTTTGTTGGCAAAGTAATGTCTCTGCTTTTAATATGCTGTCTAGATTGGTCATAACTTTTCTTCCAAGGAGTAAGCATCATTTAATTTCATAGCTACAGTCACCATCTGCAGTGATTTTAGAGCCCCCCAAAATAAAGTCACTCACTGTTTCCAAGGTTTCCTGATCTATTTGCCATGAAGTGATGGGACTGGATGCCATGATCTTCGTTTTCTGAATGTTGAGTTTTAAGCCAACGTTTTCAGTCTCCTCTTTCACTTGCATCAAGAGGCTTTTTAGTTCCTCTTCACTTTCTGCCATAAGGGTGGTGTCATCTGCATATCTGAGGTGATTGATATTTCTCCCGGCAATCTTGATTCCACTTGTGTTTCATCCAGCCCGGCATTTCTCATGATGTACTCTGCATAGAAGTGAAATAAGCAGGGTCACAATATACAGCCTTGACATACTCCTTTCCCAATTTGGAACCAGTCTATTGTTCCATGTCCAGTTCTAACTGCATACAGATTTCTCAAGAGGCAGGTCAGGTGCTCTGGTATTCCCATCTCTTGAAGAATTTTCCAGTTTGTTGTGATCTACACAGTCAAAGACTTTGGCGTAGCCAATAAAGCAGATATTTTTCTGGAACTCTCTTGCTTTTTTGATGATCAAATGGATGTTGGCAATTTGATCTCTGGTTCTTTTGACTTTTGCCTTTTCAGAATCCAGCTTGAACAACTGGAAGTTCATGGTTCGCATACTGTTGAAGCCTGGCTTGGAGAATTTTGAGCATGTGAGATGAGTGCAATTGTACTCTTTGGCATTGCATTTCTCTGGGATTGGGATGAAAACTGACCTTTTCCAGTCCTGTGGCCACTGCCGAGTTTTCCAAATTTGCTGGCATATTGAGTGCATCACTTTAACAGCATCATCTTTTAAGATTTGAAATAGCTCAACTGGAATTCCATCACCTCCATCAGCTTTGTTCGGAGTGATGTTTCCTAAGGCCCACTTGACTTCACCATCCAGGATGTCCTCTAAATGGCCTCTCAATGGCCATATTAGTAATCCCTGGTGGCTCAGAGGTTAAAGCGTCTGCCTCCAATGCAGGAGACCCAGGTTCGATCCCTGGGTCAGGAAGATCCCCTGGAGAAGGAAATGGCAATCCACTCCAGTATTCTTGCCTGGAGAATCCCATGGACAGAGAAGCCTAGTAGGTTACAGTCCACGGGGTCACAAAGAGTCAGACACGACTGAGCGACTTCACCTCACCTTAATGGCCATATTATTCTAGAGCCATTCAGATATGAGTCAGCAAGTAGCTGGACACATTATATAATTGTTCTTGAAATCCATGTACTGAAGCTGTAGTCAGTTTTCTGTGTTGTATTATGATTAGCTATGAGGAAAAGTCTGTACGGGGTCATGACTCAGGGAAGAAGATGGATATTCTGAATTAGGTGGTAAAGCAGGAGTTTTACTTCCGGTTCCACAATAAAGCTTCTTTCTTGCCTACAGAACCAGGGATTGTGTCCTATCCACTGAGAAACACTTTCATCTGTATATTATCTCTTATTCCACTTCCTAGCATAAACTCAATTCCTTTTAGTGAACAGATATCCATCTCAAACTGAGAGCAACCGAACTAATGTTATTTTGGTATGGGTCAGTAACTGCAACTTTGAGAGTCGCAGCACGTATGGAAGGGAATATCTGAACACTTATATAAAAGAAGGCATCTTAAGCTTACGATCTCGTGTCCTTGCTGGTAAGTGACTATCATTTTCCAGTGACTGCAGACACACTTCTTTACAGGGAAATGAGATAATATCAGAAAGTTTTGACATGCAAGTTTCAGAAAGTTATTAATATTTGTGTTGTTATTCAAAGACAGTAGCAGATACCGCCCTGGGGATACAGCAAGTGATGTTGAAGACATCAGAGAATTTTCAGTAGTGCTTTTATTCTTGAAAACAGTAATACCAGCTTGGAGAAAGAATTGACAGGGACGTTAAGATTAGCTAAACTAGGACTTCCCTGATGGTACATTAATAAGAATCCGCCTGCCACAGCAGGGGACATGGATTCCACACCTGCCTGGTCCGGGAAGATTTCTACATGCCTCGGGGCAAATAGGCCAGTGTGCCACAATTATTGCGCCTCTGCTCTGCAACAAGAGAAGCTCCTGCTCGCTGAAACTAGAGAAAGCCGGTGCACAGTAAGGGAGACCTAGTGCACCCAAAATAAATGAATAAAAAAACCTTAATTAACTTTATTTTTAAAAACTAGTCCAAACTAGTAAATGTGAACAAGAATTTGGAGTATCGTGTTTACTCACAGTTCCAGTAAATTTTCATTAGGCAAAATACAGTGTCAGGCACTGTTTTAGGTGTACGGAAACCACAACACATGCAAACCTATTCTTTTTTCATGCAGCTTACATTCTTCAATGAGCACAGAAAGGAAACATGAAAGAAAAAGTGTGTAATTTTATAGTAAGTTTTAATGTCATATTAGAAAGTTCAAACACGCATCTACATATCATCTAACTCAGATATGACTGAGACCTAATGTACAATTAACCCTGAGGCAAAATTGCTCTCCAGATGTGAAACCCGAGGTTTCATGCTTCAAAAATGTAATCCTGACACAGGCAAAGGACAGACATTGCCATTACAAAAGGGGGAAGTGGGAAATAGAGGAATGCGGGGTGAGCGCTCTTAGTGTGAACCACTGTTGTGGCTGTGGAAGAAGGAAACCTTGGAATCACTTTTTAAAGCAAGACAGCCTGGTTTTTCTGATTGTGAGAGAAAGTAAGGTGGGAGTAAGGTTCTGACACCAAGATTTTTGGTGTTGGGAGGTAGAAGGACAGACGTTCCATTAACGATGTTGTGTGTTCTGCAGTGGTAATAATTCTCATTGAGTTGCCTGCAGTTTCCTTTTGAGGGTATACTTCAGAAAATAAAAGAATGGAGTTATTTAGCAGGTAGTGGGGTACACAGGTCTGGAACTATGGGGAGGATCTCTGGATGGACACATCTACAAAATTTGGTGGACAGTCTGGACCAGGGGGAGGTTCTATGAATATTAGTAGGAGGGATCCTGAACATGGTGATAATGACAATAGTAAATCAGAGAGAGGAGAGTGGGTGCCACAAGTACATCTATAGCTTGGTTACAAAAAATTAGGTATAAAATAAACTACAAGGATATACTGTACAACACGGAGAATATAGCCAATATTTCATAACAACTATAAATGGAGTATAATCTTTAAATTTATGACTCACTATACTGCACACCTGTAGCTTTTATAATAAAAATGTTAAAAAAATTTTTAATAAACTAAGGTGTGCAAGTCATTACAAAGTTAAGCCCCAATTTAAGGCCATAAAATATACTTTGATTTTTGTAAATAAAAATACAGAGAGTTCCCTGGCGGCCTAGTGGTTAGGATTCTGAGCTTTCACTGCTGCAACAAAATACAAAAACATTCAAATGACAAAAATGACTTGTATAAAACAATAAGAAAATTGTATTTTAAGTATCCATAAAACGTTTGGCAATATTTTGTAACAGGCAATTTTTGTGAAAACTATCCAAATGTTATACAATAATTCATGAAAAATTCATTTTGATTTCAAAATTTCCCTATAACCAGCCAGAATAAGGCGGCCTGATAATTTCCACCTGGTGCCCAAGACCAGGGGCAGTGGCTGGGAGGAGCCACCCCAAACCCAAGGAGCGGTGGCTGCCTGGGCCCAGGAGGGCCTAGAAGAGCCATCCCACGTTGGAGGTCAGGAAGGGCGGTGGTGAGGAGACACCTCTTATCCAAGGTAGGGAGCAGAGGCTCCACTTTGCTGGAGTAGCTGTGAAGAGATACGCCATGCCCAAGGTAAGAGAAACCCAAGTAAGATGGTAGGTGTTGCAAGAGAGCATCAGAGGGCAGACACACTGAAACCATACTCACAGAAAACTAGTCAATCTAACCACACTAGGACCACAGCCTTGTCTAACTCAATGAAACAAAGCCATGCCCGTGGGGTAACCCAAGATGAGCGGGTCATGGTGGAGAGGTCTGACAGAATGTGGTCCACTGGAGAAGGGAATGGCAAACCACTTCAGACTGGTTCCAAATAGGAAAAGGAGTACATCAAGGCTGTATATTGTCACCCTGCTTAAATAACTTACATGCAGAGTACATCATGAGAAACGCTGGACTGGAAGAAACACAAGCTGGAATCAAGATTGCCGGGAGAAATATCAATCACCTCAGATATGCAGATGACACCACCCTTATGGCAGACAGTGAAGAGGAACTAAAAAGCCTCTTGAGGAAAGTGAAAGAGGAGAGTGAAAAAGTTGGCTTAAAGCTCAACATTGGCATCTGGTCCCATCACTTCATGGGAAATAGATGGAGAAACAGTGGAAGCAGTGTCAGACTTTATTTTCTTGGGCTCCAAAATCACTGCAGATGGTGACTGCAGCCATGAAATTAAAAGACTTTTACTCCTTGGAAGGAAAGTTATGACCAACCTAGATAGCATATTCAAAAGCAGAGACATTACTTTCCCGACTAAGGTCCGTCTAGTCAAGGCTATGGATTTTCCAGTAGTCATGTATGGATGTGAGAGTCAGACTGTGAAGAAGGCTGAGCGCCGAAGAATTGATGCTTTTGAACTGTGGTGTTGGAGAAGACTCTTGAGAGTCCCTTGGACTGCAAGGAGATCCAACCAGTCCATTCTGAAGGAGATCAGCCCTGGCATTTCTTTGGAAGGAATGATGCTAAAGCTGAAACTCCAGTACTTTGGCCACCTCATGCGAAGAGTTGACTCACTGGAAAAGACTTTGATGCTGGGAGGGATTGGGGGCAGGAGGAGAAGGGGACGACAGAGGATGAGATGGCTGGATGGCATCACGGACTCGATGGATGTGAATCTGAGTGAACTCCGGGAGTTGGTGATGGACAGGGAGGCCTGGTGTGCTGCGATTCATGGGGTCGCAAAGAGTCAGACACGACTGAGCGACTGAACTGAACTGATAATTTAAAATGTTTCCAAAACACTGAGTATAGAATACTTACCATTATAATACTTATTACTTTATCACATACTTTTATCAGTCGCATTTCACTGAATTTTTTAAAAAGCTTATGTGGAACCTTTCCAGTACAATCAAATGAATATTGATTGCAATAAGTATGTTTTCTTTCTAAGCAGTTACGTTGTTTATATCATCTTAGATTAAAATTTTATTTTTAAATAAGCAAAACTTGCATTGACCTTCAGGGGAAAGAAAACACATACTGTAATAGAATCAGTCATTTCGCATTTCAGCATAATAAATGAAATTTGTTTACAGAGGATCTGAAGAGAATTAATTTACCAACTAGGGCAAAGAGAAAGAAGCGATCTCCCATTTGAAAAAGAATCAAAATGCTTCTGTGGTAATCCATCAACTGGTGAGTGTGCTCTCAATCTCAAGAGTCAATGGATTCAGGAAAAATAAGCTATAACCATGAACACATATAGACTGAGTAAATTTTCACAGTATATTTACATGGCATTTATATTAATTACATGGCACTCTGTAAAATGCAACAAGATAAGGATATAACTAATACAAAGAATAAATTAGTTAAGTACAATAAGAGAATTGAGAAAAGGAGAGTTACAAAAATATTTTATGTAACATTTTTTAAATAAATGGCACATACAAGTTCAATGTCCCACTGGCAAATCCACAGAGACCTCAGTAACCAGCAGCCCCCTCCTCGATGCAGATAAGTCCCTGAGGGCTGACCCAGGTCAGGAATTATGAGAAGCCCCATTTATTTCCGAAATGCATGCACATGGGGATAGAGGGGTCTGAGGATATCAGGGGGAGCTAAAGTTTCCTGGCACCAGGATCTCACCTGTAGAGGGAGCTGCGTGGGAATGAACAGCTCCTCTCTTCACATCTTTCAGTGGACCAGAGGCAGGGCAGCTCCTAACCTCCATTTTACATAAAAGGAAAAGGGCTTGGGGAAGAGTGTTTGCCTGTGGGTCCTTGATCAGGGATACAGAATTTAAACTCAGATAGCCTGGATGAGGACTTGAGGAGTCTGACCACTGACCTCCATTCCCTCCCAACCAGGCTTTGGGACTCAAAGCAAAGACCAGTCCATCCTGATGAAACCTTGTCCCCATCTCCAATCCACCAACTTCTATAGTGATAGAACAAAGCAAAAGCATAAGCACTATAAAGCAAGGTTTTATTGTATTCTTAAGTGACTAAAATCAAGAATGTGATAGAGAATATGTTAACAGTGCAGGTAAAATTTAAAGCATATGTCACAGTATCCACTGCACTGTGGACACTGGAAAAAAAAGAAACTTTTTAGGTTAGAAAATTCTGCCAGTATTAAAAAATTACTCCATAAAGCAAAATCACTCACAATATTAAAAAATGAGTGAAATTCCAATATACATCTTTGTGGTTTCATCGTCCTATTTGTTAAAGGAAAATAGCCAAAGGCCAACAAAGAAAAAGATTTAAGCAGACATTTAAACAAAGATACATAGATAGGAAATGAACATCTGAAAAACCGCTCATCATGAATCCTTACAGAAACTCAACTAAAACAAAAAAAGTGATATACCTCTAAAAAACAAAAAAGCTAAAATTAAAGCAATCAATAAACCAAATATTCAGAATATGGGAGAGGTGGAATTCTCAATATATTGCTGGTAGGATGCAAAAGGCACAATCATTTTAGATCACAATGTTAGCTTCTTCAAAAGTAAAACTGTTGTGGGACTTCCTTGGTGGTCCAGAGTTTAAGAATCCTCCTTCCAATGCAGGGGTTGGGATTAAAGCCCTGGTCAGGGAACCAAGATTCCACATGTGGCAGGACAACTAAGCCCTCCGCCTGAAATAAAAACCCACTGCAGCCAACAAGAATAGAACGGCAGTGGCTCAGACACTGCATTCTAAGTTACTGACAAAAGATAAATACATGTTCATACAAAGAACTAACGCAATTTTTATCCTAGCTTTATTTTCAGAAGTCAAATTCTAGAAACAAGTCAAATACCCATGAAGAGAATGGATAAACTAACCGTGGCATATTGAAAAATATGTCATATTTTTTGTCAGTCAAAAAAAAAAGCGCTATACATCACTGATGAGTCTCAAAGTAATTACAATATAGAAAGGAAAGAAAAATATGGTAAATAGCATATGATTCCAATAATATCAATTCAAGAAAATGCAAGGTATCTATTTTAAGGAAAGTAAATCCATGGTTACTTGGAAAGGTGAGAAAGGCAAGATTATAGAACAAATGAGGTAAATACACCATGACAGATATGGTCACTATCAGGACTATGGTGATAGTCTCAGAGGTTCACACCTGTGTCAAAACTTGTCAAGTTGTACTTTAAATACACTTGGTTTAGCAAATGTAAATTATACATTGTGTGTGTGTGTTTGTAGCTCAGTCGTATGTGACCCAAACCGTAGCCTGCGGGGTTCCTCTGTCCGTGGAATTTTCCAGGTAAGAATACTCTAGTGGCTGGCCATTTCCTCCTCCAGGGGATCTTCCCAACCCAGGGATTGAACCCTGGTCTCCTGTATTTCCTGCACTGCATGCAGATTCTTTACCGCTGAGCCATCAGGAAAGCCACAGATATTATACCTTAGTATAGCTTTAAAAAATAGCGCAACTTAAAGATCTCTATGGCCCAGTCTTTCTGACAGAGAGCTATGGCAACCATACACTCCATCATCTCTCTATGCCCTGAGGGGCGGAGGTGGTTGTCAAACTTGCATCAGTGCCAACAAATATGGCGAGTAATGGAGAACATTTCCACTGACAGTCAACGGGAATGCTGTCTGGGTCACAAGAGCCACAGCCAGGGACTGCTGCTGCTGCTGCTGCTGCTGCTAAGTCACTTCAGTCGTGTCCGACTCTGTGCGACCCCACAGACAGAAGCCCACCAGGCTCCCCTGTTCCTGTCCAGGCAAGAACACTGGAGTGGGTTGCCATTTCCTGCTCCAATGCATGAAAACTGAAAAGTGAGAGCGAAGTCGCTCAGTCGTGTCCAACTCTTAGCGACCCCATGGACTGCAGCCTACCAGGCTCCTCCATCCATAGGATTATTCCAGGCAAGAGTATTGGAGTGGGTTGCCATTGCCTTCTCCGACAGCCAGGGACTAGACCCCCTTTTAATTTTCTTCCAATCCATGCGGTAATGGCCTTGAGATGAACAATACAGAGGGCCTATCACTTTTACATGGACATTTGTAGATGCACATTTAGAAGCAGCACAGTACACTAGTTGGCTGCAGTCCTCCTCTCCCTACAAATCAGTGTTTCTGCACCAGTTATGGACCCAGTGGTATTACAACCAGTTACAATAATCAGAGAACATGGCTCTCTGCAGACCTGGGGAAGATTTCCCTCCACAGTGCTGAAAACACCCTGGGATCTCTCTGTTTAG
Organism: Ovis aries; assembly: GCF_016772045.2. Classification (NCBI taxonomy): domain Eukaryota; kingdom Metazoa; phylum Chordata; class Mammalia; order Artiodactyla; family Bovidae; genus Ovis; species Ovis aries. Next base: position 65,913,894 of record NC_056067.1, read on the forward strand.
TAAGGAAAAAAATTAATGTTATGCTCAGAAGCACTTGAGATTCTCACATCTGCCTGCTTCTCAGTGTCACCTGGCAGACTCCTAAAACAAAGCCTCCAGGCTTCAAGTGAAAACCAGAAATCCCTGCAATCTTTTCTAGCAAGCTGCAGCTGCAAGGCAGACCTGGTCATAACTGGCAAGCTATTGTCAACATACCGTCACCTCTCAGAAACTTTGAGACCCCTAAAAACTGTTCTCCCCTTTATGCTTACACAGCACAAACCTGTGAATTACCTGCACAGTAAATAGAACGTCCAAGATGAAAGAGGACTTAAGAGCTTAGAAGGTCTCGAGTATTGTATGAGCCAAAGCAACCTGTAGCAAGTATTTATTCATCATTTGGAAGCTGGAAAACCTTATTGTTAGTATCACATGAGATCAACACATCCCTACTGCTATTCTCTGCAAGCTGCCAGCTGAACTTCTGATAGTTTCTGGGCTGACACTGACCAGGTCCATGTCCAAGATAGTCACGGAGGAGTGAAAGTTGGCACCATAGGCCTCAAGTGATTCCTAACTTGGCTAAAACATGGGAGGACACAGTAAGTCTCCCTGAGCACACTGGGTGGGCCTGCTGAGAGCTAGATACGAAATGGCTTTGACCACAGAGATGGGAGTGACATATATGTGGGCAGAACCCTGGAGAGGTTAGAGACTGAAACATAGCAACACATTTCCCACAAAATCATGAGGAATCGTTCCTCATGATTATCAATAGCTATGCAGATGTCTGGGAGCTAATTCAGACAGATGAATCCTCAGCTTCCTTTGGTATCCTTACACTGAACAAGAAAACTGCACATTCCCTAAACACCTAAGGCCTTTCTCTAGTGTGAACTCTCTGATGTTGAGAAAGGGTAGATTTTCGCATAAAAAATTTCCCACATTCTCTACACTCATAAGGTCTTTCCCCAGTATGACCTCTCCGGTGTTGACTAAACTGGGAACTGTCTCTAAAGGATTTCCCACATTCACTGCACACGTAAGGCCTTTCTCCTGTGTGAACTCTCTGATGGTAACGGAGTTTGGAGCTAGAGATAAAAGATTTCCCACATTCACTGCACTCATAAGGCCTATCTCCTGCATGAACTCTCTGATGATAACGAAGGGTAGAACTGGAGGTAAAAGATTTCCCACATTTGCTGCATTCATAAGGCCTTTTGCCTGCATGAACTCTCTGATGATAAGAAAGGGTGGCACTACTAGTAAAAGATTTCCCACATTCGCTGCACACATAAGGTCTCTCTCCTGTGTGAACTCTCTGGTGTCGAATCAGTATAGAGCTATTGGTAAAGGACTTCCCACATTCGTTGCACTGATAAGGCTTTTCTCCCCTGTGAACTCTCTGATGATAACCAAGGCCAGAGATAGAGGTGAAAGATTTCCCACATGCACTACACTCATAAGACCGTTCTCTATTATGAATTTTCTGGTGTGTTGAGAGGGAAGATTTTTGGCTAAAAGATTTCCCACATTCAGCACACTCATAAGGTCTTTCTCCAGTGTGAGCTCGCTGATGTTTATTGAATTGTGATCTATCCTTAAAGGATTTCCCACATTCATTGCACTCATAAGGCCTTTCTCCAGTGTGCACTCTGTGATGATAACGGAGGCTGGCACTAAAAGTAAAAGATTTCCCACACTCACTGCACTCATAAGGTCTTTCTCCTGTGTGAACTCTCTGATGATAACGGAGGGTAGAACTAGAGGTAAAAGATTTCCCACATTCACTGCACTCATAAGGCCTTTTTCCTGCATGAACTCTCTGATGATAACATAGCGTGGAGCTGGAGGTAAATGATTTCCCACATTCACTGCACACATAAGGCTTTTCTCCTGTATGAACTCTCTGGTGTTGAATGAGTGTCCATCTATTGTTAAAAGATTTCCCGCATTCACTACATTTGTAAGGCCTTTCTCCTGTGTGAACTCTCTGATGTAAAAGTAGGTTATTCCTTCGGATAAAGGATTTCCCACACTCACTACACTCATAAGGCCTTTCTCCAGAATGAACCCTCTGATGATAATGGAGGTCAGACTTAGAGATAAAAGACTTCCCACATTCATTGCACTCATAAGGCCTTTCTCCTGTGTGAATTCTCTGATGATAACGGAGGGCAGAGCTAGTAGTAAAAGATCTCCCACATTCATCACACCCATAAGGCCTTTCCCCAAGGTGACCTCGCTCATGATACTGGAGGGTGGAGCTACAGGAAAAAGATTTTCCACATTTATTGCACACATAAGGCTTTTCTCCTGTGTGAATTCTCCGGTGTCGAATGAGCGTCCACCTGTTGTTAAAAGACTTCCCACATTCAGTGCACTCATACGGTCTTTCTCCAGTGTGGACTCTGTGATGATAACGAAGGCTAGAGCTAAAAGTAAAAGATTTCCCACATTCACTACACTCATAAGGCCTTTCTCCTGAGTGAACCCTTAAATGTATAATTAGGTTATTTTTTCGGGTAAAGGATTTCCCGCATTCACTGCACTCGTAAGGCCTTTCTCCAGTGTGAACTCTGTGATGATAACGGAGAGCAGTACGAGTGATAAAAGATTTCCCACATTCACTGCACTCATGAGGTCTTTCTCCAGAATGAACTCTCTGATGATAACGGAGGTCAGAGCTAGAGATAAAAGATTTTCCACAATCACTGCATATGTAAGGTCGTTCTCCAGTGTGGGATCTCTGATGATAACAGAGTGCAGACATTGAAGTAAAAGATTTCACACAGTCACTGCACTTATAAGGCCTTTCTCCAGTTTGAACTCTCCTGTGTGGAATGAATACTGAGTTATGGCTAAAAGATTTTGAACATTCACTGCACACATAACTCTTTTCGCCACTGCACCACGGGTGGGGAGAAATGAGGACAGATTTGTGACTTAAGGATTTCCCACATTTGCTGCACTTGTATTGCCTTGCCCCAGTATGAATTCTTCGATGTTTATAGAGAATTGAGCTTTGCCTAAAGGATTTCCCACAGTCACCACACACATGAAGGTTTTTTCCAGCATGCACTCTCTGGTGCACAACAAATGAGGATTTGTACCTGAATGCTTTCCCACATTCACTGCACACAAAACAAGGTATTCCAGTATGGACACCCCGATTTTGAACAAGTGTGTGTTTGGGGCTGAGGGCTTTCTTGCATTCTCCTGAGGTGTGATGACTTCTGCTCTGTAAAGTTGACTCACACTGGGTGACTGTGTTTGGCTTCTCCACAGTAGGAGTGGTCTGTTGCTGCAGGTGTCCCATAATTGTTGGGAAGTCCTTTTCAAACTCCCTGCAGGTAAATGGCTTCTGTAACACAAGGAATCTGCAGCTCTTGAAAAACTTGGCCTCATCCACACTACTTCTGAGGGTTTTCTCTCCCATGTGTTCCTGGTGCTGCTGAAAATTTGCACTAAAACAAAACTGTTTCACACATGCTCCACACCTCAACAGTTTCTGGGTGTGTTGTGTTTCCTGGTGCTCAGCCAAGTGGAAAACTTTTTTCAAGACTGGACCACAAGTCTCACAGGGGTGGATCTTCTGGGAAGACAAAGCTGCCTTTGGAGTCCTAGCCTGTGACACTTCTAGAGAAGTGATCTGTTCAGAAGGTGTCTCTGCATTCTCTGTTCCACAGCAGCAACCTGAACAGAAAGAAATGCAGGTCAAGTACATATTGACTATAGAGAAGGGTCCAGCTCATCACTAATGTGTACCTATCTAATCCAGGTATGAGTCTATGAGATGCTTTTCAAGAAACAGAGCTTGGAATTTAGTTGGAAGAACAACCAACTGTTGTGCATTACTGAGCCTCAAGGTCACACAATAGCAGAGATCTCATCAGGAGAAAAAAACAAAAACAGGGTAGGACACAAGGAAGAGAGGCAGGGTCTACGACTCACTTCTCTTCCACTGGCTTCCTGTAGGACTTTTCTGCTGAGACTGGGTAGAAAAGGTCATCTAAGCTCATTAAAACCCCACAGCAACATCAGCTGCTATTTGAAGTCAATTCAGGGAAATGTGAACATATCATAGCACAATCAATGTTGGTGAGTACTACAGAAAGGGTAGTGAGAGAAATAAGAGAGATGTGGAGTCCAGAGAGGAGTGAAGTCCAGAGATATGGAGTCCAAATAAGAAGTCCAGATTATCCCTGGGCTAAAGTCACAGTAGGAATGACAAGCAGTACAACTGACAAGTCAGTCAAGTGTTAACAGTGGAAAAGATAGTAGTATGGCCATGCACTGGAAATGGCACCTAAACCCTGGTTGAACAAAGACAGGTTCCTGCTATGATCTGAACACAGCCTGATGTCATACTCTCCTCAGCTGCCATTCACCAGGACCAGGCCCCCTCTGAGCCCACCTCACCATGACTGGAGTCATGTCAATCCTGGGACATCTATAAGCACTAGTTAAGCAACTACATAGGACATGCAGGATAAAGATCCTAACGGGAAAACAGGACAGATGAACAGCTTGTACCGTCACAAAGCAACTCAGCACATAACAGATGCAGAGAAAAGATCCAGGAGAGTGATGTCAGCAAAACAGCAGAGGACACGAGCCTTCACCACCAACAAAAAATACACAAAAGCAAACAAAAGTTGCCCTTGGGAGACTCAGGAATCCAATTAAGATACTGCAGCAACACAGAGGAAATTGAAAAAGAACAACACGAAAACGATCACTGGAGATATTACCTTAACAGACACGTGGAGATAGACAGGAAATAAGATGAAGGGTGGGAACTAAGTGCATCAGCCAAATGGTGGCTGCTGTCACATTCCCAATGGCCTGCACTGCAAAGGATCCCAGTAGCTTTTACCTTAGAGAAACTCAACAGGCCCTGCCACACTTGCAGACTCCACAGTTTGCAGAGCAGAGGAAGGCAAGTGTTTACAGGTGTGAACCTCAGCTCCTGCTCTGCAAAGGGCACTGGGAGCTCTCACACTAAGGTAACTAATAGCCACCAACATGAGGCACTGGCAAGAGAATAATATGCTGAATCATCCCTGTCCCCACAAAAGTAGCTATTGCTCTGTTTCAGAACCACAGCTGCCATCCCCATAACTCCTGCACACACCCCAAACCCTTGAGCCCCACCTGAACCACAGACGTTCATATTCTATAACCTGACTCCACGTCTGTCACCTGAATGTCTGAATGTCTCAGGTGCCAGATTCCTGGCCACTATGGGTGAGCTAGTTCTTCAGACCCCTGAGACACTGTCTCCATGTGTACCCATACTCTGGTCAGGGCTCCACCACTGCTCAGTGTGCCACTGCATCTCACAAAGCGAAGTCAACACTGAGACAGAGTATTCAGCAACTGGGACCCTAGAAGTGCTACTGCCTTGCATCTATTCACATCCTAGAGTCCAGATCTATATCTGCTCCACAGAATCCACACATCAGACACCAATGCCATCACCACTATGACGCAGTCCCCCTCCAAGAGCCAAACTCCACATTAAGAGGGACCCCCTCAGTCAAAACATATCCCATGGGAGAAAGAAATCAGGAGAGCCCTAGCAGTCTTCTCTATTACTGTGGACACCCACGGCTTTAGCTACTGAGGACCCTGCAGTCTGTGCTGACACGGACCTCAGGGGACAGAGCTGCAAACACAAAGCCACTGGGCTTTGTTGTGGGTGCAGCAGCCACCGTCCATCAAGCTAGCACACTCACACCCACACAGAGGTGAGGATCTTGCCCACCAAAACCTTACGTAAAGCCTGAAAGAAATGACTGCTCCATGAAATGTACTCATCAACATGAGGCTGCAGGAAACACAAACACAATAATCGAGGAAACCTGACACCCCTGAAGGAACACTAATCAGTTGCCCCAAAGAAATGGAGCTCTACAAGCTGTCAAACAAAACATTTATAACAATTGTTTTTTTACCTTTAAAATTTTTATTTATTTTTTAATTGAAGGATAACTGCTTTAAAGAGTTTTGTTGTTTTCTGTCTAACCTCAACATGAATAAGCCATGCATGAATATGCATATGTTCCCTGGCTCTTGAACCTTCCCCCTCCCATCTCCCTCCCCATTCCACCCCTCTAGGTTGATACAGAGCCCCTGTTTGAGTTCCCTGAGACATACAGAAAATTCTTATTGGCTACCTATTTTACATATGGGAATGTAAGTTTCCATGTTACTCTCTCCATACATCTTACCCTCTCCTCCCTTCTCCCCGTGTCCATAAGTCTGTTCTCTATGTCTGTTTCTCCACTACTGCCCTGAAAATAAATTCTTCAGTACCATTTTTCTAGATTCCATATATATGTGTTAGTATACAATATTTATCTTTCTGTTTCTGACTTATCTTACTCTTTATAATAGGCTCTAGGTTCATCCACCTCATTAGAAATGACTGAAATGCATTCTCTTTTATGTCTGGGTAATAGTACATTGTCTATATGTACCACAACTTCTTTATGCATGCATTTGTTGATGGACATATAGATTGCTTCCATGTTCTAGCTGTTGTAAATAGTGCTGCATGAACATTGGGGTACATGTGTCTTTTTCAATTTTAGTTTCCTCAGGGTATATGCCTAAGAGTGGGATTGCTGGGTCATATGGTAGTTTTATTCCTAGTTTTTTAAGAAATCTCCATACCGTCTTCCATAGTGGCTGTATCAATTTACATTCCCACCAACAGTGCAAAAGGGTTCCCTTTTCTCCACACCCTCTCCAGCATTTACTCTTTGTAGACTTTTCGATGATGGCCATTCTGACCAGTGTGAGTTGTAGTTCTCATTTGCATTTCTCTATTAATGAGTGATGTTGAGCATCTTTTCATGTGTTTACTAGCCATCTGTATGTCTTCTTTAGAGAAATGTCTGTTTAGGTCTTTTTCCCACTTTTTGATTGGGTTGTTTTTCTGGTATTGAATTGTATGAGATGCCTGCATATTTTGGAAATTAATCTTTTGTCAGTTGTTTCATTTGCTATTATTTTCTCCCACTCTGAAGACTGTCTTTTCACCTTGTTTATAGTCTCCTTTGCTGTGCAAAAGCTTTTAAGTTTAATTAGGTCCCACTTGCTTACTTTTGTTTTTATTTCCATTATTCTAGGAGGTGGGTCATAGAGGATCCAGCTTTGATTATGCCATTGAGTGTTATGTTTTCCTCTAAGAGTTTTATATTTTCTGGTCTTACATTTAGGTCTTTAATCCATTTTGAGTTTATCTTTATGTACGGTGTTAGGAAGTGTTCTACTTTCATTCTTTTACATGTAGCTGCCCAGTTTTCCCAACACTACTTATTGAAGAGACTGTCTCTGCCCCATTGTATATTCTTGCCTCCTTTGTCAAAATTAAGGTACCGATAAGTGCATGGGTTTATTTCTGGGCTTTCTATCTTGTTCCATTGGTCTATATTTCTGTTTTTGTGCCAGTACCATACCATCTTGATGACTGCAGCTTTGTAGTATAATCTGACCAAGCCACAAGGCATGCAGGCTTTTAATTCCCCAAGCAAGGATGGAACCCATGCCCCCAGCAATGAAAGCACAGAGTCTTAACTACTGGCCTGCCAGGGAAGTCTCTCACAATAATTTTTTTTTAATTTTTTATTTTATATTGGCATATAGAGTATAGCTGATAAACAATGTTGTGACAGTTTCAGGGGGAGAGCAAAGGGACTCAGCCATTCATATACAATGTATCTATTCTTCCCTAAGCTCCCTCTCATTCAGGCTGCCACATAACACTGAGCAAACTTCCCCGTGCTCTACAATAGGCCCTTGTGGTTATCCATTTTAAATATAGCGTTGCATACAAGTAGCAGAGAAAGCAATGGCACCCCACTCCAGTACTCTTGCCTGGAAAATCCCATGGACAGAGGAGCCTGGTGGTAGGCTGCAGTCCAAGGAGCCGCTAAGAGTCGGACACAACTGAGCAACTTCACTTTCACTTTTCACTTTCATGCACTGGAGAAGGAAATGGCAATCCACTCCAGCATTCTTGCCTGGAGAATCCCAGGGATGGGGGAGCCTGGAGAGCTGCCATCTATGGGGTCGCACAGAGTCGGACACGACTGAAGTGATTTAGCAGCAGCAACAGCAGCATACAAGTAGATCCCAAATTTCGTAACTATCCCTTTGCCCCATTTTCCCCACCCAGGAACCATAAGTTCATTCTCTAAGTCTCACAATAATTGTTTTAATGAAGCTCAGTAAGCTACGAGAAAACACAGAGAGACAATTCAACAAAATAAGGAAAATGATATACAGTAAAGTAAGATTTAAAACAGCGATTCAGAAAAATATGAAAAAGAACCAAACAGAAATTATGGTGAAGAGTAAGATGAATGAAATGTAGAGCATTAACAGCTAATTTGATCAATCAAAACAATGATTATGAAATGGAAAGTAGGTCTTTGAACTTACCCAGTCACAGGAGAAAAAAGATAAAACGACTAAAAAGAGTAAAGAAAAAAGTCTACATGAGTTATGGGACACTGTTAAGCAAAATAATACTTGCATAATGGAGAATTCTGAAAGAGATGGGAATACAGACCACCTGACCTGCCTCTTGAGACACCTATATGCAGGTCAGGAAGCAACAGTTAGAACTGGACATGGAACAATAGACTGATTCCAAATAGGAAAAGGAGTACGTCAAGGCTGTATATTCTCACTGTGCTTATTTAACTTATATGCAGAGTACATCATGAGAAACGCTGGACTGGAAGAAACACAAGCTGGAATCAAGATTGCTGGGAGAAATCTCAATCACCTCAGATATGCAGATGACACCACCTTTATGGCAGAAAGTGAAGAAGAACTAAATAATCTCTTGACAGAAGTGAAAGAGGAGAGGGAAAAAATTGGCTTAAAGCTCAACATTCAGAAAATTAAGATCACGGCATTTGGTCCCATCACTTCATGGCAAATAGATGAGGAAACAGTGGCTGACTTTATTTTTCTGGGCTCCAAAATCACTGCAGATGGTGATTGCAGCCATGAATTTAAAAGATGCTTACTCCTTGGAAGGAAAGTTATGACCAACCTAGACAGCATATTAAAATGTAGAGACATTAACTTGTCTAAAAGTCCGTCTAGTCAAGGTTATGGTTTTTCCAGTGGTCATGTATGGATGTGAGAGTTGGACTATAAAAAAAGCTGAGCACCGAAGAACTGATGCTTTTGAACTGTGGTGTTGGAGAAGACTCTCGAGGGTCCCTTGGACTGCAAGGAGATCCAACCAGTCCATCCTAAAGAAGATCAGTCCTGGGTGTTCATTGGAAGGACTGATGTTGAAGCTGAAACCCCATTACTTTGGCCATCTGATGTAAAGAACTGACTCATTTGAAAAGACCCTGATGCTGGGAAAGGTTGAGGGCAGGAGGAGAAGGGGATGACAAGAGGATGAGACGGTTGGGTGGCATCACTGACTCGATGGACATGGGTTTGGGTGGACTCTGGGAGTTGGTGATGCCTGGCGTGCTGCGGTTCATGGGGTTGCAAAGAGTCGGACACGACTGAGTGACTGAACTGAACTGAACTGAATGGTAGCCCTAGAAGGAAGAGAGCATGAAGAAGGGGCAGAAAGTTTATTTAAAGAAGTAATAAATGAAAACTTTCCAAATCTGGGAAAAGAAATGGACATTCACGCACATGAGGTTCGTAAGTCCCCAAACAGATTCAATCCACAGAGGACTTCACCAAGACTCATTAATATAAAAGTCTAAGTCAGGCCAAATTATTTTGAAAGTTGCAAGAAAAAAGAAAGTCATCACACAAGGGAACCCCCATAAAGATACAAGAGGTTTTCTGAGCTAAAACACTGCATACAGTCACAGTGAAATGTGTTCTAAATGCCAAAGGGGAAGGGGTGGGGGCACTGCAAACCAAGGATATTTTACCAGCAATGCTATTCTTCAGTAATAAGGAAGACTCTTAGACAAATGAAAACTGAGGAAGTTCATCACTACGTGACCTAACCCTATAAGAAATGAGGAAGTCTAACCAAGTCTTCTTCAAGCTGAATAAAAATATGCTAACAGTAACATGAAAACATATTAAAACATAAAACACACTGGTAAAAATAAGTATATAGTCAAATTCAGAACACTCTAATACTGTAAAACTGCCTTACTCAACTCAACCATGAAAGATAAAGAATAACAGTATTAAAAGCAACTATACCAACAATAACTTGTTGATGGTTACACAATATAAAAAGATGTAAATTGTGACATCAAAAACAAAATATATGCATGGGGGAAGTATAACAGTAGACATTTTGTATGGGATTGAATTTACAGTATTATCAGCATAAAATAGAATGTTTTAAGATGTTTTATATAAGCCTATGGTAATCACAAATCAAAAACCTATAGACACAAAAGACAGGAGAAAAGAATAAAAGTATCTTACCATAGGGTCTTTCCAGGTGGTTAATAATCCGCCTGGCAATGCAAGGGATGCAGGTTCGATCCCTGGTCAAGGAACTAAGATCTTGTATGCCTCGGAGCAACTAAGTTCATGCACCACAACTACAGAGCCCATGCAGTACAACAAAAGATCCTGCCCAATGCAACGAAGATCCTACATGCTGCAACTAAGACCCAACACAGCTAAATAACTAAATAAATAATTTTAAAAGTCCATTCCCACAGAAAATCATAAAGACAGCAAGAAAGCAAGAAAAAAAACTGAAAAATAGAGGGGCAATAATGGGTGACAGCAGTAGGTCCAATCAAATGATATAAAGTGGTTGAACAGAAAAAAAAAAAAAAACAAGACTCAACTCCATGCTGCCTACAACAGAGTAACTTCAGCTTTAAGGACACACACACAGGCTGAAGGTGAAGAAATTGAAAGAGATACTCCACACAAATGGAAATCAGAAGAGAAGAGGGTAAGCTATACTTAAGTGAGACAAAATAGACTTTAAATCAAAAAATGTCACAAGAGACAAAGGTCATTATATAATAATAAAGGAGGTGGTCATCATGAAGTGAAGTGAAGTCACTCAGTCGTGTCCGACTCTTTGGGACCCCGTGGACTGTAGCCCTCCATCCATGAGATTCTCCAGGAGAAAATACTGGAGTGGGTTGCCATTTCCTTCTCGATGTAATAATTATAACCATATATACACACATATATCATACCTTACACATCATAACTTAAAAATTAAGCAAATATGACCAGATCTGAAGGCAGAAAAGACAGCAAGAGAAAATTGGAGGCGGGGCGGGGGTGAGGGGTGGGATGCTGCATGGCAGGCAGGATCCTAGTTCTCCAACAAGGGTCTGAACTGCTCCCTGCAGTGGAAGTACAGCATCTTAACCACTGGGCCACCAGGGAAGTCTCAGCAACAGGATATTTACCAGTTCAGTTCAGTTCAGTCACTCAGTAGCATCCGACTCTTTGCAACCCCATGAACTGCAGCACACCAGGCCTCCCTGTCCATCACCAACTCCCAGAGTTTACCCAAACTCACATCCACTGAGTTGGTGATGCCATCCAGCCATCTCATCCTCTGTCGTCCCCTTCTCTTCCTGCCCCCAATCCCTCCCAGCATCAGGGTCATTTCCAATGGGTCAACTCCTCACATGAGGTGGCCAAAGTATTGGAGTTTCAGCTTCTTCTTTTTTTTTAATGTCAATTTTTTTTTATGTTTCAGCTTCAGCATCAGTCCTTCCAATGAACACCCAGGACTGATCTCCTTTAGGATGAACTGGTTGGACCTCCTTGCAGTCCAAGGGACTCTCAAGAGTCTTCTCCAACATCACAGTTCAAAAGCATCAGTTCTTCGGCGCTCAGCCTTCTTCACAGTCCAATTCTCACATCCATACACGACCACTGGAAAAACCACAGCCTTGACTAGACAGACCTTTGTTGGCAAAGTAATGTCTCTGCTTTTTAATATGCTACCTAGGTTGGTCATAACTTTCCTTCCAAGATATTTATAGGGAACTGCAATATCCCCCTTTCAACATAGGTGGATATCCAGATAAAGTTATTTGAATTGAATACTTCAGTCCAAATGGATGTAACAGATGTGTACAGAACATTCCATCCTATTATAGCAGAATACACTCTCTTCTCAACTGCATATAGAATATGTCAAACAAGTCTTAACAAATCTCAGAAGACTGAAGCCATATGAAGTAACTTTTCCTAAGACAATGGATAACACTAGAAACCGGCAATAGGAGGAAAGCTTCAAAATTCAAACATGCGAATATTAAACAATATGCTCCTGGCCAATTAATCAGTAAAAGGAAAAAGCAAAAAGAAAATGAAACATACCTTGAGAAAAACAGAAATAATAACAAAACATATGAAATGTGCAAAGGCAGTTTTAAGAGAAAAGTTTAGAGCAATAAATGCCACAATTAAGAAAAAAGAAAAATCTCAAATAAATAATCAAACTACACCTCCAGGAACTAGAAAAAAAACTAAGACCAAAGTTATCAAAACAAAGGAAATGAAGATAGCAAAGGGGAATTCCTTAGAGGTGCAATGGTTAGGATTTCATGCTTCCAGTGCAGGGTGTGCAGGTTCCTTCCCTGGAAGGGGAATTAAGACTAAGGTTCCCACATGCTGCACAGCATGGCCAAAAAAAACACCAGAGCAGAAATAAATGAAATAGAAACTATAAAGATAATAAAAAGATTAACAATACTAAGAGCTGGTTTTGTTCAAAGATAGGGGCTTCCCTAGTGGCTTAGTGGTAAAGAATTTACCTGTCAATGCAGGAGACATGGGTTCAATCTCTGATCCATGTAGATCCCACATGCCACGGAACAGCTAAGCCCACGTGCTACAAACTACTAAAGACCTTGTGCCCTAGAGCCTGTGCTCCACAAGATAAGCCACCACAATAAGAAGCCCAAGCACTGCAATTAGAGTGTAGTGCTTACTCTCCACTACTAGAGAAAAGCCTGCACACTAACAAAGACCCAGCAGAGCCAAAAATAAATAAATAAATAAATAAAAAGATAAATAAAATTGACAAACCTTTGTCTAGACTTTATTTCATATAAATTAACAGAGAAATAAAACAGGACCAAAGAATCATAAAAGATTACTAGGAGCTGTTACACACAGCTGTATCTAGAAGAAACAGATATATTCCTGGAAACATACAACCTATCAATTTTTAATCATAAATAGAAAATTTTAATAGACCAATACCAATAAGGAAATTGAATCAGTAATCTTCAACAACAAAAATAGGTCATGATCAGATAGATTTCATTGGTGAAATTTATATTTTAATATCTGAAGTATTCAATATATAAGGTACTCTACAATTCAACAGGAAAAGAACAATCTGTTTAAAAAGTGAGCAAAGGAACTTCCCTGGTGGTCCAGTGGTTAAGAATCAGCCTACCCATTATAGGAGATACGGGTTCAATCCTCGGTCCAGGAAGATTCCACAAGCCTTGAGGCAACTAGGCCCATGAGCCCACAACTAATGAGCCTGTGCTCTAGAGCCCATGAGCCAACAGAAGAGAAGCCACTACTGAGAACCTGCGCACTGCAACAGAGAGTAGCCTGCACTTGCCTGCATGCAGCAACTCACATCCAGTGCAGCCAAAAATACATAAGTTCATTAAAATTAAGCTAAAAATTGGCTTCCCTGGTAGCTCAAACGGTAAAGAACCTGCCTGCAGTGCAGGAGACCTGGTTTTGATCCTTGGGTTGGGAAGATTCCCTGGAGAAGGATATGGCAACCCACTCCAGTATTCTTGCCTGGAGAATCCCAGGCATAGAGGAGCCTGGCGGGCTACAGCCCATGGGATCTCAAAGAGTTGGACACAACTGAGTGACTAACCACACACACGAGTTAAAAATAAATAAGATTTTAAAAATTCTTTTAAGCGAGCAAAAGACTTGAATAGACATTTTATCAAAGAAGATCTACAAATGGCTAAAAGGTACATGAAAAAATATTCCTCCTCACCAACTATCTCACTAACCATCAGGAAAATGTAAATCAAAACCACAATGAGATAACACCTCACATCTGGTAAGACGCAGTAGTAGCTGCTCAGTCGTGTCCGGCTCTTTGTGACCCTATGGACTGTAGCTCGCCAGGGTCCTCTGTCCATGGGATTCCCGACCCAGGGATCAAACTGCACTGTAGGGAGATTCTTTACCATCTGAACTATAGGGAAATCTACCTGACAAGATGGCTACTGTCAAAAAAGAGCAGGGGGAAATAAAAGAAAATGAAAAAAAGAGCAAAGATAAGAAGTATTGGTGAAGGCATAGATTTAAAGGAAACAATCTTTGTCCCGTATGGTTGTAATTTTTAAAAACTAAATGAGGGAAAATCATATAAACAGAGTAAAATGCTAGGAGCTGGGGAATATGGAAATAGGGAGATTGTCAGTCAAAAGGTACAAATGTTCAGTTATAAGATTAATAAGTTCTGAGGATGTAATATAAAGCATGGTGGCAATAGTTAACAATGATGCTGGGACTTCTCTGGTGGTCCAGTGGCTAAGACTCTGCCATCCCAAAGCAGGAGGCCTGGGTTCCATCCCTGGTCAGGGAATTAGATCACAAATGACACAAAGAAAGAGCCTGCATGCTGCAACAAAGATCAAAGATCCTGAGTGCCACAACTAAGACCTGGAACAGCCTAAATAAATATTAACAAAAAATGATGTTGTATAACAACAGTGACAACACCAATAATGTAACTTAATGAGGTGATAGATGTTTAACTAATTTCACTGTGACAATTATTTCATACTGTATTCATACATCAAGTCAAAACTTTACCACATCAAGATATACAATTTTATATCTGGACAAGGCTGGGGAAAAAGAGAAAGCAAATCTAAACACTACCAACCTTGGAGGACACTGAAAAGTAGCTCATGGTTCAGCACAAGCAGGCACAAAGAAATGTTAGCTAAAAAAAAGGGATCAAGTGAGTTCCCTAGCAGTCCAGTGACCAGGACTCCAAGTTTTCACTGCCAGGGCCCTGATTTAGTCCCTGGTCAGTAAACTAAGATCCCACAAGCTGCACAACTCAGCATAAAAGAAGGGACACAGAGTTGAAAAGGATCTAGACACACTGACCCGGATAGAGAGAGGGCAAGTAGGTAGAATCCATTAAGCTTACTGTAATACTACTGACTTGGAATCTTTTTCCTAACAGCGTTCTGTACAACAGGTACTGGGGTTGGTATTGCAGGGGAAAGAAGAGGGCAGTACAAACAACCCAGTCCTAGCTAGCTATCACAGCAACTCAGAAAGCTTGGGAAACAAGCAGTGCTCGAAGTCCACATGTAGAAGAACAGAGAACCCCTTGGGGAAAGGGGGTGAGATGGGACAGAGCCTAGTCCAGGTTACTGGGAAGGCTGTGAGAGTCTTACCCAGTGAGGATATAAGTGCATAGTTCTCCAGCATCACATCGAGGTACACGCTTCTCTGGGTCTCAGCAAGGAGTCTCCATTCCTCCCAGGAGAAGTACACAGCCACATCCTCAAAGGTCACACTGCACTTCTATGAGAGACAGAGTAAACTATGAACACTCTAGGATCCCACACTTCATCTTATCACCCATCTATCCCACCCTCATCCTCTTCCAAAGCTCTCCACCAAACAAGAATTCCAGACCTCGGTGTCACTGGTGCCCAGCTTATCCCTCAGGGTCCCTTTATTCACTGTGTTCAGTCCTCAGCAACGCTGGGATGGACTGCAGAGACATGTCATCCAAGCTTTCGTCCTGGCCTGTAGGGTCCCATCCGTTCTGTCAATCAACTCCCCTGGAGTCTCTAGGTTGTGACTCACAGACACAACCAAACCTGGGCTCAGGCTTCACCCTTCAGTCCCCAGTAACAGGACGCTGGGGCCGTGAGCTAGCACTTCCTCTCCACGTACCCATGATTCTGTAGACTGTACCTCTCGCGCACTTTTACTCCCCACAGCTGCACCCCCACAACTGCACTTGTGTAAAGTTGCTCTGAAGGCCCCTTTTATACCTTTACTGATTCTTGCTTCAATTTGAGCCACCCAGAAGCACACGTGATTATAGATGCCCATTACCTACTTCCCCTTTTGTGTTGCACCCCCTGTGCCCTCAGCAGCCAAAACCCTTCTCTCCTTCAACCTTCTCTGGAATCCTGGTTCACGACACCACAAATGACTCTCACATTTGAGTAGGTCTGGGGCAGGATGATGGAGGCTGGGCCCTGCCCACATAAAACATAAGAAACCACATATTTTCCATTCTTGAAGTTAAGGCGACCTCCCCACTATACATGAACAGAAAGGCTCCTTGGAAGTCAGCACAGAAAGCCTCTTTGGAAAGGGAAGGGGCGTCACCTCAAAGTAGGTGATGTCCACTACCCAATAAGCCTTTTCACTGGAATTCATCTTGGCTAAAAGATGCGCTTACACGCAGGAAAATCCTGAGATACACCAAATACCGACTCAAAACCAAGCAAAGCAAGATGATTGGCCAAAAGAAACCAGAAATAAATGCCCCACAAAAGCGACTCAAACCACCACAGCACGACTCTCCCTGAGTCCGCCGGTGGGTCTATCCAAAAGGTACTGTACTCTTTTCTGCTCCTAATAAATACTGTTTCACAGCTTCGCCTCTTTGGGAGAATTTTTTTTCCTTCAAAACTGAAGGGCCAGGGCCTTGTCGCTGGCCACAGGTCTAGTGACTAGGATTCGGTGTTCACACCACGACCAACCTGCCTTGATCCCTGGCCAGGAACCGAAGCCTACCCACCGAGTCACCCCCTTCAGTCCACTGCAGGCAGATCCAGCCTAGATCAGGACCACTCTACCACCCTGGCAGCTCAGACGGTAAAGCGTCCGCCTACAATGTGGGAGACCTGGGTTCAGCCCGGGGTCGGGAAGATCCCCTGTAGAAGGAAATGGTAACCCACTCCAGTATTCTCGTCTGGAAAATCCCGTGGACAGAGGAGCCTCTTAGGCTGCAATGCATGGGTTCGCAGAGTCGGACACGACTGAGCGACTTCACTTCACCACATTCTGTTCCCTGCAGACACCAGATCCACGGCAGTTTTCCTGGACCTTCTCGCCTATACCCCACCTGGAAGCCTTTGCGCAGGCAGGTTCCCCCGCCTGTCACCCTCTCCCGCGCTGCATCACCCTGTCAGACACACGGCCCCACCCGCGACCGCCTCAGCGGCCTGGACCCCAGGGCCGGGCTTCGGGCACGTGAGCAGGCGCCACGCACTTCGGGCTTTAGTGTCTGGTGGGGTGAGAATGGTAAGGGCCCAGGGGACCAGCGTTTACCTGAGGCGGATCCCGCAGCGCCGCCGCCGCCATCGGACTCTGTGGCCAGAGCAGGACCGCGAGCGGCGGGAGAGGAGGCGGGAAGTGGGCACAGCGGGGGCGACCTGGGGCCTAGCGCGGGGGTCCCCTGACGGCCTCGCCGAACTTGAGACCCGCCTCTGTGCGCTGCCTCTTGGACCGTCTTAATTCAGTCACCTCATTCCCAACGTAGCGCTCCCGAGCGACAACACACAGGAAAGTAATACAAATGGCCGCCAGGAGGAGGACGCCGGAAGTCCCACCCCAAAGACAGCCACAGGCACGGAAGTGCCTTAATTGGCTCAGCTGGGCACACAACCTTCTGGGTTATGTAGTTTCTAGGGCTGCAGAGGCCTCGGGGAAAGGGTGTTGACGGTATTGACTATCAGAGCATCAGTGCAGTTCAGTCGCCCAGGGGTGTAGGAGTCTCTGCGACCCCATGGACTGCAGGACGCCAGGCTTCCATGTCCATCACCAACTCCTGGAGCTTGCTCAAACTCATGTCCATCCAGTCACTGATGCCATCCAACCAGCTTATCCTCTGTTGTCCCTTTCTCACGCCTTCAATCTTTCCCAGCATTAGGGTCTTTTCCAATGAGCCAATTCTTTGCATCAGATGGCCAAAATGTTGGAGTTTCAGCGTCAGTCCTTCCAATGAATATTCAGGACTGATTGATTTCCTTCAGGATTAACTGAAGTTAATCCTTGAAGTCCAAGGGACTTTTGAAGAGTCTTCTCCAACACCACAGTTCGAAAGCATCAATTCTTCGGCGCTCAGCTTTCTTTATGGTCCAAATCTCACATCCATATATAACTACTGGAAAAACCATAGCTTTGACTAGACGGACTTTTGTTGGTAAAGTCAAGTCTCTGCTTTTTAATATGCTGTCTAGGTTGGTCATAGCTTTTCTTCCAAGGAGCAAGCGTCTTTTAATTTCATGGCTGCAGTCACCATTTGCAGTGATTTTGGAGCCCAAGAAAATAAAATCTGTCACTGTTTCCATTGTTTCTCCATCTATTTGCCATGAAGTGATGGGATTGCATGCCATGATCTTAGTTATTTGAATGCTGAATTTTAAGCAAGCTTTTTCACTCTCCTCTTTCACTTTCATCAAGAGGCTCCTCGGTTCCTCTTCGATTTCTGACATAAGGGTGGTGTCTGCATATCTGAGGTTATTGATATTTCTCCCGGCAATCTTGATTCCAGCTTGTGCTTCATCCAGTCCAGCATTTCACACGATGTTTTCTGCATATAAGTTAAGTAAGCAAGGTGACAATATACAGCCTTGATGTACTCCTTTCCCAATTTGGAACCAGTTTGTTGTTCCATGTCTGGTTCTAACTGTTGCTTCTTGACCTGCATACAGATTTCTCAGGAGGCAGGTAAGGTGGTCTAGTATTCCCATCTCTTAAAGAATTTTCCATCCATGCATTATTCTGGAGAATATGTGAAAGTGATAATCCTACCTAGATGGACTGAGGGGCTTAACTTCTTGTGAACTGCAAGAGAAGGACGTAATTTCATACTCCGTGAAGATCAGTCTGCTCCCAGGAAATAAAATTTGAGGCACTCACAAATTTATTAAGGTGCTGGAATGTGGGGCCCTGAATGCAAAACCTTAAAAAAGATGGGTTAGCTTTGCGGTGGGAAACTAAGATGGCACCTGGCGGAAGAGATAGGGGTGTGGTCTATGTTAAAGTTTTTGATTGGCTCTCTTGATTTCCGAGCACGTGGACAGTGCGTGATCACCATAGACTCCTGTTATAATGAAGGCACATGATGATTTGACCTTTAATGTGATTGTTGCAACTATGGCATATTACGATTTGACCTTTAACGTGATTGTTGCAACTATGGCACATGACGATTTGACCTTTAACGTGTTTGGTGCAACTATGGAAAGTCCCTTGCAAAACCCCTCTGCTTGCCTATATAAACCAAGGGTTTGTGGCAATAAAGCGGAACTGCTCAGACGGAACCCCTGTCGCATTTGATTGTCTCTCACTCACTGAGGGGCTGGGTTGGCGGACTGCAGGCTCACCTCTCTTCTGGACCCCTCGGCTTTGCTGAGGGAAGTTCGACTGCCTCTCTCTTTCTGTGGAGCGCCCCCCCCCCCCCCGCCCCGCACTGGAATTCCAGGTGAGCTATTTCAAATCCTAAAAGATGATGCTGTTAGTGCTACACTCAATATGACAGCAAATTTGGAAAGCTCAGCAGTGGCCACAGTACTAGAAAGGGTCAGGTTTCATTCCAATCCCAAAGAAAGGCAACTCAAAGAATGTTAAAACTACCACACAATTGCATTCATTTCACAAGCTAGCAAGGTAACACTCAACATCCTTTAAGCTAGACTTCAACAGTATGTGAACCAAGAACTTTGAGACATTCTAGTTGGATTTAGAAAAGGCAGAGAAACCAGAGATCAAATTGCCGTCATCCACTGGATCATAGAAAAAGCAAGGGAATTCCAGAGAAACGTCTATTTCTGCTTTATTTACTACACTAAAGCTTTCGACTGTGTGGATCACAAACTGGAAAATTCTTAAAGAGATGGGAATACCAGACCACTTTACCTGCCTGCTGAGAAACCTGTGTGCAAGTCAAGAGGCAACAGTTGGAACCAGACATGGAACAATGGAATGGTTCAAAATTGGGAAAAGAGTAAAACAAAACTGTATATTGTCACCCTGCTTATTTAAATTACATGCAGAAGGGAGGGAAAGTCTAGGCCAGATCCTTCACGGGGTCTCAAGGAAAAAGCAAGGCAAGGAGAGCGCAAACAGCTTAAGATTGGCTATTTCAATAGGAAATGGCAACCTATTCTAATATTCTTGCCTGCGAAATCTCATGGGCAGAGGAGCCACGCAGGTACAGCCCATGTCCAACAAAGAGCTGGACACCATTTAGTGACTAAACACAATCAATGAAGTTGAATAACTCAGGTGGAAGACTTGGTGTACAGGAGTGATACCTAGTTGCCTGGAGCCTGGCCCTGGAATGATTGGGCAAAAGAATATTGAGGAATAAAGTATATAATATGGATCTTTAAAAAGAGTGTTCCTTGCTGATTAGGACAATCACTGTTGATACAGGCAAAGGAGACATTGGTTATCAGTAGCCTGAGACAAGCACAGAACACATAACTACTATTGAAACTTGAGAGAAGTCATCAGTTAGATCTGTTAAACTGTGTGCTCCATCATGCATCGTGTCTGACTCTTTGCAGCCTCATGGACTGCAGTCACCAGACTCTTCTGTCCATGGGATTTTCTAGGCAAGAATACTGGAATGGGTTGCCATTTCCTATTCTAGGCCGTCTTCTAGACCCAGGGATTGAACCTGCCTCCCTTGCATCTCCTGCACTGGTAAGTGGATTCTTTACCGCTAGCACCACCTGAGAAGCCCATTAAACTATAACTTGCTTAATAAATAAATAAACTGTAAAATGCCCTCATGTCATCCAAGCATTACAGCCTAAACAATTAAGATGTTTGCCAGAGTTGTTTTTCAGGAAATTGGGGGGTTACTCAATTTCTTCTAAGGGATTCTTGCCCACAGTAGTAGATATAATGGTCGTTTGAGTTAAATTCACCCACTGTAGTCCATTTTAGTTCTCTGACTCCTAAAATGTCGGTGTTCACTCTTGCCATCTCCTGTTTAACCACTTCCAATTTCCATTGATTCATGGACCTAACATTCCAGGTTCCTATGCAATATTGCTCTTTATAGCATTGGACTTATTTCCATCACCAGTCACATCCACAAATGGGTGTTGTTTTTGATTTGGCTCCTCCCACAGGAAAGACCTAAGGTTTTATGAGTTCTGTGCTGGAAACCTGGACAAAGACCAAATATGTATTTCTTGTTATAAATCTTATGACTGTACTACTGTAGTAAACAAATATGGATATGTGCATAGAGAATTCAGAAACCTTGTCATCTATATTGTGGCTTCATTTTTGCCTTAGTGAATGTGATTTTTCAAATGTTCAACAGTGTAAAATCAAGATAAATGTGTATCTTCTGAATATTACATTACTAATATCTATATGCATATTGTGTGTTTTATATCTAAGAAGATAGATGTGAATAAGTTATACTTTTGTTTCTACAATTATTTTTCAGTTTTTTGCTTTAAATATTCTCATATATTTAAATTATAGGGAGAGATTTTTCAGATGATTAAATTCTTGGGCAAATTCCATGCAACCTGTAATAATCCTTAATTACAAATATAAATTTAAGTGAAAAGGAATGGAATGAAATAATATGCAAATACTAACCAAAAGAGTGTTGGAGAGGTTATTTTAATACAAGAAAAACTTAAGGAAAAATAATATGACCAAAGAAAACATATGGCCATTTTATAGTATTAAACAAGTAATTTAAACAAGAAGATTCAAAAATGCTAACTGGGGGATTCCTGGTACTCCAGTGGTTAGAATTCTGTGCTTTTACTGCAAGGGTCACAGGTTTGATCTCCGGTCAAACTAATATCCTGCGAGCCGAATGGCCACAAATAAATAAATGCTAAGTATATTTGTACCTAAGAATAAGCTTTCAAAATTCTTTTCTCTCAATAGAATAGACGGGAAAATAATAAGGATACAGAAGACATGAGCAATATCATCAGCTATCTTGATTCAGTAAATATGTGTAAGACCTTCAGTCTACAACAGAATACACATTCTTTTCAGGTACACATAGTAGATTCCTCCAAGCTAAATAAAACTCTGGGGGCATAAGGTAAATTTCAGTAAGTTTTAAAATAAGAACTATTAAGTATCAAAGAGTAAAAGAAATTGTGTGTTAGTTGCTCAGTTGTGTGTGACTCTTTGCAACTCCATAGACTGTCCCAGCCCGCCAGGCTCCTCTGTCCATGGGGTTCTCCAAGCAAGAATACTGGAGTGGGTTACCATTTTCTTCTTCAAGGAATCTTCTAGGCCCAGGGATTGGACCCAGGTCTCCTGCATTGTGGCGGAGTCTTTACCACCTGAGCCACCTGGGAAGCAAAAGAAATAAGGAAACCAGCAGAAGATAAATTAGGAGCATAGTTTTCTTAAACGGGTAAGAATAATTTTTTAACTTTTTTTTTTTTTTTTTTTTTTACTGTACCACATGGCATGTGAGACCTAGTTCACTCACCAGAAATCAAACCCATGCCCCTGGTGTTGGAAGTGTGATATCTTAACCACTGGACTGCTGGGGAAGTCCCAAGAACAATTTAAATATATCACTAAAAACCAAAATATTTTGTGTGGAAAATCAATGAATAATTTATTTTAGAATTGCAGGTTCCTATTCCATAAAGCTCATGAAAGTTAAAATGTAAAAAGTAAAAGACTATATCTCCAGTATCTAAAACTGCCAAAGGATGAGCACATAGGACATATAAGGAAACTGTATTGATTAGAACAAGAAATACAACTCCAACCTAAATAACAAAACTAGGAGCAATCAGTGCAAGAAGGAATTGAGGTGATTATCAAGCATATGATAAGATAAACCCATTGACATATGAGAACTGCATACCAAATACAGCACTCTTTAGAGAACACAGGATGTAAAGAACATTCTAAAACATCTGAAATTTTTAGAACCAACCTCCTGAAAATAGAGCCTAGCAGACTACAGTCAAAGAATCAAATGCAACTGAGCATACACACATCTCATGAAAATAAATATAAATATCATTAAGACAGTATTAGCAAATAAAATTCAGCAATGTATAAAAAGCATTTTATACCATAACCAGAAAGATTTCTTAGTGGTGTTGGACTTATTTAATATGAGAAAAACAAAGAATGCTATCCACCATATTAACAGGTTAAAGGGGAAAATCACATATCATTTGATGCAGAAAACTCACTAGCATAGTTGAATGTAGCAAAGTGCTGTGTACAGTTCTTTTTCTCTTTATATATATTTGTAAATACACGTGTGTATATGGTAGACAGAGGATTATAGACGTAAATGAACTGTGTTCTATATATTAGTAATACATAGAAAACAATTGAATAATTAAAATTTCTAAATCTATAGCATAAAAAGTAAAATACTTAGGAATAAATATAATTAAATATATGCAAGTTCTTTGATTATATTCACTCCTCAGTTATTTTATTGAAAACTACAAAATTATTTTTTTTTTCAGTATTACTGAAAACTTCGAAGTTTAGCTAAAATCCAGAAAAACACTTTTGCTCAGATGTGGTCTGCTTTACAGACCGGGGCCTGGTTGACTGGAGTCAATGAAAAGAAAGGGAAAAGGAGAAAGAGCAGTATCTCTCGGATTACGTGGAAAACCAATAAAACCCATGCGCAGGACTTATACCACTCACGAAGGCACAGGGCGTCCTCTCAAGGAGGTCTTGAAAGCCCGGGCGAGAAAGTGAGCTCAGCAGTCTTCCACGCTCCAAAGAGAATGAAGACAGAAAGAAGGACGTGGGGTACCCAGGTCTCTAGTGGAGCAAGGGTATTTTATTAGCAGAAATGTAGGCTTATATATCTTGTAGTAAAATGATTACTCAGCTATTACAAAGAATGAAATTCCATCAGTTGCAACAAAATGGATAGTCTAATACATACAAGGTCGCTGACACTGAAAAGAGTCACTGAAGGGAGTTACTGAAAGGAACCCAAGCAGATACCCTTTCCCGTGATCTCAGTCCTGAGAACTGTGTGCAGCTCTACTCTTCCCCGAATAGGAGCTGATAAGGAACAGAGAATCCTTGAGAAATGGCACACAAAGGAAGAAAAGTGCAACATATTGGATTCCTTAAAGTTGAAACCCCCTGACACTCAGAGAAATTAAAGATGACCTCGATAAATGGAGCAATCTTTCTTATATAATTTGATTTCACTTTTTCCCTCTTCTGAGAGTTTTGTGCTCACTTTGGACTCCAGTATCAAGTGATGGTGTCCTGCTGAAGACTGAACCTGGTAAGCTTGAGTCATGGGAATTCAGGCTGAGCTTTCATTTACTACCCATATCTGCCTAGGGCCAGTTTACCTGAGGACAGTAGGGGCAAGGGAGGCTGGTGGGGCGGGCGGGGGGGGGGGGGCGGCTGTGAGGTTCTGGTTCCTGGAGGAAGTGAGCACCTGAAAGCCTCTGAATCAACTCAAGAGAGTATGGATGGTCAGGAGTCATTTCCTGGTCTTCCAATATGAAAGGTTCAAAGTACTGTTGTGAGAATGACTAGAGGATGGCATGTAGTTCTCCAGGTAATAATCCCAACAACCATGTGCTATGAATACTGTTGTTTCCCACTTTCAGAAATGAGGAAACAGAGGCTTAGAGAAGTGAGGCTTTATGGCTAGTGTACCATAATCAATAATGGGGTTATAGGCCCTGAAGTCAGACACTGGACACCATGTGGTAGATTGCATTGCCAATTTGAAGCCAAACACATGATTGGTTCTAGTGTAAGTTCAAAGGTTGTGAATTTGAAAGTAAGATATAGAAAAATTATGCTACCACCCTATGCTGTGTTTAAGACTCCACACTTCTGATGCAGGGGCATGGGTTCGATCTCTGGCTGGAGAACTAAGATCCCACATGCCTTGGGGTGCAGTTAAAAAATTGCTCTTGCCTGTTTCAAAAAAATATACTCTTGAGGGAAAATATTTCTTAAACTATAAATCTTGAATCATCTTGCCTAGAAGAACATACCCCTAATGCAACTGGCTACCTGAAATTGATGACATCATTCTGTATGTGTGATTATTTTTTTCCTAAATGAATTTTAAATAGCACAGATTGTACACACTGCCATCCTTTAAAATTTTAAATCATTCCTGTTAAGGCTCCTCATAGGTCCATGGTGTGTGTGTGTGTGAATTTTGATGGACATTGCCCAGAACTCTGCACATAGGCAGCCTTGCTTCACCTCCCACCACACAGGTGCTTGAGAGCCCAGGTCCCTGATGATGAGGACCGTGTAGCCAGCGCTAATCGTGCGCCATT
Organism: Ovis aries; assembly: GCF_016772045.2. NCBI lineage: Eukaryota > Metazoa > Chordata > Mammalia > Artiodactyla > Bovidae > Ovis > Ovis aries. The sequence goes on from NC_056067.1 coordinate 65,939,171, forward strand.
CACTGGTTTAAGGACTTAATAATGTAACCTCACCAAGATATGGGTACTATTTTAGTGAATGGACATTTATGTTTGAGGAATATTTAAGTAACTTCATAGAGGTCTGCAAAAGAGGGTTTATCTTCAATTTGCATTCCACATCATGCAGGTGAAGCTGCTGGCCTTGGGTCCCAAATTCAGAGGCTGGTATTTGCAGGCTGTGAACCTCCAAAACAGCCAACATCAGTGTATCTCACTTAGGATATGGAGCGCCTACTGGACATTTTACAGGAAGCAGACCCTCACCGGGGGAAAACTGCTGACCACAACCAGATAGACCCATACCTGTTGAAATTTCACCTTGAAGCCAACAAATCTGAGAATTGAGCACAAGCGGATCACACATGCGGCAGCCCACTTCCTCACACAGCCTTTAAATCTTTTGTCTCTTAACCGGCAACTTGGAGATGGTCTTAGGACATTAATCCACCATCTTCCCTGACTGCTGGTCTCCTAAATAAAGCAAATTTTACTTTCCCACCAACGTTTGTCTGTTTCTCCCAGTGGCAAGAAGTTGAACTTGGGTTTGGTACCAGCCTCATATGGTTACAGAGATTCTGAGGTGTGATATGCAGCCTGAGGTTTGGGAGCAACTGGCAGGCTAAGAAGACAGTAGGCTCTCAATAAATGGTTTATTTACTTCCACCTTCTGAGCAGGGGCTTCCCTTCTGTGACTGGAGGCAAACTGGGGCCTACAATACCCAGAATTCTCGATGCTACAATGTGTCATCTCTCTGCCAGTCATGGCCCAGGAGAGGGGCCTTTTCCTGTGAGCAGTTCACTTTGGACCAGAGCTTCCAGCATCCCATCTCATCTCTGGGGGTGCAGAATGCTGGAGAGGAGACTAGCACCTCCGTCCCAGGGCGAGACATGCTTGGTCGTGTCTGATTCTTTGCGACCTCATGGACTGTAGCCTACCAGGCTCCTCTGTCCATGGGATTTTCCAGCAAGAATACTGGAATCGGTTGTCATTTACTTCTCCAGGGGATCTCCCCAATCCAGGGATCAAGCCCATTTGCAGTGGCAAATGGATTCTTTACCACTGAGCCACCTGGGAAGCACTCCCCAAGGAGACAGGTCCAATCAAAGCCATAGTTGTATGGAGAGATTCCCGTAGAACCCAGAGAAGTGAGGGGTCAAAGGCATCCCAGGCATGTTCATCAGGTGCTTGGAGGTGAGGCTGAGCTGTGAGTGTTCAATGAACCATTGGTCTCTTTCCTTTTGGGGGGGTAGACAGCAGAGGGACAGAGTTCAGGCCGGAAACGGCCGGCTGAGAGTCTTGGCCTCTACTCTGAGGGTGACGGGAGCTCTGGGAAATTTGGTGCGAGTCTCAGCAGGCTGCCTCTGGCAGCACAGAGAACACACCGTGAAGGAGGCCGAGCCATGGCGGAGTCGGAGCCAGGGCAGGTGCGGGAATAAAGCAAGCCCGCACACACAAGGTGAGTGAAGGCCACCTATTCAGAGCTTGGTAATAACACGGGAGTTGGGCACCATCACATCCCTGAAGCTGAGGTTCACAGGCAAGGGAGGGAGAGGGCTGACTGAACCCTAAGTTGGAAGAGGATGTAAATCAGGTTCAGTTTCTGCAGAGGTTATAGATCAGAATTTTAGGTGTTTTGTGGGTTTTTTTTTTTTTTTTGAAGTTTTTTTGTATTGGGGTATAGACAGTTAGGGGCTTTCCTGGTGACTCAGACAGTAGAGAACCCGCATGTTAATGCAGGAGACTCAGGTTCGATTCCTGGGTCGGGAAGATTCTCTGGAGGAGGGAATGGCAACCCACTTCAGTATTCTTGCCTGGAGAATGCCACGGACAGAGGAGCCTGGCAGGCTATAGTCAATGGGGTCACAAAGAGTCAGACACGGCTGAGTGACTAACACTTTCACCTTCACTTTTTCATAGCCAATTAACAATGTTGTGATAGTTTCGGGTGAACAGCAAAGGGACCCAGCCATACATATACACGTACACATTCTCCCCCAGCTCCCCTCCCATCCCAGCTGCCACATAACATTGAGCAGAGTTCCCTGTGCTGTACAGTAGGTCTTTGTTGGTTATCCATTTAAAATGTATCAGTATGTACATGTCCACCCCAAACTCCCTAACTCTCCCTTGCCCCCTGGCACCCATAAGCTCATTGAGAATTGTGGTTTTATATGTGGTCACACCACAGGGAAATTGAGGCAGAGACTATCGCAGTCGCCTAAATGAGTGTTGGTGGGCTGCACTGGAGTGACTGCTGAGAAAGTGGCACAAGTTGTGATTCTAGGCTGTGACTTTAATTTTGTTTATTTTTGACTGTGCAGGGTCTTCGCGACTGTGGGGCTACTCTCTAGTTGTGGTGCCTGGGCTTCTCACTGCGGTGGCTTCTCTTGCTGCAGAGCTAGGGCTCTAAAGCACAGGCTCAGTAGGTGTGGCACACAGGCTTCGCTGCTCCATGGCATTCAAGCTGTAATTTTACTAAAGCTGGTTTTATTTTCTGAAGTAGATGATGACAGAGGGAAGTTGAGGCGAGAGGACCCAAAGTTTTCAGTTTAGCTGCTGAAAGGATGGAAATGCCAGCCAGTGAAATGGGGAAGTCTGTTGTCAAGTTAATATTCAGAGAATCAGGTGTAGAAATATTGTGACTGGTGTGGGGACATGTGTGTGATAAACAGCACAATGACCTCCATTTCCTAATTCCTGGAACCTTTGCCCATTTTTGGATTTACACCCTCCAGATGTAAGATGATAAACTTGTGTTGATTTAAGCCACCAGCTCATAGTGACCTGTTCCAGCAGTGACAGGGAAACTAATACAATGTACAGCTGAGAAATGGAAGAGGGCTGAGAGTAACTGAGGGGTGCATAGGTTCTGGGTACCTGGGATTTGAAGAAAGAAAAAGGACCAGCTTGCAGGACCTTTAGACCAGGAATCGGGGCTTTGGCAGTGGGGGCCATTGGAGGTTTGTGACAAGATGGCAGCCTGGTTGCATTGCCAAGTGCTCTGTCCATGCTGTGTGCAGGGTGACCTGTGGGGAGTCCAGTGTGACATCTGTGATGTGGGACGGAAGCCTGGTGGTAGGTAGCTCAAGATGTGAGGGAGACACAATCTGGAGAGCAAAGTGCATGCAAGGAGGGAGTGTTAACTGATGGTCCCTGTCACTGGAGCCGTAAGTGAAAAGAGTGAGCCCAGATTTAGGAACTATGTCCAGGAAGTAGGTTACAGGGTTCCCAAGGGGCACTGGGCCAGGCGCACAGACTTCTCTTTTTTTAACTTATTAGTTCGTTTGGCTGTGTTGGGTCTTCACTGACGCTTGGGCTTCCTCTAGTTGTGGCACGAGGGCTTCTCATTGTAGTGTCTTCTCGTTGCAGAGCATTGACTCTGGGCACAAGGGCTTCAGTCGTTGTGGCACAGGGCTTAGTTGCCCCATGGCATGTGGGCTCTTCCTGGATTGGGGGTGGAATCTGTGTCTCTTGCGTTGGCAGGTGGCTCCTTCACCATTGAGCCACCAGGAAAGCCCAGGCATGGACTTTAGATGGCATCCATCTCCCAACCCACTCATTGTTGCTGTGGGCTGATACAGTGCTCGTTGGGGGTGGTTAGGAGAGAGCGAGGTCCAGCGGCACCAGTGCCTGGTACTTCCTGTGACCTGGCAACCTGGGGACATGAGGGAGCAGGACGTTGCTATGGGTAGGCAGCATGAGGATGCTCAGTGGAGATAATTCTCATGGACCTTGTGTCCCCGTCTTTGCATGGCTGTGTCCTGTCTGAGGATGTGTCTGTGCGCTTCTCCCTGGAAGAATGGAGGCTCCTTGCTGAGGCCCAGAGGCTCCTGTATGGGAATGTGATGCTGGAGACCTTGGCGCTTTTAGCTTTCCTGGGTAAGGCCCTCACACCAACCCCATCTCCTTTTTCCTTTTCCCCAGGGTCCACCCTGTCCTTCCCACACTGCTTTCTTGCTGTGTCTCCTGGAGGAGATGCCAGGGCTGAGCTCTGTGGCATGTCCTCACTTCTTACTGAGCAGCCCCAAAGCCACACAAGCCAAGGTTTAAGGGATCACAAGGCATGGTTGGCCCAATAGAGCTCATTAATTATAGTTGCTTTCTAGGCTGGTGAATCTGTCCAGAATTATGACTCCTCTGTGCCCAAGGTTCTGGCCCCTTGCTCCAGGTGACATTTTTCTGAAGCTCCATCCTATCAGTTTCAAGCACTCATATAGTCACTAATTAATGGAGACTCTTGGATGGTTCCTTCATGGTTCTTTTCATAATAAAAAGTATTATTGTTATTTTGGGCATGCAGTGCAGCATGTGGGATCTTAGTTCCCCCACCAGGGGTCAAACCCAAGCCCCTGCATTGGAAGCTCAGAGTCTTAACCACCGGACCATCAGGGAAGTCCCAGTGATAATTATTATTTTTTAACTGGTAGTCTGTCACAAGATGGGTTGCTCTGAGCCTGTACTCACCTGTCCTGGGTTTCCCTTAGGAATCATACCCACCAGATCACACTTCATCATGTAGCTGGAGCAGAGGGAGGAGCCCTGGGTGCCTGCCCAGGTGGAGATGACTCCAGCCACAGAGAAAGAGCCTCATATGGGACGTGATGAGTGGACACAGAGAGGAGGGGGATATCAAGGTTGGGTTCAAATACAGAAATATCAACAGTTCCTGCCAGCGTTTGATTTCACGTCCTATGTGGGTAGCTCCGCATTTATAAAACCCACTTGCACTGCAGGAGACACAGGTTTAATCCCTGGGTTGGGAAGATTGCCAAGAGAGGGGCATGGCAACCCACTCCAGTATTCTTGCCTGGGACGTTCCATGGACAGAGGAGCCTGGTGGGCTGTCGTCCATGGGGTCACAAAGAGTTGGACATGACTGAAGTGACTGAGCATGCATGCATGTGGCCACACAGCAAATCTACCTATTCTTCCCCATGTTCTGGGCACTGTGACTGACTTCTAGTCTGACTTCTAGTCTGACTTCTGGACCCTAGCATCTACCTGGCACCCACTACTCCTTACTGCTCAGTCTGCATTTGTCTACAGCATTGGCCTGCACTGCATGAGAGGTGCACATATGCTTCAGTCATCTTTGAACACCAGCTACTCACTTGTAACTGGAGTTTTCTGGACCTGGACATGCCTTTCTCCCTAGCACTCACCTGCCCCAATGACCAACCTCCTCCTGGAAGCTGTTTGTACTCATGTCCTTGCTGTCAGGAGGCCTCCCCCACTCTGCGATATTCAGAGGCCCCACACTGCACAGCAACCCCTTCCTCAGCCTGTCCCACCTCACGCTTCTGTGAATAGTCCCATGGACTTACCCTGGGTGTGTCAGACATGTTTATGGTGGGGTTGTCCCCTCCTGAAAGTCAACATGTGTCTCATTGGGCACTCCGCTGGTTGCAGATCATTGCCACGCAGTGGAGGCTGAGGCTGCTTCCTCTGAGCAGACTGTTTCTTTAGAAGGAATGTCACCATTTAGGACTCCTGTGGCAGCTCGAAGACCCAGCCATATGACATGTCTGACCCAGTATCAAAAGACATCTTTCATCCTACTGAATAACCAGGAGGGGAAAGCCAGGCAGAAGCCACACAAGTGTGAGGCCTATGGGAGACAGTTCTGGTTCAGTGCAGACCTCCATCAGCACCAGAAACAGCACAGTGGAGAGAAATTCTTCAGGAAGGATGAGACCAAGGACTCTGAAAAGCTACAGAATCTGTGTGATGGAGAAGATCTATGAACATGGTGAAGACAGAATGCACATGCCAGCCCCCTCTGACCTAAAGCACTGGGTCTCTCACGACAGAATGAAGCCCCCACATGAGCACTGGGTGTGGGGGAGCCCTTAGAACTGAACAGAAGATTAACAAATGCAGTGAATATGGGAAATCATTTACCTAGAAAGACACGCTTGCTCGACACCAGAGAATCTACACTGGAGAGAGACCTCATGAGTGCAGCATATGTGGGAAATTCTTTAGCCAAAGCTGCGACCTTTTGAAACATCAGACTATACACACCGGTGAAAGGCCTTACAAGTGCAATGAATGCAGGAAAATTTTCAGACATGTCTCTGGCCTGCTTGAACACAGGTGAGTTCACACAGGAGAAAGGCTCTTTCACTGCAGTAACTGCGGAAAATTCTTTAGCAGCAAGTCGAACCTCATTCAACACCAGGAGGTTCACACAGGAGCAAGGCCATACATGTGCAGTGAATGTGGGAAAGTGTTCAACTGCAAATACACACTGATTCTGCACCAGAGAACTCACACTGGAGAAGAGCCCTATGAGTGCAGCGAATGTGGGAAGACCTTCAGCCAGAGCTCCCACCTTCATGTACACTGGCGAGTTCACACAGTGACTACAAGTGTAGGAAATGTGGGAGAGCCTTCAGCTGCATCTCCAAACTCATTCAGCACCAGAAGGTCCATTCTGGAGACAAGCTTTATGAGTGTAGCAGGTGTGGGAAGGCCTTTGCTCAAAGGCCAAACCTCACTCAGCACTGGAAGCTTCACATGGGAACAGGGGCTGCTGGAAGAGTTCAACTGCAAATGCATGCTTGTTCTCCACCAGAGGACTCACACTAGAGAAGAAGCATGAGAGTGCAGGGAACGTGGGCGATTTCTTAGCCAATGCTCCCCACTTACTGTGCACTTGAGATTTCCTGGCAGTGCCTGTGAGTACAGCAGACATAGGAAAGCCTTTGTTGTTCTCTAGTCACTAAGTTGGGTCTTGACTCTTGGCAACCCCATGGACCATGGAGTTTCCCAGACAAGAATATTGGAGTGGGTTGCTATATTCTCCTCCAGGGGATCTTCCCAACCCAGGGATCAAACCCATATCTACTGCATTGGAAGGCAGATTCTTTACCACTGAGCCACCAGGGAAGCAGGAAAGCCTTTTCCCAAAGACCAAAGTTGGACCGTAAAGACTCCTGAGTGCCAAAGAACTGATGCTCTCAAACTGTGGTGCTGGAGAAGACTCTTGAAAGTCCGGACTTCAAGGAGCTCAAACCAGTCAATCTGAAAGGAAATCAACCTTGAACATTTATTGAAAAGACATACTGAAGCTGAAACTCCAATACTTTGGCCACCTGATGTGAAGAGCCAACTTATTGGTAAAGATCCTGATTCTGGGAAAGATTGAGAGCAAGAGGAGAAGAGGGTGGCAGAGGATGAGATGGTTGGATGGCATCAGGAACTCAGTGGACATGAATCTGAGCAAACTCTAGGAGATAGTGAAGGACAGAGCAGCCTGGCATGTTGCAGTCCATGGGTTCTCAAAGACTGAGTGACTGAGCAACCAGAAACCTTATTAGCACAGGAAGGCCACACTGGACAATGGCTTTAGAGTGCGGGGAATGCTGTCTCCTTGTTCTCCCTGACAACTCCCCGGAGTGAAGGTCTGAGCATGGGCTTTGTGAGAGAGCCATCAATCAGAAGTGACACCTCGTACATATGGACAACCGCAACGGGCAGGCTCCCGATGAGCGCCCCGTGTGTGAGTCGCTTTCAGGAGCTGCGGTACACATTCTGCACTAAGTGCCGTTGCCGGTGGTAAAGGGCATCCTGCATGTGGGAGAAGTCCCACAGTGTGCGTCGCTTACAGGCTCAGGCAGCCGGCCTTTGCCTCTCCCCAGTCCCAGGGAGGAGTCAGGAGTGGCCTCAGTGGCTCACAGGGCCCTTATTTTCACCCTTTTACTGGGTTCAGTATGGAAAGGATCAGCACATGTGTTCTCCAGAAAGCCTGCAGAGATTTACCTTCGGGATGGTTTGGTCTCATTAGGATTGTAAAATACAGTCTCCAAGTCCCCCAGCCTTGGAACCATGAGCCCCACACCTGCTCATTTTTGTACAGTAATAAAGTGCTTACTCTGAGCTACCTATAATCTTGAGGGTTCTGTTCACTGTGTGAAGTCTGTTAAGGACACAATTGTGTTCTATCAGTGTGAAAAGGTAAACAGATTTCATGAGAACCCTCAGATTTCTGTGCTTCAGAGAGTCCAGGATGATGGCAAAGAATAGCTGTTCACTTTTGGCCCAGTTTGCATTGCTGTCAAGGCATTATAGGACTGACTGCTGGGCCCCATCAGATACATGTGGCCTCAATGCTAGCTTTATTGGTAAGTATGAAGAAAGCCAGATGGTCCCTTGTTCCTATAGAATGTTCTCAAGCATTAGTAAGAAGCAATTGGTCTCTGGTATCTGCCAAGAAGCCTGAGTCCAGAATTTGGGAGGCAGGTGTCACTAACTGGATGTCCTACAGGAACCATACTGGTTCAGAAACACTGAGTATCCGTACTAAGTAGTTGGAGAGATTACAGCACCCTAGAGGGGTGTACTTGCTAAAGGTCCTCCTCAGATATTCCCATACTATGGCTATACAGGATGAGAGGGTATAGAAATTGTCAAGACCTCCAGTGCTATGTTTCTTCTATGGCCAAGTTCACCTGCATGACAATCTATAGACATTCTGTGAATTTGCTGAAACTCGATGAATCAGGTTTTTTTTCCTTACATTTTTTTAAATCACACCATGCAACATGTGTGACCTTAGTTCTCTCACCAGGGATTGAACCCACACACCTGAAGTGGAAGCACAGTGTGTTAACTGCTGGACCTCCAGGGAAGTCCCTAGGCTTGATGAATCAGGTCAAGTCTGTTGCTGTGTAGGCAGGAAAATGGGGGCTGAGAGAATGAAAATCTAGGATTCCAGAGATACGGGTTTTGTGACTTACCCACTGTTTTTGGTAACTCCTGTTGAAAGAGGTTTAATCAGTTGTCAGTTCACTGCCCTGATTCCCAGGGTATGAGGAGATGGTGGAATAATCATACAGCTGCCAAACATAGGATTTAGTTTGTCCTTTCTGTTTTCTTAAGGTGGGTAGTGTCATTTATTCAAGAACTCACACCTAATGTAGTCACTTATTCTGTAAGTAATCACTCACTCATGTCCAACAGTTTTTGACCTCGTGGACTGTCACCTACCAGGCTCCTTTGTCCATGGAATTCTCAGGCGAAAATGACTGGAGTGACTATATTTCAGCATCCCAGAAATTTTGCTGTATTGAGCATTTGTTTCATTTACGATAAAATTTGTTTTAAAACTGAACCAAAACAGTTCTAGCTTTGTCTCTAGGGACTTCTAAATATCTGGCTTTGACATTTTGCTAAGATAAGAATAACAGGATTTATTATGTGTTGTTTAATGTTAAAAACACCAGGGTTTCCCTGGTGGCTCAGAGGTTAAAGCGTCTGCCTCTAATAAGGGAGACCTGGGTTCGATCCCTGGGTTGGGAAGATCCCCTGGAGAAGGAAATGGCAACCCACTCCAGTAGTCTTGCCTGGAGAATCTCATGGACGGAGGAGCCTGGTGGGCTACAGTCCATAGGGTCGCAAAGAGTCGGACATGACTGAGCGACTTAACTAATGTTAAAAAATCCTGTGACAGTGACTTCCCTGGCAGTCCAGTGGTTAAGACTCAATGCTTTCAATTTGGAGGTCACAGGTTTGATGCCTGGTTGGGGAACTAAGGCCCCACATGCCACACAGTGTGGCCTAAAATCCTGTGACAACACTAAGGTCCATTTGATTACTGATGGTAACGGTTAGGCAGTCTGGCTTGACTGTTACCAGAAAGGCATAAAAGTCCCTGCTGATAGAGTCACCACCCAGATATCCATGGCTTAATCCGGAAGTGCATCACAACACTGTGTGGATAACAGTCTGGGAAACTGCCTGGAGGTCTCTGACCCCCAATGTAATTCTGCATTTTCTTTGTCTTTTTATATCATATGCTGTGCTTTTTTTTTTTTTTTTTATTCTTTGGCCATGCCAAAGGGCATGCAGAATCTTAGTTCTCCCATCAGTCACTGAATCCACACAGCTGCAGCGGAAGCCCAGAGTCGTTTTAATTGCTGGATCGCCTGGGAAGTCCCTCAGATCGAACTTCCAAGAGGCCTCTCAGGGCAAGGGAAGCCGAAAGGGACTGAAGTCAGATATCTACCTGAACAGCTGGATGAATCCCTCTGTTTGTTGTTCAGATGCTAAGTTGTGTCCCACTCGTTGTGACCCCATGGGCTGCGGCACGCCAGGCTCCCATGTCCTTCCCTATCTCCCTAGGTTTGCTAAAACTCAAGTGCGTTGTCGGTGATGCTGTCTTTACAGCATTGGACTCTGCTTTCACCACCAGTCACATCCACAGCTGAGCATCCTTTCCCCTTTGGCCCAGCCACTTGATTCTTTCTGGAGCTATTAGTAATTACCCTCCACTCTTCCCCAGTAGCATATTGGACACTTTCCGACCTGGCCGGGGTGGGGCGGGTGGTTAATCTTCCTCCTCCAGTTGACCAGATTTTGTCAGAACTCTTCACTAGGATCCCTCTGTCTTGGGTGACCCTGCACTCCATGGCTTGTAGCTTCGTTGAGTTATGCAAGCCCTTCACCACAACAAGGCTGTGACCCACGAAGGGGGAACTCCTCTCTTGTCAAGGTAGCCAATATCATGTGATTCCTGAACTTGCTAGGGGGTGGCGACACTTACCTGTGAATCCTGTAAGCCATGTGCATAGGCATGTGCTCTGTCACTAAGTCGTGTCTCTTTGTATGGACTGTAGCCCGCCAGGCTCCTCAGTCCATGGGATTTCCCAGGCAAGAAGAGTAGAGTGGGTAGCCATTCCCATCTCCAGGGGACCTTCCTAACCCAGGGATCAAACCTGAGTCTTCTGCATTGCAAGTGGATTCTTCAACATCTGAGCCATCAAGGCAGTAACCATAATGCCAAGAGAATAAGAAGATTCACTAAGAGTTTCCAAATTCTGGTGGGATCAGCTAGAGAGAAAAGATTTATCAAGTTGCTTTAAATCACTGTTAGCTTAAAGGTAAACATTTCCTTTTACCTGGGAAATACAGATTAAAAGCCAGTAATACTTCAGACAAACCCATAAAATTATATCTGTATTCATCAGTTCACTGGGTCCCATGTAACTAATCCTTGACCTTTTGGTAACAGTTTTATAAAGCCTCTAGGGCTTCTGCTAGAATTTAATTTCTTACCAAGTTCAGTGGCATGATCTGAAAGTTATTGAAAATCTTGATACAGATGTGCACAGAATCAAGCTAAGGAGAAGACCACTATCTACCAGCCAAAAAGAAAAGGCTCAGAAGGAACTGAAGCTGAAACAAGTTCAGATTTCTTGACTCTAAATTTGTGGGAAAAGAAATTTCTTTTGTTGAAGCCACCCAGTCTATGGTGCTTTGTTATAGCTGCTCTTGCAGATAAATACAACCAGTAGGACACATGTCTGGGCTTCATGGTCCTAATTTGTGGTCTCAGTACCAGAATATTTTGTGGGTTCAGAAGTCACCCTGTGACTTCACTGGTGGCTCAATGGTAAAGAACCCGTGGCCAATGCAGGAAATGCGGGTTCGATTCCTGATCCAGGAAGATCCCACCCTCCTCAGAGCAACTAAACCCTGTGCCACAGCTACTGAGCCTGGGCTCTAGAGCCCGTGCTCCGCAACAAGAGAAGCCACAGTAATAAGAAGCTCACACACAGCAGCTAGAGAGTAGCCTCTGCTCTCTACAACTGGAGAAATGCCCAAGCATCAAGGAAGACCTGGCACAGCCAAAAATGAATAAGTTACTTTAAAAATCACTCAGAAGAGGGAGCAGTTGCCACAACCTCCAATGCTTTCGGAAGCACCATGAATGGTTTGCTTGTTCTGTTGACATCACATCGTGCTCAGGCTACTGAGTGGAATCTCCCCCTGATCCTGCAAAGGAATCACCTGCCCTGAAATACAGAATTCACTGGTAACACTAAGGGGTGGGGGGATCATAATTAGTAATCCAGAAGGCTGGATTAATAGAGAGTAGAGGAGGCTTCAGCCATCCAAATGGAGTGTACCGCTTCTAAACGTGTGTCCACAGGGAGTCCCTGGTGGCTCAGTGGTAAAGAATCTGCTGCCAGTGCAGGAGACATAGGTTTGATCCCTGGTCTGGGAAGATCTCACGTGTCTTGGAGCAACTAAGTCCAGGTGCAACAACTACTGAGCCTCTGTTCTCGAGCCCAGGAGCTGCAGCTACTGACCCCACACCTTAGAGCCCTCGGTCCACAACAAGGGAAGGCACTGCAGTGAGAAACCGGCACATGCACACCGAAACAGAGCGCAGACCACACAGCCCTGAAGGCCCAGCACAGCTGAAAATAAGTACCATTTTAAAATAAATTTAAAAAGATTAAAACGCGTCCACAGACGTTCTGGTGATTATGGCTGCACAAGATGACTGTGCACAGAAATTCTTCAACCTTCAGATCCATGGAAAGTGTGACAGAGGTCCCTCTGAGATAAAATAATCTAAAAAATTCTGGATTCCCGTAAGGCTTTTGCTGTGCAGGCAGGAAAACAAGAATAAAGAGAAGGGAGATCTCATGGTCCAAGTGTATCGAGTCCGTGGCCCAGTCCAGCCGGCATTTGTGTTGATACAAGTGAAAACACCCTTCATTGCTTCCAGCAAAGGACATGAGACTGACGTGGCTAGGAGGAGAGGTTATATAGAGTCAATCTTGGGTTACCGAAGCTTATTATCTGAAAAGAGTGGGAGACTTAGGTTTCTATTTTGAACTACTTTTAAAGGACTGTTAAAATATAATTGATAGGAATGAAAGTGTGCATGTCTAAAATTTACAGTTTGAGAGGTTTTACCATACATACAAACCTGTAGAACTATGATCATAATACCTGTCGATGCACATTTACCTCATGCACTTTTTAAAAAAAGACTTATTTTACTTTTGGCTGTGCTGGATCTCTGTTGCCACAGGAGGGCCTTCTTCAGTTTCAGAGAGTGGGGGCTACTCTCTAGTTGTGCCCAGACTTCTCATTGCAGGAGTGTTTCTTATTGGGGAGCCCAGCATCTAGGCGTGTGGGCTTCGGTAGTTGTGGCTCGCGGCTCTAGAATGCTGGCTTAGTAGTTGCGGTGCACAGGCTTAGTTGTGCTATGGTATGTGGTGTCTTCGCAGACCAGAGATCAAACCTGTGTCCCCTGCATTGGGAGGCAGATTCTTGACCCTTGAACCACCAGGGAAGCCCTACCTCATGGACTTTTATAATCTCTCTGCCTGCATTTTCTGACCCTCCCAGCAACCATCAACTTACTTTCTCTACAGCAGATTAGCTTGCATTTTCTAGATTTTTATTTGATTGGAATCATAAAGTGTTTCCTCTTTTTTCGCATGAGTTCATCATGATGCTGTCTTGTTTCGAGAGTCATCAATAAGCCTTATACTAGTAGTTCAATCAGAGAAGGCAATGGCATCCCACTCCAGTACTCTTGCCTGGAAACTCCCATGGACGGAGGAGCCTGGTAGGCTGCAGCCCATGGAGTCGCTAAGAGTCGGACTCGACTGAGCGACTTCACTTTCACTTTTCACTTTCATGCATTCGAGAAGGAAATGGCAACCCACTCCAGAGTTCTTGCCTGGAGACTCCTAGGGACAGTGGAGCCCAATGGGCTGCCATCTGTGGGGTCGCACAGAGTTGGACACAACTGAAGCAACTTAGCAGCAGCAACAGTAGTTCATTCTTTTTATTGCTGAGAACTGTTTCATTTTCTGGATATGTGTGCATGCTCAGTCGTGTCGAACTCTTTGCAACCCCATGGACTGCAGCCTGTCAGGCTCCTCTGTCCATGAGATATCCTAGGCAAGGATACGTGAATGGGTCGTTTCTTTCTCCAGGGGGTCTTCCTACCCCAGGGATCAAACCTGGCTCTCCTGCATTGGCAAGCAGATTCTTTACCACTGAGCCACCAGAGAAGGTTACATGTGTACGTTCAGTCTGCATCATTAACCATCACCATCTTCCATCCAAGTATTCAGTAATACCATAAATCTAGCACGTTTCCAAGGTATAATTTCTCTCACCAGAAAAATGGGCTGTGTTCAAAGAAGGAGCTGAAAAATTCTATTTGGGGTCCCGTGGATGTTTGGTAGAAAACTAAGTTTAGCATGTGCAGGAGGAGACTTTACAAGGCTGGGCAGATATCAGCATCTGGGGCTGCGAGCTTTTGGAGGTTCCGGAAGCCTCACCAGCTCGAAAGAAAATCCTGACCAGCCAGAGGCGAGAGCCCTCCCTGAACAGGTTTGAGGATCAGCAGAAACCCAGAGCAGCCTCACATTAGCAGCCATCTGTTGCTGGAACACATATGCAACCTCCCCAAAGGGACAGTGGGAAGAGTGTCAGGAGAAACTGGAGGGCTGCAAAGATCCCTCCAACACAGCCACAGTCCCTGCATTTACCAGGTTCATTGTAAGGGCTTCTCACCCTCTGAACAGCTTTCTTCAGCATTCTTTTCATCTGCCCCTTTCTGTAATTACTGACTGATGGTCTCTAACAGGTAGCTACCCTCCATGGACCTCACCACCATTTGGGGCTGCTTTCCCAGACAACTCAATTGCTGGGCGGGGTCCCTGTGGGCCTCCTGGTCCATGGTGAGGTTTCTCAGGAGGGCTGGCACCCAGAGACACCCGGTGGAAGCTCCTGCAGGAGCCCAAGGAGAAGGTTCCCAGGGGAACGTGATGAGGGCTTTTCCTCTGAGGCCCTCCTGCTCCCAGCCCCTGGACCACATCTGACTGGAGATCGCATCTGAGAGGGGACCTGCAGGAGGAAGGGGTGAGTCAGGCGGCGCGCATAGTCAGGTTGAGTCTTTTGCTGGGTGGGAGAACAGGGGTGGCGTGGGGACCCGGGCGACACACAGGAGGGTCCGGGCACTGCCAAGGCGATTATTAATAGGTAGGACCTTCCAAGCTAAGTTCTCCCTTCTTCTGGGTCGAATTTTCTACAGCACAGCACAAAGGCAATGCCCTGCCCAGAGTTCGGGCTCACTCTTGTCTGGGGACTCCCTCGAGAGTCTCAGCCCCGTCCTCGCCATCTGCTGACTCCTCCTCCGCCTTCCGCCCACCGGCGCGCCAAGAACTCTGGACCAGCCCACGTCACTCCCAGCTTGGGCGCCTCTAGGCTGCGGTCTCTGCAAGTCAGGGCCAAGCGCCGCCGCAAGTGGGTAATCCATGATTCATGGTTAATGGAGAAAATTACAGTGCAGTCGGGTAAAGAAAGACTTTCCTGTACTAAGAAAAATACTGTGTGTAGGGACATGTTGAACACACACACATACATCCATTCAGTTCAGTTCAGTTCAGTCGCTCAGTCATGTCTGACTCTTTAGGACCCCATGAATTGCAGCACGCCAGGCCTCCCTGTCCATCACCAACTCCCAGAGTCCACCCAAACCCATGTCCATTGAGTCGGTGATGCCATCCAACCATCTCATCCTCTGTCGTCCCCTTCTCCTCCTGCCTTCAATATTTCCCAGCATCAGAGTCTTTTCAAATGAGTCAGTTCTCCACATCAGGTGGCCAAAGCATTGAAGTTTCAGCTTCAACATCAGTCCTTCCAATGAACACCCAGGACTGATCTTTAGGATGGACTGATTGGATCTCCTTGCAGTCCAAGGGACTCTCAAGAGTCTTCTCCAACACCACAGTTCAAAAGCATCATTTCTTCGGCGCTCAGCTTTCTTCACAGTCCAACTCTCACATCCATACATGACCACTGGAAAAACCATAGCCTTGACTAGACAGACCTTTGTTGGCAAAGAAATGTCTCTGCTTTCGAATATGCTACCTAGGTTGGTCATAGCTTTCCTACCAAGGAGTAAGTGTCTTAATTTCATGGCTGCAATCGCCATCTGCAGTGATTTGGGAGCCAAAAAAAAAAAAAAAAAGTCTAACACTGTTATCACTGTTTCCCCATCTAATTCCCATGAAGTGATGGGACCAGATGCCATGATCTTAATTTTCTGAATGTTGAGCTTTAAGCCAACTTTTTCACTCTCCTCTTTCACTTTCATCAAGAGACTTTTCAGTTCCTCTTCACTTTCTGCCATAAGGGTGGTGTCATCTGCATATCTGAGGTTATTGATATTTCTCCCGGCAATCTTGATTCCAGCTTGTGCTTCTTCCAGTCCAGGGTTTCTCATGATGTACTCTGCATATAAGTTAAATAAGCAGGGTGACAATATACAGACTTGAAGTACTCCTTTTCCTATTTGGAACCAGTCTGTTGTTCCATGCCCAGTTCTAACTGTTGCTTCCTGATCTGCAGACAGGTTTCTCAAGAGGCAGGTCAGGTGGTCTGGTATTCCCATCTCTTTCAGAATTTTCCACAGCTTGCTGTGATCCACACAGTCAAAGGCTTTGGCATAGTCAATAAAGCAGAAATAGATGTTTTCTGGAACTCTCTTGCTTTTTCCATGATCCAGCGGATCTCTGGTTCCTCTGCCTTTAGTGCAGGACAAAAGATATTTTTTTGCAAACATTGTTTTCCTGTACCAAGTATAATGATTAGAGGTTTTTCACTTTCTATGGTTATAAAGGAGTAATAATCCAAACTCGACATTCTACATTTTATTTTATTTTTTTATTTTTATTTATTTTTTTTTTTGAGCTACACCCCCTGCTTATTTTATTTTTTTAATTGTGCAGCTGGGCATTCAGGATCCTAGGTTCCCAGCCAGCGATCAAACTCTTGTCTCCTGGGAATGAAAGCACAGAGTCTTAACCACTGCCAGGGAAATCCCTACACGTCAATTTTTTAAAATTTAATTGGAATATAATTACATCTCATTGTGGTTTCTTCTTTATGCCTTTAGCTCTAGATCTTTTTCTGTAGGTTGCAGTTTTTTTAATCCATAGTTGTTCAGCAGTTAGTTGTGATTTTTGTGTGTTCCTGAGAGGAGGTAAGTTCAAGGTCCTTCCATTTTTTCTTCAAATTAAGCTTTTTAAATTAAGATAACAAATGTGCACTAATAAACTTTTGCAACCACTGTTCTAAAATTCTGCAGCTATAGAAGAGGTTTGGGCTTCCCTGATGGCTCAGCGGTTAAAAAATATACCTGCAATGCAAAAGACCCAGAAGACCCAGGTTCGATCCCTGGGTGGAGAAGATCCCTTGGAAGAGGAAATGGTAACTCACTCCAGTATTCTTGCTTGAAAAATCCCATGGACAGAGGAAGCTGGCAGGCTACAGTCCAAAGGGTTGCAGAGTCGGACAAGACTGAGGGAGTAAGCACAGAGTGGATTCACGCTACTGACAGGAAGCTCAGGCACCCTGGCCACAGGAAACAGTGTGAGAATGGAATTGTAGGAAGGAGGATGCCCCCCTACAGGGCCCCAAGAGCGGGCTCTTGTCTAACACTTGGAAAAGAATTGTCCGAGGAGACACGTGCTGACCAAGCAAGAGATTTTATTGGGATAGGGCACCCGGGTGGAGAGCAGTAGGGTAAGGGAACCCAGGAGAACTGCTCTGCTGCGTGGCTTGCAGTCTTGGGTTTTATGGTGATGGGATTAATTTCCGGGTAGTCTTTGGCCAATCATAATTCAGAGTCTTTCCTGGTGGTGCACTTATCGCTAGTGCCAAGATGGATGCTAGTGAGAGGGCTTCTGGGAAGTGGACAGACACGCAGTGTCTCCTTTAGCCCTTTCCCGAACTCTTCCGATTGGTGGTGGCTAATTAGTTCCGTATTCCTGATGAGGATCTCCTGTTATAAAACTCATGCAAATGGTTACTAAGGTGCATGGCCAGGATGGGAAGTTACAATCAGTGTGCTTCCCCTAACAACTCCTCCCTGAGAGACTTCATACTCAAGATACTTCTTGGGAATTGGGGTGGAGGTCTCTTTCTTCTGTAATTTCTTCCTGCTGTGCATGGGTGTACACCTGCCTAGCAGAGCAGAAGTCTCTCTCTACAAGATCTAAGTCAAGGTTTTGTTTTGTTTTGTTTTGCCTGAAACCAGCATTCACCCTTGTAATAACAGCAATTTAGTTTGAAACTGTGGGCTCCTCTCAGAGATGGAATAGACAGGGGCCAAACAGGAGACCTAACAGGATGGTCGTCTCTGGTCCCCAGAATCAGAAGGCAACATTTGGGGTGAGGGTTCCAGGGTTTGTGACCATTTTTGATTGGTTGGTGGTGAGGCAACAGAGCTGTGCTCCAGGAATCTTGCGTTCAGTCTGAAGTTACCATCCTCCACATGGGTGGGGGCTCAAAGACATTGTTATGCATATTTTTTTGAGTTGGAACCAGGACCCTGTCTTGAGGCCGAACCAACCTTTGATTGTTTCTCCTGTTTCTGTATCCCCTCCCTTCCCTGATTAGCAATTGTTTGAATCAGGGAAGGTCAAGGATGCTGAATGAAGCCTATATCCTACAGATAAGCAGTGGAGAACACAGAACAGATCTCTACTCCAGAGCCCCACAGAGTTCTGCTGCTGCTGCTGCTGCTAAGTCTCTTCAGTCGTGTCCGACTCTGTGCAACCCCATAGACGGCAGCCCACCAGGCTCCCCCGTCCCTGGGATTCTCCAGGCAAGAACACTGGAGTGGGTTGCCATTTCCTTCTCCAATGCATGAAAGTGAAAGTGAAGTCGCTCAGTCGTGTTTGACTCTTAGCGACCCCATGGACTGCAGCCAACCAGGCTCCTCCATCCATGGGATTTTCCAGGCAAGAGTACTGGTGTGGGGTGCCATTGCCTTCTCCAACAGAGTTCTACTCAGTTTTAATTTAGGGAACCAACTATGACTGTCATAACTTCCTGTCAATATGGAGCATAGGACTGCCCCAGCTTGGAGTATAGACACTGAATTGGAAGTATCTCTGAGTTCCAAGTTCTAGATCTGAGTCTTGTAGGATTAAAATCTCAATCCCTTGGTCTGCCATTTTGGTGTAACAGACCCAATTAGAAGTAGTTGGAGGAGTGATAACTGGAATTTAGTAGACAAAATAAATCTCATTTCTTTTTAGAAGAATAGGCCTGAAACCCAGTCTGGACCTGGCACTTTGGGGAGACTCGTAGCCAGGTAGCCAGTTACCTAGTTTTATAAAAAGTAAGGTTGCAGTTACTAGCTTCCAGCAGACACTGTTTTGAGAATGGTGGCATTTAAGCCTGACACAACTCAGAAAACTGAAGTGTTTAGCAATACAATGTCTAATTTGAAATTACACCCATAGTATCACCTAGTTATTTCCCAGGATGTCCGAACCATAGCTACTCTATTTTGACTTTTAATTGAACCTTCTCCTGAAAAGATCTAACTATCTGAAGGCCTATTCTGCCAGTTTTTCCCAGAGCACAGAGTGCCTTATTCCTGATTTTCACCCTGAACTTTCAGGGGCGCTGAAAGTCAGCAGTTGCAGTGGCCATGATTTAATCTTTGTAGATGTAGATGGCAAGTGTCAGTCTTCAGTTGGCAGAGCCCTTTTTGCTCATAAACTTGACCATGATTTTGAGGGGGGGCACTTCATGACCATTTTATCCCATGGTGCTGAGAATGTCCATTCTCAGGTTTGGCAAAAATTTTGTTGACAGGCCACTCAATGTGCTGTTACTGGACTAGGCCATAAAACAGTATCCAAAATTCTCTGGACCACCTGTCTTACCAGCCTCTTGGTCCAGGGAAACATTCCCTCTTGTTGCTTCTTCCCATATCTAGAGTTACACTGTTACCATCATCGATCTCATATGGGACAATATATTATTCTATTAGAGGCCTCACACACACATTTGACAGTGTAAGAAACAGCAATTTTGTAAAACAGGTGAAATACAAATAACATAGCCAGCAGTATTAGTAAAGTCACAAGTAAGACTTAAGTTAAAAGTTTCCATTAGATGTAGCCCAGTATATCTCAGGTCATCTGACTTAGTCGGCTCTATAGAATCTTTATCTTCCAGGGAAATTATATATTGGCACCGTCTATAAGGCACATAACCCAGTTTTCTAATGTTACTAGACTGATTGTTCTTAGTATGATTTAATTGTTTCCAACACAGAGGAGACTTTAAACCTAAATTCCCATAGCCTGGTGTTATCTATATAAATCCATCCCATAATTGTGGGAGATGTTTTCCTCTTTTGCTGAAACCTTTCTTTTTGCTCTGATTGAGCTTGAGTAATAGAAAAAAGCTCAAATTTATGGCCAGAGTCAGAGCAGGCATTATTAATTGGCCCGATGAGGGGATCCCATCTAGTAATATCACAGTGACCTGAATATGACTATATATATATATATATATATATATATTTTTTTAAGTGAATTTTCTCAGGGCCAACCAGTTAGAGTCTTGTAGTAGAGAAATTTACCAAAGTAACCCAGAAATAGACACAGGTAATTGACCACAAACCCAACAACTGAATTGAATTCTAAAACTAGCATAGAATCAGGCCTATGATAGAAAAGCATTTGATTTATATGCAAAGGTCTAAGAAGTCAAGAAAACATAAATGATCATACGAATCAGGCCCAGCATCTTGGGGAAGCTGTCTACCTCCGATGTCGTCGTCTTCTCATCCTGGTGTAGTGTAGTTTCTCCTGCTTGAGCATTATTTTAAGGTGAGATCAGGTCAGCTGTCTTCTCTATAGACCAATCCAGTGTAGGGGCCTTTGGAAGTGGGAATTAATCTAAGAGTTAATTTCCCTTCAGTTTCATTGTGCATGAGCTAGTTAAGAGTACCTGATAAAAAAGTCCTTCCATCCAGGTTGGAGGCAGTCCCTTAAATTATGTCTTATTCTAGTCCTGGTTGCAGGTCATGAGGCATCTGATCTTCATCCAAAGATAGATTACTGAGATAAGCTTCAGAAACAAACTTTAAGGATTCAATTAAATTTTACATTAATATCACATATCTAAGAGATGAGTCTTACTAGATGCAGACCTCCATCAACAAATTGGGATTTAACATTTTTTGAAATATCTTTTTCTCCCTTAAGTTACCCTCATTTTTATCGAACATAACCAAATTAAGGCTAGTTTGTTCGCAAAATAAGTCTGTTCTCACTTATTTTGGTCTGATGATTTATATAACCATAATTGATTATAGAATTTTTATTTTGTTGAAACATTTATAGAGTCTCACTGAACTTTTAAAATAAACCAGGGCTGGGAAACTCACACCAAAGGCTTATTACAGATTTTGCCTAACAAATCTAGGTGAATTCTTCCCTTTTTAAGGTCTCAAACATTTCTTGAGATTTTTGTACCTGTGAGATAACCTTCCTAACTCATTTGATAAACTTACTAGAAACCTAAGAATTTCCCATTTTTGGAGGAGTCAGAGAGAAAATATAATTGTTTTGTTTATAACGTTTAATTTTACCAAAGTATTGCCATAATTAGTTTGAGAGGAAGGTTTTCCCTACTCCCTGAAAACATAAGATTCAAACCCGTAATTTTTCAGATAGAAACCATAAAAGTTGTAAGCTTATTCGCTGGTTCATTCAGTCCTTTTGTTAACTTTTGTGAAGTCAGGTTTTCCATTAGAATACCAGGACATATCAGAATGTTAAGAACTCCATATAATTTCTAGGATATCTGTATTAGTAATTTTACCATACATTATAACATGAGCGGGTTTATTACTCATTTGATAATCTTTTCCATGTAATTTAACCAACCAAATAAACACAGTTTAATATCTCTCTTTGGGATGTTTCAGGGGCCCTCTGAAGCACCCAAAAGTTAGCTAGAGGTCAAAAAAACTTCAAAAGAATTCTATTTAGGATGTTTTATCAAAATGATCAATTAAAAGGGTTTAGAACATTTGGTCACATTTAGTCAATGTTGGTGGGTGTATCACTTAGCCTGCTGATATGTCACAATAGGCCTGAATACCAAGGCTGAAGGTCTAGTGAAAGTCGGCTCCACCGTCTTGGACCTAGTTGGCTCTAACCAGTTTTCTTATGGCTGTGTCATTTCTAACAAAATCCATTTATCTAACTGAAATCCAGTTTTAGAAAATCCTGATCATGCATAACTCTTTTTAGTATTTTTTCATACCTTTTCCTTTCTTTCTTTCTTTCTTTCTTTCTTTTTTTTTTTTTTTTGCTGAAAACACACTTCCTACTTTCCTTTAGCAACCAGGAACTAACTTTTATATTAGCATTTTATAGATGGGTGAGCATAAATACCAGCGATAATTTCTAAAACCCTTGCTTTCTTAGAATATTTTAGGAAGGCGCCAAACATTATTCATGTATAGTCCCAAATCTCTTTAGTTTCACTGTAAAAGGAAATTAGTGTTTAGTAGTAAATGTTTCAAAATCTTATTTTATTTGGAAATGACCTAACTATTCAATAGACTTCCAACACTTTGCACACTTGGCACAACCCTTAGAAATTTAAGTTACACCAATCTGGAGAGACTATTTTAGACAGGTATTCCTAAAGAATAATTATTCTTAATAGAGTTTATATAAAAGCTCATAACTTATTTACATTTTTTAGAAGTTTCTTCACTCGAGGTAATTTCCTTGTTGACAAACTTGTAACAGATATAATATAATATGGCTGGATGGCATCACAGACTCGATGGATGTGAGTCTGAGTGAACTCCGGGAGATGGTGATGGACAGGGAGGCCTGGCATGCTGTGATTCATGGGGTCACAAAGAGTCGGACACGACTGAGCGACTGAACTGAACTGAACTGAACTGAAACCTAGGTACAATGAAAATATTCTACTTAATGTTAATTACTCTAAGACATGTCTATATTAGATAGGTCAACAAACAAACATTAATATCAGGTATTTAATACTGAATATTTCCCAGTTCACATGAACCTGGAATTTATTGTTTAATTTAGAATTATTTTATTTGTAAGCGCTTACCTTTTTTTAAGTCAAATAAATAGAGCTCATTTACAAATTAACCTCAAAAATATTACCCAGAGACAAAGACATACCAAGACATACTCAGACAGACACAGTGCAAGATCTAGCTTCATTTTCTAAGTTTAGTCATGAATTAGATATAACAATATTAAATTTACTAGTTTATTTTTAAAAAGTTGAAATAAATAAAAATTTTTAAGTCTTTTTCCCTCAGTCTCAGGAGTTAGAGATGGTCTAGATAAGCGTTCCTGAGAGCCCTGGTCTCAAGGAACAGGGAAAGAAAATCAAGTTCTAACAAAATGGTGGCAGGTCTAAACCAAATGGTGGCCAGACAAAGCAAAATGGCCATCAAAAATCACAACACAGAACACAGAGTTAAAAGACACACACATAAACCTGGCAGTCCTCATCAGAAACTCCCTTAAATACAAGAATACAGTCTCTCAGAAAACCTCCTATAGAGACACAGAACTTCAGATCCAAGTACTAACATCAAAGATTTCAAAGGGAGGAAAGGAAACCAGGTTGAAAGAAGGGGGAGGAGGCGGGAGACAGGGGCAAAAGGGGTGGCCTTACAGACGTCTCCTGCCACCTGCAGATACCCAGGCATTATGGGACTTTACCCTGGGCCTCCAGAGAAGGGAGGACTGGAACTCGGCCCTACCAGAAATCAGACCAGACCAGAACCAGAATTCGAGTACTCTGCCAAGAGGAGGTGATCAGTCTCCAATCCTCAGCTCAGGCTGAGGGCCCTTCAACCAGATTCCTTCCTGTGTCCAGGACCAGGAGACTAGAAAAATGGGGAAGGATAGGAAGGGTTAAGGAGAGGAGAGAGAGAGGGAAGGGGAGAGAGGTCAATAAAGTCTCTTGTTCCTTACCCGGTTGGGGCACTCTGGCCAGTTGTCCATATCAGGAGGAGACCAAGGACGAAATGGTCCCAGTTGCGGCCACTGGGTCTGGTCCATTGACAGGCAAGTTGGCCCCCGAGTGCCCCGAGTAGTTAGGATGTCAGTCTCAGCGAAAAAGAGTCCCCGCCAGGGTCACCATTTATTGCAGGAAGGCGGACCCCTTCCAGGGCCCGAAACTGGGCTCTTGTCTAACGTTCAGAGATGAATTGTCTGAGGAGACACATGTGCTGACAAAGCAAGAGATTTTATTGGGAAAGGGCACCCAGGTGGAGAGCAGGAGGGTAAGGGAACCCAGGAGAACTGCTCTGCCGCGTGGCTCGCAGTCTCGGGTTTTATGGTGATGGGATTCGTTTCCGGGTGGTCTTTGGCCAATCACCCTAATTCAGAGTCTTTCCTGGTGGCGCACGCATGGCTCAGCCAAGATGGACGCTAGCGAGAGGGATTCTGGGAAGTGGACAGACACACAGTGTCTCCTTTAGCCCTTTCCCGAACTCTTACGATTGGTGGTGGCTTATTAGTTCCGTATTCCTTATCAGGGTCTCCAGTCATAAAATAACTCATGCAAATGGTTACTAAGGTGCCTGGCCAGGGTGGGCGGTTCCGATCAGTGTGCTTCCCCTGACACATATGAATGGCTGAGTCCCTTCCCTGTTCACCTGAAACTACCACAACATTGTTAATCAGTTACACCCTAAAACAAAATAAAAAGTTTAAAGTTTGGAAAAAGAAATAATTTTCTGGTTGTTACCAATGAGGTAGTATGTCACATGAGGCCCTCTCCATTCCCCTCAAAGGAAGACGAGGTAATCTCGCACCTAGACCCCTTCCATTCTCCATAGGTAGGTTATCTAAGCCTGAAAGCATCCTATTTATTAATGAATTCCTTTTCCTACTTTAAAAAACGTTTTCCTCTCTGTAGCCTTCAGAATTCCCGGTTGCTCACTAGAAGGGTTGATGCTTAATTTGTGAATCAATCAATAAAGACAATTAAACTTTTTAAATTTACCCAGTTGATTTTTTTTTTTCTTGCCAGTTGGGACCTGAAAGGGATCTTTTCTATTGTTCCTAGTGATTCACACTGAAACTCACAAAAGTGACTCTAATGCTTCAGGCTACAAACATTTGAGAGCAATAACCAATTTTCTAGCAACGCATAGACTCATTTATGCCTGAATGGCTCTACTGAATCATGTCCCTCATACCTCAGTTGTGGATTGAAGCAGAAGACACGACCTAAAAGTTGCAAGTTGTTCTATTCAGGGCTGTTACTCAGAATTTTAACTCTAGTAACAATCTCTCACACAGCTCTGAGGAACTGCTCCATAGAGGTAAGGGGAAAGCTGGGATATAGAGAAGGTGGTTTTTTTTTTTTTTTTTGCTGGAAAAAACAGGCAGTTGACCATTAAAGGATCACTGATAATCACAAAGAACAGGCAACTCAAGTTGATGATTTTAGTGCTTTTCTTCCGTGTTTGAGAGGATGCAAGAATCTGGGCTTCTTAACAGTAGTCCTTAGATATGCATCTTAACTATTAAGGGTCATTGTCCCAGGCACAGAATGCTTCCTGCCTGTCTGCATCCTGATTTCCCCTCCGGGAACACCTTTGGGGAACAGCAGCAGTGGCTGTGGCTTTGTTTCTTTTAGAACTGGAATGGGATCGGGAATGTGGGCAACGTTGTCTGCCCACAGTAACAGAATCTGGAAAAGTCTAAAATAATAGACTTGTCCTCTGAGAGCAGGATGAGCTTGGGAGGAGTCTAAATTAATGTCTACTCACGTCTTTAAGGAGTAAAGCTCCTCCCTCTGGGGAGGAGAACCATTTCCTCGCATTCTTCCCGCTAGCTGACAGGAAATGCTCTGGAAGTTAAGGATGGCAAACACCCTTTCCTGGGGTCTCCAGAGCACCCAGACCACACTACCTGGAAGCGCCTAGGCAGAGCGACACCAGCGTTGAGCCAATGAGGGATGAGGATGAAGACTTTCCCCCAGTGAGTGTGCGTCAGGGGAGGGATTTCCGGTCTCATCGCCCAGCGCTCAATTTGCTTAGCGCATCCGTTGGAGCAGAGTACGCCACCGGGGAAACGTTGTGCTCCGTCGGGTATGGTGGTCCTCATGGAGTGGTGAGGCGAGAAGGGGACACCCGCCTAGCCAGCCTGGTTGCCCCCCCCTTTTTTTGGCGTCTCTCCTGTTGGCTCGCTGGTCGGGGACGGAAGGGTCCAAGAGGAGGCTCTGTCCCCGCTGCACTCGCCAGACCCGGGATAAGTCCCGACACTCGCGTCCCTCTCCAGGCAGAATCCGATGGCTGCGGCGGTGCTGCGGGACCCACCTCAGGTAAGCGCTCGTCCTCCCGGCCCTCACCGCCCTCGCCCCGTGCGGGCGTGCTAAGTCTCTTCAGTCGTGTCCGACTCTTTGCGACCATATGGACCGTAGCCGTCCATGTCCTCCGTCCATGGGATTCTCCAAGCAGTACTACTGGAGGGGGTTGTCAGGCCCCTACTCCCGGGACCCGACTCAGGGATCGAACCCGCGTCTCCTGTGTCTCTTGCACTGGCAGGCAGGTTCTTTTTTTGGGAGGGGGGGGAAGCGGGGTGGTGGTTCCCTGATACATAAGTCGTGCATCAGTTCTAGGGAACAAATGGAGAAGGGACACTTGTTCTTCAGGAATTTAGTGGGGAGGAAGGAGGCAAGTGTGTTCAGGCGTATGCCACTCAAATAGATCATTTCAGGGTAATTTTGTTAATAACTATAGATATAAAGATTGTTATGATAGCACTGAAAAAGGACATTGTTTTAAAAGTTCAGGTCAGTTGTTTTGAGTCAGGTTTTGAAAAATAAGTATTTTGCCGAGTAAAGTAAGAGAGAAAATACGTCCTGAGCAGGGGGACTAGAATAAGTAAATAGCAATGATAGTAATGACGGTCACAAAAATAACAGTAAACACACAGTGCCTACCAAGAACTGTTTTAAACCCTCAATATATGTTATTTAATCTTAATAGTAATCATGTGAAGTAGGTGATAACTCTTTTATAGAGAAGGAAACTAGCACAGAGGTAGTAAGCACGTTGTAGAGACTCATAGCTGGTGTACAGTACCCTAGAATTTAATCTCAAGCAGTCTGCCTCTTACTCCATGCTGTTCTAAGGAACGAAAGCAAGAGGCTATATTTAACACATTTTTTTTTTCAGTTCCAAGCTTCAGACATAGAAAAGGCTTTCTGAATTATAACACATTTAAATTTTTTTATTTATTTATTTTAATCGGAGGCTAATTACTTTATAATATTGTAACGGTTTTTGCCATACATTCACGTGAATCAGCCAGGGTGTACCCCCCCCTTCCACCTCCCTCCCCATCCTATCCCTCAGATCATCCCAGTGCACCAGCCCTGAGCCGGGGGATTCTTTACCACTGTCGCCACCTTGGGAAGCCCACGCTGCACCAGACACTTAAGTCCGGGGCCTATGCTCACTTGCCCGCAGCTCAGGCCCCGGGATTCAGAATGGTGAGGCGGTCGTCAGGTCGTTTCTGACCGCGTGGTGGAGAGTGGGAAAGCATGACAGACGGAGGGACCGTGAAATGCAGAGGCTTGTAGGTTGGACTAGCCGGAACCCCGGTACAACTTCTCTGTTTTCCTTTAGAAGCCAGATGCGGTGGGTCCAGAGTCAGGCCTGCAATGTTGCTGCCTGAGAAGTTGGCAGCAAGACTAAATTTGTTGGCAATTTGTTACACAAGTAATGAGATGTTTGAATCGCAGGTGGGAGGTAGTTTTACCGAAATCTAAAGATGCTCCAACTAGTTGCAGAGAAGAGAACAGACTAATAGAAGTAAACGGGGGGAGGGGCAGCAGGAGGCATGGGATGATTAATTGTGGTAGCCTAATTGATTATTCATGGACCAGAGGGACTGCCCTCGATGTCTCAGGAATTCTGGATCCATTTTTGGAGATGGGCCAAGCTAAACTGTGGGTCTCGGTGACAGAAAGGAAGTAGCGAGTGATGACCCTTCGGGTTTTGGCCCTAGTAGATGAAGGGATGGAAGAAGGCCCGTCAACTGGGTGGGGACCTTAGCAGCAGATTAATTTTCCTTGGAAATATTATGTTTGTTTTTGCTCTGTTAAGAGTCTGAGATGTTTCAGAGAAGACTAAGTGTAGGCAACGAGTGGGGAATTGACTGGGCAGGTCTGGAAAACTGGGAAGGTGTTCAGGAATGGAAATTTTCAAGAGTGATGACTGTTGTGTGGAGCAGCGTGGAGGCGTGGATCACAGTTAGGAGGGGAATGCAGGTTATAGGAGGTATATTAGTAGGTCAGAAAGACGTGTATGCCCTGAGGAATGATTCTTTTGCTCAGGGCCTGGATATGTTTGTGGGGATTGCAAACCCAAGTGAGGTAGAGAAGTGGCAGTGGGAACCGTGTAAGAGAGGTCAACCTGGCAGGTGGCCAAGGCTTGTGTGAGATGAATGGAGGAAAAATGGCTGAGGAGACCCAGGAGTAATTGAGACAAGAAAGCAGTGAGGCTGGGGCTACTGCTTGTTTAGTACTATATGGCTTCTTCAGGATTTTGTGATGAATTTTGATGAGATCTGGGATGTTTTAGTCTTGCTAGTGGATAAGGTCTGGGGCAGATGTCATTTATGAGTCACTATGTCTGGCTTAAAACTCAACATTCAGAAAACTAAGATCATGGCATCCAGTCCCATCACTTCATTCCAAATAGATGGGGAAACGATGGAAACAGTGACAGACTTTATTTTCTTGGACTCCAAAATCACTGCAGATGGTGACTGCAGCCATGAAATTAAAAGATTCTTGCTCCTTGGAAGAAAAGCTATGACCTACCTAGACAGCATATTAAAAAGCAGCGACATTATTTTGCCAACAAAGGTCAATCTAGTCAAGCCTATGGTTTTTCCAGTAGTCATGTATGGATGTCAGAGTTGGACTATAAAGAAAGCTGAGCAGTGACGAACTGATGCTTTTGAACTGTGGTGTTGGAGAAGACTCTTGAGAGTCCCTTGGACTGCAAGGAGATCAAACCAGTCAATCCTAAAATAAATCAGTCCTGACTATTCATTGGAAGGACTGATACTGAAATTCCAATACTTTGGCCACCTGATGCAAAGAACTGACTGACTGGAAAAGACCCTGATGCTGGAAAAGATTGAAGGTGGGAGGAGAAGGGGATGACAGGATGAGATGGTTGAATGGCATCACCAACTCAAAGGACATGAGTTTGAGTCCACTCTGGGAGTTGGTGATGGACAGTAAAGTGTGGCGTGCTGTAGTCCATGAGGTTGTGAAGAGCTGGACACGACTGAACGACTGGACTGAACTGAAGTGATGTCTTGTGGGGAGAGTTTTAGGGCTGGGGTTTTTACAAAGGTTGAGTGGAGAGACAAGTGTTGTGGTTGAAAGGCAAAGCTGGCAATAAAGAAGTTGAAGAGAGTTGTGGGAATATGAAATTCATGTCTGGTTTTAGGGTGGCAAATATGGAAGGAAGGACTGGTGGCAGGTGGCAAGATTGCAGGCCAAGCCCAAAGTTTAGATGGCGTTTGTGTGCACCACCACCCCTTCCACCTAGTGGCTGCTGAGGGCTGAACACATTGGTTAATGGGCTGTGAGGAGACAGTGGCATCTGTTGCACCAGGGCCTGGCATCTTCTCTCATGTTGGGAGCTCTGGTGGCGAATATCTGAAATGGATTTGTATGGACATGGATTGTGGGTTCTCAGAGGGATAATGTTCAAGCTTTCATCTGTCCCCTTCATGACAGGGCGGTGTGACCTTCCCAGATGTTGCTGTGCGCTTCTCCCAGAGGGAATGGAGGCTCCTTGATGAGACTCAGAGACGCCTGTATCTGGATGTGATGCTGGAGAACTACACACTTGTATCCTCATTGGGTAAGACTCAGCCTCCCCAATGACCTGGGCTGAGCTCTGTATCCTGCCTCATCTCACGTTTCTGAAGGAGGTGCTCTGTCCTCACGTGGTATAGGTGTTGGCACTGCCCTCTCTTCTCTCCAACCCCAATCCTTGCTGTGCTGAACTCTAATAGGGCAAGCGATTTGGTTATACATATGTATGTATACATCCATGTGTTTTCAGTTCTCTTCCATTAAATCGTTTACTATAAGTTTATTCAATGTGGCTCCCTGTGCTATACAGTAAATCGTTGTTTATTGTGTACATGGTAGTGTGCATCTGTTAATCCCATACTCCCAGTTTATCCCTCCCTCACTTCTGCTTTGGTAACTATGAGTTTGTTTTATCTGAGTCTGTGTCTCTTTTGTAAATAAAGTTCATTCGTACTATTTTTTTTTAGATTCTTCATATAAGTGATATCACATATATATGTTTTTCTCTGACTTACTTCACTTAGTATGATAACTTCTAGGTTCATCCATGTTGCTGCAAATAGCATTATTTCATTCTTTTTATGACTAGTATGTAATCCTCACCCTCCCCCACCCCCCGCTCTCCCCCACCCCACTCCCAGACACACCTCACACCTTGAGGCTTTGGGATCTTAGTTCCGTGACCAGGGATTGAACTTAGGCCCCAGCAGTGAAAGTGCCCAGTCCTAACTACTGGATCTCCAGGGAATTGGCTGTAATTACTTTTTGACCATTTTATTATAATATGCTTCAATGAAGTTTTTGATTGAACCTGTGAGCCTCATGTATCTGGATGTGTACTCTTTTTTCTCTAGTTAGAAAATTTTCAATCGTTGTTTCTTTAAATGTGCTTGCTACCCCTTTCTCTCTGTCTGCTCTTTCCAGGACTCTGAAAATACAAATAATGTTTTGCTTTATGTTTCATAATCCGTGTATGCTTTCTTCACTTCATCTTTCTCTCTTTTTTCTCCTCACTGGATAATTAAAACACCTGTTTTCAAGTTCCTAGATTTTTACTTTTGCTTAGTAAAATTTGCCTGTTGATACTGTCTTCATTGTGCTTTATTTCGTTGTATTCTTCAGCAGCAGAATTTCTGTTTGGGTCCATTTGTTCGTTTGCTTTCTTTTTTAAAATACATTTTTATTTGGTTAGTTTTGGCTCTGTGGGTCTTTGCCGCAGTGAGTGGGGGCTGCTCTTCCTTGTGGTATGTAGGTTTCTCATTGCAGTGGTTTCTTTTCTTGTGGAGCACAGACTCTAGGAGCATGGGCTCGGTAGTTGTGCAGGGGCTCAGTTGCTACGGGCCATGTAGAATCTTCCTGGACCAGGGATCTTTGACAGGTGGACCCTTAAAAGACTGGACCACCAGGGAAGCTCTTGTTTGTTTGTTTTAAATGAGTGTCATCATTGTATTACTAAGGTAAACATTACACCCAACAGATGAAGGTAATTTTACCAACTCGGAATTTTTGCAAGTACATGAAATTTCCATTTTTATTGTATGGTTTTCTCAGACTAGTCAGACCATTTCTTATGTATATTCCAGTGTAACTGCTTTGGAATGATTTTCAATAGCCATAACATAAGAATGTACCAAGGACTTTCAATCTAAACAGAATTCCAAGTGACTGATTTTTAGTTAAACGAGGTAAGAAATATGGAGGCTCAACAGGGAGGGGATATTTGTATACATATGGCTAATTTACTTTGTTGTACAGCAGAAATTAACACAACATTGTGAAACAATTATTCCCCCCAAAAAGACTGATAATATCATCAGATTATTGATACTATCCTTTTTCAACAGACATTCAAAACACAAAGACAGCACAAAAAGACAATAAAAGCGTAAGCCCATAGTCATAATTTTTTGACAGAAACTTAAGTATCTTTCCTGCAAATCACCTGGGTCTCCCATATTTCCATCTAGTTTTCATTAGTTAAAAATAGATGTCTAAGGGATATTCATTGCAAAGAAACAGAGGAAAACAATAGAATGGGAAAGACTAGAGATCTCTTCAGGAAAATTAGAGATACCAAGGGAATATTTCATGCAAAGATGGGCTCAATAAAGGACAGAAATGATATGGACCTAACAGAAGCAGAAGATATTAAGAAGAGGTGGCAAGAATACATGGAAGAACTATACAAGAAAGGTCTTCATGACTCAGATAACCACGATGGTGTGATCACTCACCTAGAGCCAGACATCCTGGAATGTGAAGTCAAGTGGGCCTTAGGAAGCATCACTATGAACAAAGCTAATGGAGGTGATGGAATTCCAGTTCAGCTATTTCAAATCTTGAAAGATGATGCTGTGAAAGTGCTGCACTCAATATGCCAACAAATCTGGAAAACAGCAATGGCCACAGGACTGGAAAGTCCGTTTTCATTCCAATCCCAAAGAAAGGCAATGCCAAGAATGTTCAAATTACTGCACAATTGCACTCACGTCACGGACTAGCAAAGTAATGCTCAAAATTCTCCAAGCAAGGCTTCAGCAGTACATGGACTTCCAGATGTTCAAGCTGGATTTAGGAAAGGCAGAGGAAGCATAGATCAAATTGCCAACATCTGTTGGATCTTAGAAAAAGCTAGAGAATTCCAGAAAAACATCTACTTTTGCTTTATTGACTATGCCAAAGCCTTTAACTGTGGATCACAACAAACTGTGGAAAATTCTTCAAGAGATGGGAACCCAGACCACCTTACCTGCCTCCTGAGAAATCTGTACGCAGGTCAAGAAGCAACAGTTAAAACTGAACATGGAACAACAGACTGATTCCAAATTGGAAAAGGAGCACGTCAAGGCTGTATTCTGTCTCTCTGCTTATTTAACTTCTATGCAGAGTACATCATGCAAAAGGCCAGGATGGATGAAACAAGCTGGAATCAAGATTGCTGGGAGAAATATCAGTAACTTCAGATATGCAGATGATACCACCATTATGGCAGAAAGTGAAGAGGAACTGAGGAGCCTCTTTATGAAAGTAAAGAGGAAATTGAAAAGGCTGGCTTAAAACTCAGCATTCAAAAAACAAAGATCATAGCATCAGGTCCCATCACTTTATGGTAAATAGATGGGGAAACTAGAAACAGTGACAAACTTTATCTTGAGGGGCTCCAAAATCACTGCAGATGGTAACTGCAGCCATGAAATTAAAAGACGCTTGCAAAGCTGTGACCAGCCTAGACAGCATATTAAAAAGCAGAGACCTTACTTTGCCAACAAAAGTGCGTTTAGTCAAAGCTATGGCTTTTCCAGTAGTCATGTGTGGATGTGAGAGTTGGACCATAAGAAAAGCTGAGCACTGAAGAATGGATGCTTTTAAACTGTGGTTTTGGAGAAGACTCTTGAGAGTCCCTTGGGCTGCAAGGGGATCAAACCAGTCAATCCTAAGGGAAATCAGTCCTGAATATTCGTTGGAAGGACTGATGCTGAAGCTGAAGCTCCAATACTTTGGCCACCTCGTGCAAAGAACTGACTCACTGGAAAAGACCCTGATTCTGGAAAAGTTTGAAGGCAGGAGGAGAAGGGGATGACAGAGGATGGGATAGTTGGATGGCATCACCGACTCAGTAGACACGAGTTTGAACAGGCTCTGGAGTTCATGATGGACAGGGAAGCCTGACATGCTGCAGCCTATGGGGTCACAGAGTCAAACACGACTGAGTGACTGAACTGAACTGAACTGAACTGAAGGTGTATACTTCATATATATACCACCTTGGTTCTCATAACTTTCGTTATTCAAGTTTTTAATACCCATAGAAGTCCAAAGGTGTAAGAATACATAAACTGTTCTGGTAATAGGTAAGAGCAGACTGTTAAAAGCGTAAGTTGTTTGTGTTATTTCAGCGTAGTAGAATGTCTTCTTTTGGAGACCAAGTAGAATAATTCTGCTAAAAGATCAGTGCAATAAAGACAGTCAATGTAGAAACAGCCTTTCCCATGTTATAGCTGACACTCTACTGATATTAAGAGGATATAGTTGTTCTGTATCTGCATGAAAGTGTTTGATTATAAATATGCGTAATGATCTTATATTGTTCCATTTCTTATTTTGATATGTCTTCTTAGCTCCCTGTTGTATTAAGAATCCCATCAGTGATGTGATAGGGATTTCCGACATGTTCATTTATCAATTTATCTGTTGATTCTTCACATCTGAGTGCCTTTTTGGAGAGTGGACATACCAGAGCCTCCAATATCACTGGTTGAAAGTGTGGGGTGATTCTTCAGTCCTGTTCCTCTCAGCCAGCCTTCACGACTTCAGTGAGTGCTGGTATCGTTAGTCACTTAGTCA
This sequence comes from Ovis aries, assembly GCF_016772045.2. Classification (NCBI taxonomy): domain Eukaryota; kingdom Metazoa; phylum Chordata; class Mammalia; order Artiodactyla; family Bovidae; genus Ovis; species Ovis aries. Next base: position 65,973,033 of record NC_056067.1, read on the forward strand.
TGTCCGACTCTTTACGATCCCATGACAAGCTCCTCTGTCCATGGAATTCTCCGGGCAAGAATACTGGAGTGGGTTGCCTTCACCATGGGGTCTTCCCAACCCAGGCACTGAACCCAGGTCTCTCACTTTGGAGGCGGAATCTTTACTGACCGAGCCACCAGGGAAGACCTGTCTTTTCTTTTTTGTCTCTTTGTTAAACAACTTGTTTTGTTTATGTATTGTTTACCTTACTTTGTTGAATTGTTGCTTTGTTGTTGCTTCACTGAACTGTGGTCAAACAATTATTTTGAACTCTTTGACCCTTTGTAGGTCTCCATTTCCTTGGGTGTGGTTTCTGATAAATTATGGTATATTTCTGCATTGGTTTCATGTTTCTTTGATTTTTTGTGTGTTTCCTGTAGCCTTGCATTTCTTTATGCTTATTTGATGGTGTAGTCATTTCTTCTAGGCTTCACATTACAGTTTTTGATGTGGGAAGATCTCAATCTGTGGTGGGTTCAAGTTTGGGCTGTGGCCATTCTGGCTCTGTGGGAGGCCCAGCTATGTTGTTTTCTGTGTAGCTTCTTCACCTGAAGTCAGTGTCAATAAAGATAATCAAGATTCCTCAATCAGCAAGGTTGCGTGTGTCTGAAGTGGAGAAGGCTGCTAGGGAACTCCTGATCTCTTTTTCTCCCAGAGGACTTTGTCACCAAGGGGATCCTTCTTGGTGCACTATCGACTGTTGGGTACCTGATGGGTTGTAGTAGCACTGGTGTCTGAGGTGTGTGCATCTGTTGAGGATCCACAGACCTGGGGTGTTGTATACAGGCACTTTTGGAGTGACAGTAGTTCTGGGGTCTGGGTGATTGGATAGCCTCAGCAACCTTGGCTTTGGTTTGAGATATGTGGCTGTGCAGGGAGCAGCCATGGAATCTGCCTGGCTGCACATGTAGACAGTGCAGTGGTTCTGTCAAACTGGCATGTCTATAGCAAAGTTTTTTCTAGTGCCTGAGACACAGGAGTACATGGTGTAGTGGTGGAGTCAGGGTCTGGAATGCTGGCACAGGTTTAGGTGTGGCAGCCCTGCTTCTGGGTCAGCACAACAGCTCCTGCTGAGGGTGTTGACCAGTTCCTTCATACTCACCAGGGCATCCACTGTGACCATGAGTGTCAGATAACTCGGTGGCAAAAGTCCCAGTGTCCTCTGTAGAGCAGGCAGCTGTGTCTTCTGCAGCAGAGGCCACTGGGACTGCAGTGGCCCCTGCCCTGTAGCTGAGAGAAATAGCCCAGTGGCAGCCCAGCCCTCATTTCCTAGTCATTTCCAGATGTCGCTTTTAAGACACTTTCCAGTGATCCATTCTGTGTGCTTCTTCCTTTTATTATGTTTCACTGTGGTGGCGGTGGTGGTGGTGTTCAACAGTTAGGTTGTGTCCTACTCTTTACAACCTCCTGGACTGCAGCACTGCAAACTCCTGTCTTTCACTGTCTTCTGGAGTTTGCTCAGATTCATGTCCATTGAGCCAGTGATGCTTTCTAACCATCTTATCTTCTGCTGCCCCTTTCTCCTTTTGCCTTCAATTTTCCCCATCATCAGGGTCTTTTCCAGTGAGCTGGCTCTTCGTATCAGGTGGCCAGAGTATTAGAACTTCAGCTTTAGCATCAGTCCTTCCAATGAGTATCTAGGGTTGATTCCTTTAGGATTGACTAGTTGGATCTTCTTGCAGTCCACGGTATTCTCAAGAGTATTCTCCAACACAATTCAAAAGCATCAGTTCTTTGGCACTCAGCCTTCTTTATGGCTCAACTCTCACTTCCATACATGAATATAAGAGTCAATTCTTCACTGGACTCTTGTGTCTTCCAAGGCTGATTAATGTCCTTCATGGACAGCTGTTTATTTTTCACTGGTGGGGAAGGGTGGTATCCCCTATTCTACTATTTTATTGATGTCACTCTACTTGTGCTCTTTCCTGGGTCTGCTGTAGTGCTGAGTTGCTCTGGAATACCACCAGCCTTTCCCTTTTTCTTTTTTTTCCTTCAGTGCTCCATGTACCCAGTAATTGCGGTTATGGCTTTCTTAGGGAAGGGAATCCTTTGTGCATAATGGGATGGACATGACTCTAGCCATGGCACGGTGAGCTCAGTGGGCCTGGTCCTGCTGAATTATAGCCGGGGAGACTGTGGCATCAGGGCATTGTTTAAAATATGCCAGGAAACTGTCTTTGTTCAGTGAAAACTTTGGTACTATTGCCAGTGACCACACCCCGTTTCTACCTTTACTCCTCCACTGTTGACTTTTTGCTGACCTGTCATTTCTGTTACTTTGTCATTTCTGCTATGACTTCCAGCAGAGGGATCACTCCACCTCTCTGGACTCAACATCTTACCTGTTTCTCTTACCACGCTTTCTCTGTTACTCTCTGAACTTTGCCCATCATGCATCATGCTTCAAGGTGTGAATATATGCTTAAATTGACCTTGAAAAGCAAATGGTTTGTGATTGTGTTTTTGTGGCCATGATCACACCCTTCTACTGAGCTTCACATCAGTAGTAGAAAAGGTCCTACAGGAAGCTGTGGACAGAGAAACAAGCGCTAGACCCGCTGCTTTTCCTTGTGTCACACTCTACTTTTGTGTCCTTTTCTTGCTGAGGTCTCCACCAGTTTTGGACCCAGTAATGCACGGCAGCTGCTGCTTAAACTGATTGCCAACTCCCTAGTCTTAAAAAGTATCCCATTTCTTTGAAGGTCAGTCTTACGTGAAATGGCCATACATTTATGGTGAACTAGCTCCCTCCCTATGAAGTCAACGTGCACTTCACTAGTGTTTCTTTGCATTCAGGTTGCTGCTGTGGAGCAGAAGGTGAGGAGACACCCTGTGAAAAAACTGTTCCTGTAGGAGTCTCATGGACTGGATCTCCCACAGCAGCTCCATTTTCTCAGAAGACCCATCCCTGCGAGAAGTGTAGTAGAGTCTTGAGATACGTTTTCCACTTGGTGGAGCAGCAGGGAACACAATGCAGCCAAAAACTGTTGAGATGTGGGGCGTGTGCAAAAAAATTTTATATGCCTTTGAGAAGCTGTGTACATGAGGCTTTATCTTTTAAGAGCCCCAGAGTCCATGTGTCAGGGAAGCCTCTTACTTCTGGGAAAATCCTGGCCAGCATGGGACATCTGCAGGCCACTTATACTGTGGAGAAGCTGAATACAGCCACCCAGTGCAGATCAACTTCACCAAGCAAAAGTCATCATACCTCCGGAAAGTGTGAGAAAGTCTTCAGCCCTAAACACACACTTGTTCAGGACTGGAGTGTCTACACTGAAAGGCCATGTTTTGTGTGCAGGGAATGTGGGAAAACATTCAGGTACAAATCAACGTTTATTATGCACCAGAGAGTTCATCCTGGGGAAAGACTTCATTTGTTTATCAAAAGTGGCAAATCTTTTAGACAAAACTCAACTGTCAATCAGGATAAAAAAATTTATACTCATTCAGGATCAGAGAAGTGCAGCAAATGTGGAAAATCCTTAAGCCACAAATCAGTCCTCGTTTCTCCCCAGAGATTGCACAATGGAGAGAATAGTTCTATGTGCAGTGACTGTGCAGAGTCTTTTTACCACAGCTTTGTGTTCATTGGACATAAGAGAGTACTTTCTAGAGAGCGTCCTTATAGGTGTAGTGACTGTGTGAAATCTTTTACATGTAGATCTGCCCTCATTTATCATATGAGCTCTCACACAGGAGAAAGGCCTTATGAGTACAGTGAATGTGGGAAATCCTTTACCACTAACTGCATCCTCCGATCTCATCAGAGATCTCACACTGGAGAAAAGCCTTATAAATGCATTGAATGTGGAAAGTGCTTCACCTCTAACTTCAACCTCCATAATCATCAGAGATCTCACACAGGAGAAAAGCCTTATAAATGCTATGAATGTGAGAAATCTTTTACCTCTATCAATGCTTTCCAGTATCATCAGATATCTCACACTGAAGAAAAGCCTTATAAATGCAGTGAATGTGGAAAATGCTTCACCTCTAACTTCAACCTCCATGATCATCAGAGATCTCACACAGAAGAGCCTTATAAATGCTATGAATGTGGGAAATCTTTTACCTCTATCAGTGCTTTCCAGTATCATCAGATATCTCACACTGAAGAAAAGCCTTATAAATGCTATGAATGTGGGAAATCTTATACCTCTAACACTGGTTTCCAGTATCATCGGATATCTCACACAGGAGAAAAGCCTTATAAATGCTATGAATGTGGGAAATCTTTCACCTCTAACAATGGTTTCCAGTATCATCGGATATCTCACACAGGAGAAAAGCCTTATAAATGCTATGAATGTGGGAAATCTTTCACCTCTTCCAGCGCTCTCCAATATCATCAGAGATCTCACACTGGAGAAAAGCCTTACAAATGCAGTGAATGTGGAAAATGCTTCACCTCTAACTTGAACCTCCGTAATCATCAGAGATCTCACACAGGAGAAAAGCCTTATAAATGCTATGAATGTGGGAAATCTTATACCTCTAACAATGGTTTCCAGTATCATCGGATATCTCACACAGGAGAAAAGCCTTATAAATGCAGTGAATGTGGGAAATCTTTCACCTCTACCAGCGCTCTCCAATATCATCAGAGATCTCACACTGGAGAAAGGCCTTACAAATGCAGTGAATGTGGGAAATCTTTTATGTCTAGATCCTCATTCATTTGTCATAATAGAACTCACACAGGAGAAAGACCTTATGAGTGCAGTGAATGTGAGAGATCTTTTATCTCTAGGCCTTCCCTCAGATATCATCAGAGATCTCACCAAAGGCCTTATAAGTGCAATGAATGTGGGAAATCTTTTATTACTAGTTCCCATCTCCGTCGTCATCAGAGAATTCACACTGAAGAAAGGCCTTATGCATGTGGTGAGTGTGGGAAATCTTTTATTACTCCTGCTGTTTTTCATTGCCATCAAAAAATTCATTCTAGTGAATGGCCGTATAGGTGCAGTGAGTGTGGGAAATCTTTTACCTCTAAATTCAACTTTCGTTATCATCAGGGGATTCATTCTGGAGACAGGTTTTATGTAAGGTGCAATGAATGCAAGAAAACATTTACTACTATCAGTTCTCTCCGTAATCATCAGAGAGTTCATTCTGGAGAAAGACCTCATGAGTGCAGTGAATGTGGGAAATGTTTCATGTCCAGGTCAGCCCTCAAGCGTCATCAGGAATCACATGCAAGTGAAAGGCCTTTTGAGTGTAGTGAATGTGGGAAATCCTTTATCTTTAGAAGTACCTTAATTAAACACCAGAGCGTTCACACAGGGAAAAGTGCTTACGTGTGTACTGAGTGTGGGAAATCTTATAATAGTAAGTATAGGCTTATTGAACACCAGAGTATTCACAAAGGTGAAAGGCGTTATGAATGCAGGGAATGTGGGAAATCTTTTAACTTTAACTCTGCCTTGTACTATCATAAGAAAACTCACACTGGAGAAAAGCCTTACAAATGCATTGAATGTGGAAAATCTTTTATTACTAATTACCTCCTCCGTATACATCAGAGAGCCCACACTGGAGAAAAGCCTTTTGAGTGCAGTGAATGCGGGAAATCTTATGCCCTTAGTTACCACCTTCGTTGTCATCTTAGAATTCATACTGGAGAAAGGCCTTACAAATGCACCAAATGTGGGAAATCTTTTACCACTGGTTACCAGCTCCGTATACATCTGAGAAGTCACACTGGAGAAAAGCCTTATGAGTGCAGTGAATGTGGAAGATCCTTTAGCAGCAAATCTGGCCTCCATTATCATCAGAGTGCTCACACTGGAGAAAGGCCTTATGAGTGTGGTGATTGTGGGAAAACCTTTGTCCAGAGAAATCATCTCATTATACACCAGAGAGCTCACACTGGAGAAAGGCCTTATGAGTGCACTGAATGTGGGAAATCTTTCATTCATGGCAGCAGCCTCTATTATCATCAGAGAGTTCACCGTGGAGAAAGGCCTTTTAAATGTAGTGAATGTGGGAAATCTTTTATTAACACCACTAAACTGCACTCTCATAAGAAAGCTCACACTGGAGAAAGGCCTTAGGAATGCACTAACTATAGGAAATCTTTTATGAACAAATCACTTTGAACATTTGAGAGTTTACCCTAGAGGAAGGCATAAATGTACAGGGAATGTGCAATTTCCTTGTTGAGTATGGGGACACTGGAGGAAATTGAGGGGCCATTGGTCTGAATTGAATCTCATTTCAAGTGTTTCTGAGAGCAGCATGAATCTTTATTCCTTATTCAGATTAGAGATTATAGGGTATTGAGGCACTATTGAAAGGTATGTATTCTCCAAGCCTAAAAGAACCGTGTTTCCTGATGTCCACAAATCTTTGAGCTAATCTCATTATTTGTATGACCACTGGGCCCAAGGGAAACCACAACAGAAATTCTGGTTTAATAGGGAGTGGGGAAAATTGCAGGCAACTTGATGGAATGTGCCTCTCCTAAAAGTGCACCCTGATGTTTATATGACATTGACTTTACAGTATCAGTTTATATGCTGATTCTAGTGAATTTCACTCAAGGACCTTACTGCAGAGGCAGGAAAGGAAAAGGGGATGTGACTCTTGTGATCTAGGCAGCATTCCTGCTGACTCAGGCAGAAATGCACTTCATTGTCCCCATCTTCGCTACCACTGATAGAAGACTATCTCCAGAGGACATGAGGAGTGTGTTGGTGGGTTCAGCATACAGTTGCAGAACCTTTTTTTCCAAAAAGAGTAGGACATACAGGGTTTGTTTTTTTTTTTCCCCCATTTTGAGCCAATCTTTAAAGCTATATCAAAGTATAATTTACATTCACCAAACTGCAGCCATGAAGTCAGACCACTGCTTCTTGGCGGGAAACCAATGACAAATCTAACTGGTGTCCTGAAAAGCAGAGACATTACTCTGCCGACAAAGATGTGTATGGCCAAGGCTATGGTGTCCCCAGTGGTCACTTACGGTTGTAAGAGCTGGACCATAAAGAAGGCAGAATGGCAAGGAATTGATGACTTCAAAATGTGGTGCTAGAGAAGACTCCTGAAAGTCCTTTTCACAGCAAAGAGATCCAACCTTGAATATTCACTGGAAGGACTGATGCTGAAGCAAGTTTTCACCTAGGTATGAACCGCTTGAGTCCTGATAATGCCGATATCTGTTAATGGTATGTTTACCTCTCCTTGCCCTTCCCACCTCTCCAATAACCATTGATGTACTTTCCCTTAGACTAGATAACATGTGCATTTTCTTGAATTTATCTGATTGGAGTCATAAACGGCTTACTATTTTTGTTTTCCTTTGTTTCATAATTCTTTCAGATTCATCCATGATATATACAAGTATCTCATCTCTTTAGTTTTTGATGAGTAGCATTCTTATATTTAGATGTACAGCTGTTTATCCATTCATCTTTTTCTGAGCGTTTAGGTTATTTCTAGGTTTTCATTCTTGAAAATAAAGCTGCTGTAAACATTTGTGTTATTTCTTTATGTGGATGTATGTTCCTTTTATTGATAACTCAGGGGTGTGTCTGAGTCACTTTGGTAGATGAATTTTAACACCTGATGAAACTAAGAAACTCATTTAAAATGACTGTTCATCTTTGCATTTCCATCTGCATTGTAGGAGTTCCAGTTTCTCAACATCTGTACCAATCGTTAATATCAGTCCTTTTAATAAGTGAGTCGAGCTGTCTCTGAGCTTTCAATTGGTTTTACTACATTTCCCTAGAGATTCATGATTTTTGAGCGTTTTTAATGTGCTGTTTACCAGCTGTATATCTTCTGTATAATTGCTGATCATATCATTTGCCTTTTTTAATATGTATCATCCCTGTTCCCATCACTTAAGTCTAGGCGTTCAGCGAAACAATAAACCTAGCCCTGCTTTGTAGCTTTTGCAATTTTTAAAATTCTCAGGTTGTGAAAGTGGGATGTACTCAGGGAAGGAACTGATAAATTCTGCTCGGGTCCTCTGGGTGTTCAGTGGAAAACTAAACTTAGCATCCAGTTCCTTATGTTGTTCAGTCACTCAGTCGTGTCTGACTCTGAAACCCCTTGAAGTGCAGCACGCTAGGCTTCCCTGTCTCACCATCTCCTCATACGGGCTTCTTACGTTCTGAATGCTTTCTTCAAGGTTCTTGTCATCTTTCTCTGTTTGTAATTATTGACTCATGGCATCAGGTATTTCCCCTCTGTGAAGTTCACCACCACTTGGGGTACTTTTTCAGAGACTCCAGTTGGTTGATGGGGCCACTGTGGGTTTCTCCATCCCTGGTGAGACTTCTCAGGAAGTTCCCCAGTGGAACCTGATGTGGCCTGTTTGTCCAAGGCCCACATTCTCCAAACCACTGGCCATGTTTGATTGGAGGTGGCATCTCAGGAGAGGGAAAGCCGTGAGCCAGGTATGGTGCAGAGCAGGAGGTGGCAGGAAGGTAGTGGTGGTAATGGGGACCCAGGAGAAACCTAGGTGTGTTGGCACCCACCAAGGGAATTTAGGTAGGACCATTCAGGCTGAGTAACCAATTCTCTTGGGGTGAGGTTACCAGGGCTCATCCCTAAGGTGATGTGCTGCCGAAAGTCACAGATCCCTCTTGCCCTTGGAGGTTCCTGAGCAATGCAGGACAGTGAAGGCAGGATGCAGTCTTGTTGATCTGCTGACAGGCCCCATCTTGTGCCCAACATGTATGGTGTAAATGCCAAAGATTTCCTCGATGAGGCAAAAAAACAAGGCTTAGCCTCTGAGGCCACAATAAAGAGTTTCGGTCTTTGGAGCAAAGCGGAGACTCAATCTTTGTGTTGATTAGGTTGTCCAAGCTATATTACTAAGGGAGAAATTAATGTCAGACAAGAAAGCACAAATCGGAACTTTAGTACTAGGCAGGATAAATGGCAATAAAAAAACTACATGTAGGCATCAGTTTGAAACTCCAGGAAATCAAGGATTAAAGATTAAAAACTACATGTAGACATCATTTTGAAATTAAAGGAAATAAAATATTAAAAAGTCCTGAAATGACTTCTTGTGGTACAGTGGTTAACAATTCACCAATTTCAGATTGGGTGAAATTGGTCTTACAATGCAGGTGGCATGGGGTGGATTCCCTGGTCCTGGAAGATCCCATATGCCACGGGGCGACCAAGCCTGTTTTCCAGAACAAGAGAAACTAATGAGAAGTTCTCTCACCACAACTAGAGATCAGTCCCTGCTTGCTGCAACTTAGAGAAAGCACGAAGCAACAAAGACTGTCACCGCAGCCGCCGCCTCAAAAAAAAAGTTCAGGGGGACTTCCCTGGTGGTCCAGTGTTTGGGAATCTGCCTGTCAATGCAGGGGACGTGGGTTCTATCCCTGGTCCGGGAAGATTACACATGCCAGGGGCAGGTAAGTCCACGGGCCACAACTACTGAAGCCTGAACGCTTTAGAGCTTGTGCTCTGCAACACAAGAAGCCGCCATAATAAGAACCCCTCCCACAGCAACTGAAGAGGAGCCCGCACTGGCTTCAACTAGAGAAAGCCTGTGTACAGTAACGAAGACCCACTGTAACCAATAAAAAATAATTTCAAAAATTGTTCAGGGAAAGTAAAGCCTTTTAAAGACAATCAACTATACTCCAATGTAAAATAAAGAGTTTACAAAAATAAAGAGAAATAAAAACTAAGGGATTTTTTTTTTTTTCCAGTAAGACTACCATCTTAGTTCATTTGGGGTGTTACAACAAAATACCACAGCCTTTTTTTTTTTTTTTTTTTTTAATGAACATTTCTTTCTCTTTAAGTTGGAGGCTGTGAAGTACCAGATCAACATACCAGAATGGATGAGTTTTCTGATGGTAACCACTTCCTGGATCTTAGTTGGTGCTTTCTTGCTGTGTCCACATGCGATAGAAAGAGTTAGGGGTCTCTCTGGAGCTTCTTATAAAGGCATTAATACCACTTCCGAGGACTCCATCACCCTATAACTGAAACATCTCTTAAAGACCCCACTCCTAATACTAGCACCTTTGGGACTGTTCTTTCAACACACAACTTTTGGAGGAAAAACTCAAACATTCAGACCATAGCATCCGCCTTGCAAGAAATGTGTAAATTTCATTAGAGATGAGCAAAATTCTGTAGGTCAAAAAGTACAATTAAAGAAGAGCACTGAGGAAGGAATACAGGTAAAGTTATTTTTCTCGTTCTTACTTGATCTGATAACAATTTGAAATAGTAATACCAACAACACATTCTGTTATGTATGCTTATGTGTATGCGTATCCTGTATACATATGCTTCTATGTAAGTAGAGTTGTGTAGTCGCTCACTGTGTCCGACTCACTGGTCGGATTGCAATACGCCAAGCTTCCCTGTCCTTTACCATGTTCACCAGAGCTTGCTCCAACTTGTCCATTGAGTTGGTGATGCTATCCAATCATCTCATCCTCTGTCGTCCCTTTCTCCTCCTGCTGTCAATCTTTTCTATCATCAAGGTCTTTTCTAATGAGTCAGCTTTTTGTACCAGGTGGCCAAACTATTGGAGTTTCAGCTTCAGCACCAGTCCTTCCAGTGAATATTCAGGACTGATTTCCTTTCGGGTGGACTGGTTGGATCTCTGCCTTCCAAGGGACTCTCAAGAGTCTTCTCCAACACCACAGTTCAAAAGCATCCATTCTTTGGCACTAGGCTTTCTTTATACTCCAACTCTCACATCCATACATGACTACTGGAAAACCCATTGTTTTGACTAGATGGACCTTTCTTGGCAAAGTAATGTCTCTGCTTTTTAATATGCTGTCTAGGTTGGTCATATATTTTCTTCTAAGGAGTAAGCATCATTTAATTTCACAGCTGCAGTCACCATCTACAGTGACTTTGTGGAGTCCAAGAAAATAAAATCTGTCACTGTTTCCATTGTTTCCCCGTTTATTTGCCATGAAGTGATGGGACCTGATGCCATGATCTTTGTTTTTTGAATGTTGAGTTTTAGGCCAGCTTTTTCAATCTCCTCTTTCCAGACTTGATGGACGTGAGTCTGAGTGAACTCCGGGAGTTGGTGATGGACAGGGAGGCCTGGTGTGCTGCAATTCATGGGGTCGCAGAGAGTCGGACACGACTGAGCGACTGAATTGAACTGAACTTTCACCTATGTTAAAAAGCTCTTTAGTTCCTCTTTGCTTTCTGCCATAAGGGTGGTGTCATCTGCATAGCTGAAGTTATTGATATTTCTCCTTGCAATCTTGATTCCAGCTTGTGCTTCAATCCAGACCAGCATTTTCCATGATGTACTCTGCATGGGAATTAAATAAGCAGGGTGACAATATTCAGCCTTGATGTGCTCCTTTCCCGATTTTGAACCAGTCTGTTCCATGTCTGGTTCTAACTGTTGCTTCTTGACCTGCATACAGATTTCTCAGGAGGCAGGTAAGGTGGTCTAGTATTCCCATCTCTTTAAGAATTTTCCACAATTTGTTGTGATCCATACTGCCAAAGGCTTTCGTGTAGTCAATGAAGCAGAAGTAGATGTTTTTCTGGAATTCTCTTGCTTTTTCTATGATCCAACGGATGTTGGCAATTTGATCTCTGGATCCTCTGCCTTTTCTAAATCCAGCTTGAACATCTGCAAGTTCTTGGTTCACACATTGTTGAAGCCTAGCTTGGATAATTTTCATCATTACTTTGCTAGCATGAGAAATGAATACAGTTGTTCAGTAGTTGAACATTCTTTGGCACTGTCTTTCTCTGGGGGTGGGGATAAAAACTGACCTTTTCCAGCCCTGTGGCCACTGGTGAGTTTTCCATATTTATTGGCATATTGAGTGCAGCACTTTCACAGCATCATGTTTAAGGACTTGAAATAGCTCAGCTGGAGTTCCTTCATCTCCACTAGCTTTGTTCGTAGTGATTCTTGGTAAGGCCTCCTTGACTTCACATTCCAAGATGTCTTGCTCTAGGTTAGTGATCACACCATCATGGTTATCTGGGTCATTAAGATCTTTTTGTATGGTTCTTCTGTGTATTCTTGCTACCTCTTCTTAATATCTTCTTCTGTTAGGTCCATACCATTTCTGTCCATTATTGTCCCCATCTCTGCATGAAATTTTCCCCTGGTAACTCTCTATTCTTTCCCATTCTGTTGTTTTCCTCTATTTCTTTGCATCATTCACTGAAGATTTTCTTATCTCTCCTTGCTATTCTTTGGAACTCTGCATTCAAATGGGTATGTCTTTCCTTTACTCCTTTGCCTTTCACATCTCTTCTTTTCTCAGCTATTTTTAAGGCCTCCTCAGACAACCATTTTGCCTTTTTGCATTTCTTTTTCTTGGGTATGGTTTTGATCACTGCCTCCTATACAGTGTTACAAACCTCCATCCATAGTTCTTCAGGCACTCTATCAGATCTAATCCCTTCAATCTATTTGTCACTTACACTGTATAATCACAAACGATTTGATTATAAGTAGAATAAATGACATTAATAATTCAAGGGACTAGAGGGAAGAACTGGGATTGTAGTCTTATGAGGTACACTATCTGTGAAATGGAGAATATTATTTGAAAGTGGACTTGGTTTAGTTGTCAATGTTTACTTCAAACTCTAGTGTCCATGTGCTAAGATGCTTCAGTCGTGTCTGACTTTGCAACCCTATGGACAGAGGAGGCCCACCAGAGCAGGCCCACCAGGCTCCTCTGTCCATGGGATTTCTCAGGCAAGAAGACTGGAATGTATTGCCATGCCCTCCTCCAGGGGATCTTCCTGACCCAGGGGTCAAACCCATGTCTTTTATATCTCCTGAATTGGCAGGCAGGTTCTTCATCAGTAGTACAAAGAAGTATAACCTGATATGCTAACAAGATAGAATGGAATCATAAAATAATGAAAACCACAAAAGCAGGAAAAGCATAGAAAACAAAAATTGGAATAAAGGGACTTCTTGGTAGCTCAGTGGTAAAGAATCTGCCTGCCAATGCAGGAGATCACGGGTCCAGGAGGATCCCGCATGCCACAGAGCAACTAAGCCTGTGTGCCACAACCCCTGAGCCTGTGCTGTAGAGCCCGGGAACCACAACTACTGACCCTATGCGCTTCAACTACTTAAGCCTGTGCAACCTAGAGCCTGTGCTCCATAGCAAGAGAAGCCACTTCAGTGAGAAGTCCACTCACTGCAACCAGAAAGTAGCCTCTGCTTGCCACTCAGTTCAATTCAGTTCAGTTCAGTCGCTCAGTCATGTCCGACTCTTTGCGACCCCATGAATCACAGCACACCATGCCTCCCTGTCCATCACCAACTCCCGGAGTTCACTCAGACTCACGTCCATCGAGTCCGTGATGCCATCCAGCCATCTCATCCTCTGTCGTCCCCTTCTCCTGCCCCCAATCCCTCCCAGCATCAGAGTCTTTTCCAATGAGTCAGCTCTAAGGGACTCTCAAGAGTCTTCTCCAACACCACAGTTCAAACGCATCAATTCTTCGGCGATCAGCCTTCTTCACAGTCCAACTCACATCCATACATGACCGCAGGAAAAACCATAGCCTTGACTAGATGGACCTTAGTCAGCAAAGTAGTGTCTCTGCTTTTGAATATGCTATCTAGGTTGGTCATAACTTTTATTCTAAGGAGTAAGCGTCTTTTAATTTCATGGCTGCAATCACCATCTGCAGTGATTTTAGAGTCCAAAAAAATAAAGTCTGACACTGTTTCTACTGTTTCCCCATCTATTTCCCATGAAATGATGGGAACAGATGCTATGATCTTCGTTTTCTGAAAGTTGAGCTTTAAGCCAACTTTTTCACTCTCCTCTTTCACTGTCATCAAGAGGCTTTTTAGTTCCTCTTCACTTTCTGCCATAAGGGTGGTGTCATCTGCATATCTGAGGTTATTGATATTTCTCCCGGCAATCTTGATTCCAGCTTGTGTTTCTTCCAGTCCAGCGTTTCTCATGATGTACTCTGCATAGAAGTTAAATAAGCAGGGTGACAATATACAGCCTTGACGTACTCCTCCTATTTGGAACCAGTCTGTTGTTCCATGTCCACTTCTAACAGTTGCTTCCTGACCTGCATACAGATTTCTCAAGAGGCAGGTTAGGTGGCCTGATATTCCCATCTCTTTCAGAATTTTCCACAGTTTATTGTGATCCACACAGTCAAAGGCTTTGGCATAGTCAATAAAGCAGAAATAGATGTTTTTTGATGATCCAGCGGATGTTGGCAATTTGATCTCTGGTTCCTCTGCCTTTTCTAAAACCAGCTTCAACATCAGGGAGTTCATGGTTCACATATTGCTGAAGTCTGGCTTGGAGAATTTTGAGCATTACTTTACTAGCATGTGAGATGAGTGCAATTGTGCAGTAGTTTGAGCATTCTTTGGCATTGCCTTTCTTTGGGATTGGAATGAAAACTGACCTTTTCCAGTCCTGTGGCCACTGCTGAGTTTTCCAAATGTGCTGGCATATTAAGTGCAGCACTTTGATAGCATCATCTTTCAGGATTTGAAATAGCTCAACTGGAATTCCATCACCTCCATTAGCTTTGTTCGTAGTGATGCTTTCTAAGGCCCACTTGACTTCACATTCCAGGATGTCTGGCTCTAGATTAGTGATCACATCATCGTGATTATCTGGGTCGTGAAGATCTTTTTTGTACAGTTCTTCTGTGTATTCTTGGCAACTCTTCTTAACATCTTCTGCTTCTGTTAGGTCCATATCATTTCTGTCCTTTATCGAGCCCATCTTTGCATGAAATGTTCCCTTGGTATCTCTAATTTTCTTGAAGAGATCTCTAGTCTTTCCCATTCTGTTCTTCTCCTCTATTTCTTTGCATTGATTGCTGAAGAAGGCTTTCTCGTCTCTCCTTGCTATTCTTTGGAACTCTGCATTCAGATGCTTGTATCTTTCCTTTTCTCCTTTGCTTTTCGCCTCTCTTCTTTTCACAGCTATTTGTAAGGCCTCCCCAGACAGCCATTTTGCTTTTTTGCATTTCTTTTCCATGGGGATTGTCTTGATCCCTGTCTCCTGTACAATGTCACGAACCTCATTCCATAGTTCATCAGGCACTCTATCTATCAGATCTAGACCCTTAAATCTATTTCTCACTTCCACTGTATAATCATAAGGGATTTGATTTAGGTCATACCTGAATGGTCTAGTGGTTTTCCCTACTTTCTTCAATTTAAGTCTGAATTTGGCAATAAGGAGTTCATGATCTGAGCCCCAGTCAGCTCTCGGTCTTGTTTTTGTTGACTGTATAGAGCTTCTCTATCTTTGACTGCAAAGAATATAATCAATCTGATTTCGGTGTTGACCATCTGGTGATGTCCATGTGTAGAGTCTTCTCTTGTGTTGTTGGAAGAGGGTGTTTGCTATGACCAGTGCATTTTCTTGGCAAAACTCTATTAGCCTTTGCCCTGCTTCAAGGCCAAATTTGCCTGTTACTCCAGGTGTTTCTTGACTTCCTACTTTTGCATTCCTGTCCCCTAGAATGAAAAGGACATCTTTTTGGGGTGTTAGTTCTAAAAGATCTTGTAGGTCTTCATAAAACCATTCAACTTCAGCTTTTTCAGCGTTATTGGTTGGGGCATAGACTTGGATAACTGTCATATTGAATGGTTTGCCTTGGAGACGAACAGAGATCATTCTGTCGTTTTTGAGATTGCATCCAAGTACTGCATTTTGGACTCTTTTGTTGACCATGATGGCTACTCCATTTCTCCTGAGGGATTCCTGCCCTCAGTAGTAGATATAATGGTCATCTGAGTTAAATTCCCCCATTCCAGTCCATTTTAGTTTGCTGATTCCTAGAATGTCGACGTTCACCCTTGCCATCTCTTGTTTGACCACTTCCAATTTGCCTTGATTCATGGACCTGACATTCCAGGTTCCTATGCAATATTGCTTTTTACAGCATCGGATCTTGCTTCAATCACCAGTCACATCCACAACTGGGTATTGTTTTTGCTTTGGCTCCATCCCTTCATTCTTTCTGGAGTTATTTCTCCACTGATCTCCAGTAGCATATTTGGCACCTAATGACCTGGGGAGTTCCTCTTTCAGTATCCTATCATTTTGCCTTTTCCTACTGTTCATGTGGTTCCAAGGCAAGAATACTGAAGTGGCTTTCCATCCCCTTCTCCAGTGGACCACATTCTGTCAGGCCTGTCCACCATGACCCGCCCATCTTCTGTTGCCCCATAGGCATGGCTTGGTTTCATTGAGTTAGACAAGGCTGTGATCCTAGTATGATTAGATTGACTAGTTTTCTGTGAGTATGGTTTGAGTTGAAGATGTAGCTGTGACCTTTTCCTGGGAGGAATGAGGTCTCCTTGATGAGACTCAAAATGCCTGTACCGTGATGTGATGCTGGAGAACTTGGCACTTATAACCTCCCAGGGTAAGAACCTCAAACCTTTCCTCGTGACCTGAGCTAGTCTCTGCACTTTCCTTTTCCCCAGAGACAAGTTTGTCCTTCTTGTGTCAGGACCACGGTCACTGCTTTTTTCCCCCAGTACTCTAGGTTGGTGATGTGGTTGGTTGGGCTGAGGTATTTGCAATGCCATCCATTTTCCTTGAAGAGGCCCCACATCTGCTACCCTGCAGCCTCCCCTGGAAAGATCCAGGGTCAGGAATCTTCCATTCAGCCTAATATATCCCACCATACTTCCCTCTTCTTACTGGGTGACATCCAGATGCAAGTGATCTGTGCTCCTCAGGTTCTACTTCTTTCTTCTCATAAACATTTCCTTTTAACTGCCTTTGCTGGGAATTAATTCTCTGGTGTAGACCATGCACTTCTTGCAAGAACCTTTCCAAAGTTCTCTTAATAGTATTTAAATGTTTTCCTCTAGTTTATGATGTGATTAGTATGGGTCAACTGCTCCTATGTGGTGTCTTTCCCCTTGTATTTGCATCATCCAGGTCCCATACACTTGTTCATTTTGAAAGTGGAGTGGGAAGCTCTTATTTGTCCACAAGCTGGATATGAATTCCAACTCAACCAAGTAGGCTCAAAGGGCTGCTGTACAGTAGCACCCTATGGGAGTACATGATGCTAGTTCAAGTGATACCAGGAATTTGTTCTGTTTGACTTGAATTTTGATGGCTATTTCCAGTGACCACAACTTTTTCCCTCCATTCTTAATAGTGCTGACTTAATTCTGCATTGTGGTTTTTCTACTTGTAGTCCAACCTGTGGCTAATCCTTATATCTGTGAATTCCCTGTATCACCCATTTTCCTCCCTGCTTTATCTGTTCATTTTGTAACATTGGCCCATATATTTTCTATAATCAAATATATACCCATTCTTAAAATGTTCCTGACCAAAATCTACTTTTTTGCAGTCCTCTTTTCTCGGACCTGGAAATACTCATCTACATTGCAGTCATGTGTTACCAGCAGATACAGTCCTGCTGACAGTTGTTTGTAGCTAATTTTTTTTCCTTTTTTTTTTTTTTGGTTAATGGCTGTGCTGGATCTTCATTGTGAGACATGGGCTTCTCTAGGTTGCAGCTCATGTGCTTGGTTGCCTGTGGCTTGTGGGATCTTAGTTTCCCAACTAGGGATCAAACCCATGTCTGCATTGGAACGCAGATTATTTACCACTTGACCACCAGGGAAATCCCTGTAACTGATTTTTTAACTGTCAACAATTAAGTAATTTTTCACCCTGCTTTTCTTCTCTTGACACATCACATGGTTATCTTTTTTCTCATGTGGTCTTCCCCCATCCTGTGGCCTTTATAGCCCAGTATTGCTCATGATAATGTCATCAAGAAGCCAAATCCCTGTTCTTGTAAATAATCACATGGACTCATTTATGAGTTTGTCAGACACACATTGGTGTGTGGGCTCCCCCCTGCCCCACTAAAGTCAACATGTGCTTCACCAACATTTCTTGCTTTTAGGTTGCGGCCATGAAGTGGAGAACAAGAAGACTTCTTTTGAGCAAAATGTTTCTTTTCAAAGAATGTCACAGATCAGGACTCCCAAGGCAGATCTATCCTCCAAAACGGCCCACCTCTGTGAATTATGTGTCCAAATATTGAGAGACTTTCTGTACTTGGATGAATGTCAAGCAATACATTCAAAGCTGAAATTACATAGGTCTAGGAAACAGTTGCATGTCAGCACAAACCTTGATCAGCATCAGAAGCAATGCATCGGGGAGAAACTCTTCAGAAGAGATGTGGATAGAACTTCATTTGTGAAGAACTGCAAATTCCATGTGTCAGGAAAGTCATTAGTCTTCAGGGTGGTTGAGAAGGACTTCTTGATCAGGTCTCAATTTCTCCAGCATTGGGCTACTAACACCTGGAAGAGGTCAAACAGAACTGAGTGTGAGACAGCCTTTCAGAGGGGAAAAACTTATCCTAACTGGGGAGAAGTTAGCAAGAAGTCACACCTCACTGTACACCAGAGAGTTTACACCAGGGAAAGGCCATATAAATGCAGTGAATGTGGGAAGTCATTTAGCCGAAACTTTGTGCTCTTTCAACATCAGAAAATTCAGACTGGAGAAAGACCTTATGAGTGCAGTGAATGCGGGAAAACTTCTTATCAATGTTCTGCCCTTCATCAGCATCAGAGACTTCACACTGGTTCAAGGCCTTATAAGTGCACTGATTGTGGGAAATCCTTTGCCGATAATTCCACCTTCATCAAACACAGGAGAAATAGGCCTTATGATTGCAGTAAATGTGGGAAAGCGTTTTCCCAAAGTTCTTCACTCCTTTGACATTGGAGAGTTCACGCTGGAGAAAGGCCTTATGAATGTGGAGAGTGTGGAAAATCATTTAGGCAAAAGCCCAACCCTATACAACATTGGAGAATTCACACTAGAGAAAGACCTTATAAGTGTGGGAAATTGTTTAACAACAAGTCCCATCTCATTGACCTCCAAAGAGTTCACACTAGAGAAAGGCCATACGAGTGTGGGGGATGTAAGAAATTCTTTAGCAAGTAGTCCTATCTCATTATACACCAGAGAGTTCACACCGGGGAAAGGCCATATAAATGCAATGAATGTGGGAAATCATTTAGTCAAAACTCTACGCTCCTTCAACACCAGAGAATCCACATTGGAGAAAGACCTTATGAGTGCAGTGAATGTGGAAAAACTTTTAATCAGTGTTCTGTTCTTCATCAGCATGAGAGACTTCACACTGGTTCAAGGCCTTTGTAAGTGCACTGACTGTGGGAAATCCTTTGCTGATAATTCCACCTTCATTAAACGCAGGAGAATTCACACTGGAGAAAGGCCTTATGAGTGCAGCAAATGTGGGAAAGCATTTTCCCAAAGTTCTTCACTCCTTCGACATCAGAGAGTTCACTGGAAAAAAAAAATCTTACAAGTAAAGGAAATTTGAGAAGCTGGTTAGCCCAAGCTGTTTTTCAAAATCAGAGAACTCACATTGGATCAAAGCCATGTAAGTGCCATGAATGTCAGAAATATTTTGCAAAAAGCTTCAGGTTCATTAAACACAGGCGTGTTCATACTGCAGAAAGACTTATATTGTAGGAAATGTTTGAATTCCTTTACCTACAACTCTAGTCTCATAGAATACTGTAATGTTCACACTGGATAATAGCCTTGTGGATGTGACTAATGTGGGAAATTTTTTTTTAGCCAAAACTCTAGCCTCATTACATACTGGGGAGTTCACAGGCTTCACTTTTATGTCATTGAATACCACAAAGTTCAGAAAAAAGTGCTGTGCAGGGATGAATTGTTGGTCAGTGTAGCACTGGGGAGATCCCTTACGAGGGTGTTGTCTGCCTCTGTTGACCTCATACATGCAACAAACCACTAATATTCCAGGTTTATGGGAGCTTCAGTGCATTTCTTAAGCTGCTCAGAGCCCTTACCAGATTCATGTCATTGCCAGTTCCATAGCAAAAGCCATTTCACCACTGTTGTGTGGCAGGTGTTCATGATGTACACTTTTGAACCACCCTGAGTCCACAGAAGAACATTTTGATGTTGTCCCATTTATGGGAGCCTTTATAGTAAATCTGAGCTCTCCTTCCTTTCTAATTCCTTTGATGGGTTACATCTCTGAGTTGACCAGTTTTTGTCTTAGGCTTCTCTGCTGGTGACTTGCAAACTGAGCCTACTTTTCTCAGTGTCTGTTGTGACTCCTGTGATGGGATTTTCCTCCCCTTCATGCCTCAAGCCCAGGAATACTCTGCGTCCCATTGTACTGGTTTGTGTGAAAAATGAAGACCTTACTCTTTTTTTTTTTTTTTAGCAGCTCAGCTTTTTATTGAATATGTTACTAAAGAGGTTTAGTCAAAAAGACCAAAGCCCATGTCATCGTCAGATTCTTCAGATTCTTCTTTCTTTGCTTCTCCTTCCTTCTCAGCTGGGGCAGCAGTGATGGATTCGGCAAGACCTCCTGCTGGCGCAGCACCAGCTGCCGGGGCAGGTCCACCAGCCCCCACATTGCAGATGAGGCTCCCGACGTTGACATTGGCCAATGCCTTTGCAAACAAGCCTGGCCAGAACGGCTCAACATTTACACTGGCTGCTTTTAATGACGGCACTGACTTTATCCTCCGTGACCATGCAGAATGAGGGCAGAGGAGATGCAGGTGAGCTCTGAGATTGAGGCCATGATGAGGGCAAATGCTCGGTGGGGGCTGCCGGGTGCGGTGCTAGTCACCGGATGAAGTGAGGGCCTCATCCTAAAATGGCCTTAGCTTCCTCGGAAGACCCAAGCACCTCAACAGCAGAGGAGGAGAAAGCAAGACCCTCCTCTTCAATCTTGGGATTTTATTCCCTGCGGTGACTTGAAAACAGCTGGGTTCTAGCAGCAATCAGGGTTGAAAGGTTTTTTGTGGAACTGCACACTCTCCCTCAGAGGGAGCGCTATGCTGTGAAAGCACCTCTCTCTAGCTTTGTCCTAGTTGCCATTGCTGCCCAGGGCCTCCAGGGAAAGACTGCAGGGATTTGTGGTTCTTATTTGTAGCCTGGATGCATTGGTATTTTGTTAGTTCAGATGTTAGTCTTTAGATGGGCAGTTGTGATACATTTGCTGCTTCCTAAGTCAAGAAAATTTTCCTCTTCACGGGGATCATGGATTGTGTCCACTTAGTAAGAGAAGTCTGTTCCCTAGGTCCTGCAGTGGGGCCATGTATCCACACGTCTAGAATTCCAGATAGTGGCGGCATAGGTTAGATTATACAGTCGTATAGGCAGGGGGAGTCATCTGTTACAGGAACACTGGATTTGTAGGGAGGGGGAAAGGCTACCACAAGTGTGTGGAAATGTGTCTGTATTGAAGGGGTCTCCACAATATTCCAGCTACTACCTGTGAAGGAAGAGCCAGTGCAGAAATTGTCATGGCATCTGGAACTATGTATCTTCTATAGGGAAGCTGTTGTGAGATGAAAAAATTATCAGTGGCTTTATAGTATCTATGTGATTTCACTTCATATGTGTTGCTGTGCAGGAAAATGAAGATAGTGAGGATGTGCTGTCCCCACTGAATGCAATGTAAACCCTGCATTCCTGTGGAATTTGGGGGGGAAGATTTCCTAGCAGTTCAGTAGTTAGGGCTTGGCACTTTCACTGCTGAGGGCTCAGGTTCAGTCTCTGCTACAAGCTGCAACCAAAAAAATATTAAATATTAAATTGTTTTTTGAAGTTTCTGTTTTTTCCCTAACAAAAAAGATAGTGAAACAGCAAAAACTTATGTTGGAATTTTATTTATTTTTCAGTGATGTGACCTCTCTGGTATAAAACTAATTGTTTTTTTTTAATGTGGGAGTATTTCATAAACACTTTGTGTACTGTACACAATGCAGTAGCCATGTACAGCATATACTTTTAAAGTTTAATCATTAATATTCTTGATCACTTAAAAATTTTTTATTATAGTATGTGCCAATCTATGCTGTATAGCACAGTGACTCAGTTATATGCATATATACATTCTTTTTTTTAAATATTCTTTTCCATTATGATTTATCACACAGAGTATTCAATATAGTTCCCTGACCTTGTTTCTTGATTAATTCTTAAATCTAGAAACTCAACATTTTCAAGCCATGATTTGTAGCTCTGAATAAATAGGCTTTGAGTGTTCTCATTTGGTTGGCCATATTTATTTCCACAAGTCTAAGTAAATGTAGTCAAAATTCTATGTTATAAACTGATTTGAAATAGTTTTTGACTATGTGATTATACAAGTATTCATTTTATACAGCATTTAGTTTGTTGTATTTCATTTTCCATTTTAGGTTATTGACATTTTAGCAACAAATGGATCTAAGAAGATACCCTTAACTAACATCTTTAAAGGAGGCATTGTTGGTCTAAGTTGCATTTGGAAGCCTCATCACACCATGTATGGAAAGTGGTCCACTGGTTAATCAGAATTTTCTTTTGCTTGTGAGTAAACAATACTGTAGGATCCACTTAGGGGGACTTCAGTTCAGTTCAGTTCAGTCGCTCAATCCGACTTCAGTTCAGGTAAGTTCAGTGTCAGACTCTTTGCAACCCCATGAATTGCAGCACACCAGGCCTCCCTGTCCATCACCAACTCCCGGAGTTCACTCAGACTCACGTCCATCGAGTCAGTGACGCCATCCAGCCATCTCATCCTCTGTCATCCCCTTCTCCTCCTGCCCCCAATCCCTCCCAGCATCAGTCTCTTTTCCAATGAGTCAGCTCTTCGCATGAGGTAGCCAAAGTACTGGAGTTTCAGCTTTAGCATCATTCCTTCCGAAGAACACCTAGGACTGATCTCCTTTAAAATGGACTGGTTGGATCTCTACTGTCCAAGGGAGTCTCAGGAGTCTTCTCCAACACCACAGTTCAAAAGCATCAATTCTTCGGCACTCAGCCTTCTTCACAGTCCAACTCTCACAGCCATACATGACCACAGGAAAAACCATAGCCTTGACTAGACAGACCTTTGTTGGCAAAGTAATGGCTCTGCTTTTGAATATGCTCTCTAGGTTGGTCATAACTTTCCTTCCAAGGAGTAAGCGTCTTTTAATTCCATGGCTGCAGTCACCATCTGCAGTGATTTTGGAGCCCCCAAAAATAAAGTCGGACACTGATTCCATTGTTTCCCCATCTATTTCCCATGAAGTGATGGGACTGGATGCCATGATCTTAGTTCTCTGAATGTTGACCTTTAAGC
Organism: Ovis aries; assembly: GCF_016772045.2. Taxonomy (NCBI): domain Eukaryota; kingdom Metazoa; phylum Chordata; class Mammalia; order Artiodactyla; family Bovidae; genus Ovis; species Ovis aries. Next base: position 65,996,184 of record NC_056067.1, read on the forward strand.
CAACTTTTTCAATCTCCTCTTTCACTTTCATCAAGAGGCTTTTTAGTTCCTCTTCACTTTCTGCCATAAGGGTGATGTCATCTGCATATCCGAGGTTATTGATATTTTCCCGACAATCTTGATTCCAGCTTGTGCTTCTTCCAGCCCAGTGTTTCTCATGATGTACTCTGTATATAATTTAAATAAGCAGGGTGACAATATACAGCCTTGACATACTCCTTTTCCTATTTGGACCCAGTCTGTTGTTCCATGTCCAGTTCTAACTGTTGCTTCCTGACCTGCATACAAGTTTCTCAAGAGGCAGGTCAGGTGGTCTGGTATTCCCATCTCTTTCAGAATTTTCCACAGTGTATTGTGATACACACAGTCAAAGGCTTTGGCATAGTCAATAAAACAGAAATAGATGTTTTTTCTGGAACTCTCTTGCTTTTTTGATGATCCAGTGGATGTTGGCTATTTGATCTATGGTTCCTCTGCCTTTTCTAAAACCAGCTTGAACATCTGGGGGACTTAGCTATAGACAATTTATGAATAAGTTAGAGCTTTCTCACTGGTGAAACCACCTAAATCCTGTGCCTTTTGTGTTACTTAAAGGGGCAGGATTTAGGTGGAAGTAGCTTGGTGTCCTTTGTGTGTGTGTCTGTCTGCTGAACCATGTGGCTTGCCAGATCGTAGTTCCCTGACCAGGGATCAAACCTGTGCCCCCTGCAGTGGAAGCACAGTCTTAACCACTGGACCACCAGGGAAATGCCACTCAGTGTCCCCTGAATTGGCAATTTCCACATGGAGGAAAACCTCCATGTACATTCAGCATGGTTGTATTCAAACCTCTGGTATTGTCAAAGACTTCCTAAATCCCAGGTTGGAAAAGAAAGCTTATTAGAACATTCATTTCTCTTCTGTGTGGACACAGTCCAGGCACCTTCTGACTGAGACAAGAAAAGCAACATTGGTTGAAGAATCTCTTAGACCTTTCCTGCAATGGATTTGAAGATTAATGAATCTTGTAGACTTAAAAGGTTAAAAATAATACAACCCCCCCTTTTATAAAGTTTTTTTAAAGGACACTAGAAAATGTAAGAAATTATACTAAGCTAATAAAGGAAAGAAACATTAGGCTTCTAATGGTTTGGATGGAGTCAGCACTTCACATTAGTAAACACAATCTTGCTCAAAGTTGTTTTCTCAAAGAAAAGTTTAAAAAATATAATTTTTAATGTTTTCCAGTTATAGGTTACAGCTTTTGCATAATTTGAAGTGTCTTTAAGCATTTGATTTAGGTATATAGATATTTGTAAATTATATTTTTGAAAGTTTCTACAGTAGCCATACCAGGATGACTTTTTGCACAAATAACACTTTATAATTTTAATTTTAAAACAGAAACTACATTTTCTACCATGGAAAAGTATTACCACATTATTGTAGTTCATAGAAGACTAAAATTTAGTATCTAAAGATTTGGAATTTATGAATATACTCCACTGGGTCTATGGGTCAGCTAACTTGTTAACATTTCCACAAATAACTGTATCTGCTCAGTTCAGCATCTTGATATGAAGTACCCCTCATTCTCTTGCCACCCTTTATGTCAGCTTCCTGAATGCGCACACCCCTTCACACACTTGTCCTTCATATGTACCTTTCTCTCTCTGGAGTATTCTTCCCAACACTCTACATTTAGTAAATCACCAAAAAATAATCATTGCAAACATTAAAAAAAAATCTTCAGAGAATTTTCCCAGAGACTTTAGGTAAAATTCACTGGAGTGGTGGTGTTGCTGCTTCTCCTTGTCCCGAGCTATGTAAGGGGTGTAAGGACAATGCTTTCTTCCCAGAGAAACAAAATGGACCACAGTTCATCAGATGTTTTACACCTAGTTTGTGCTTATGATGAATGGCATCTGTCATTATTTCTGTTTTCTTGCCAGAAAAAATCCCACGGACAGAGGAACCTGGCTTAGTGACTAAACAGCGACAACAACAGAACTTTACACCTTGGGCTTCCCTGGTGGCTTGGTGGGAAAGGATCCTAATGGGATGCAAGAGACATGGGCTGGGAAGAGCCCCTGGAGAAGGAAATAGCAACCCATTCCACTATTCTTGCCTGGGAAATCCCATGGACAGAGGACCCTGGTGGGCTACATTCCATGAGGTATCAAGAGTCGGACACAACTTTCTGACTAAACAACAACAACTTAGATCTTGAGGTACAAAGACATTATGCAGTAGTTGCAGAATGTGAGCTCAGTAGTTGTGGCACACAAGTTTAGCTTCGCTGGGGCACATGGAATCTTCCCAGACCAGGGATCGAACCTGTGTCTCCTGTATTGGTAGGTAGATTCTTAACCACTGCTCCACCAGGGAAGTCCCCCAAACCCTTACATTTTAAAAACAATCTGAAGAGTTTATACGTTAAAATACATGCTGTCTGGGATTCAATTCAGTCACTCAGTCGTGTCTGATTCTTTGTGACCCCATGAACCGCAGCACGCCAGGCCTCCCTGTCCATCACCAGCTCCCGGAGTTCACCCAAACCCATGTTCATCGAGTCGGTGATGCCATCCAGCCATCTCATCCTCTGTCATTCCCTTTACAGGTGAAATAATATACTAAGATGCGTGGGGTAGATGAAACAAGACCAACCATGAAATAGCAAATAGTGCTGGAATATCGCAAAACACTGCAGCCATTGTCACATGTCAAAATGGCATTTGTTTTGTTCTTCTCTTTTTGAGATTGACACCAGATTCAGAAAGGAATTGAATATATGTGAGGATATGAAGTAATATATATTAAACAGATGAAAGTATTGCTCAGTGAATTGGACAGAGTCAGTTCAGTTCAGTCCCTCAGTTGTGTCTGACTCTTTGTGACCCCATGAACTGCAGCACACCAGGCTTCCCTGTCCATCACCAACTCCAGGAGTTTACCCAAACTCATGTCCATTGAGTCAGTGTTGCCATCCAACCATCTCATCTTCTGTCGTCTCCTTCTCCTCCTGCCTTCAGTCTTTCCCAGCATCAGGGTCTTTTCAAATGAGTCAGCTGTTCACGTCAGGGGGCCAAAGTATTGGCGCTTCAGCTTCAACATCAGTCCTTCCAGTGAATATTCAGGACTGATCTCGTTTAGGATGGACTGGTTGGATCACCTTGCAGTCCAAGGGACTCTCAAGAATCTTCTCCAACACCACAGTTCAAAAGCATCAATTCTTCAGCGCTCAGCCTTCTTCACAGTCCAACTCTCACATTCATACATGACTACTGGAAAAACCATAGCCTTGACTAGACGGACCTTTGTTGGCAAAATAATGTCTCTGCTTTTTAATATGCTGTCTAGGTTGGTCATAACTTTTCTTCCAAGAAGTAAGCGTCTTTTAATTTCATAGCTGCAGTCATCATCTGCAGTGATTTTGGAGGCCACTCCCCCAAATAAAGTCTGCCTCTGTTTCCACTGTTTCCCCATCTATTTGCCATGAAGTGATGGGACCAGATGCCATGTTCTTAGTTTTCTGAATGTTGAGCTTTAAGCCAACTTTTCCACTCTCCTCTTTCATCAAGAGGCTCTTTAGTTCTTCGCTTTCTGCCATAAGGGTGGTGTCATCTGCGTATCTGAGGTTATTGATATTTCTCCCAGCAACTATAAAGGCAGGGTTTCTGTTGTCTTGGGAATCATTGTCAGAGACCTGTCTTTGTATTCCTTCCTCAAGGTGGCGCAGCATCCTTTTCCTTATCTACACTTTTGTGTATTTGTCTATACCAAACACAGATGAACAGTGCACTATTGTTTATTAGCTTCAGTTTTCAGTGTCTCCATTCTGTGTCTAAGTGACTCTGCATAGGTCATTTGGGTTTTTTTGTTTGTTTGGCCGTGCTGGGATGCTTGTGGGATCTTAGTTCCCTCATCAGGGATTGAACCATGCCTCCTGCCTTGGAAGGGAGGAATCTTAATCACTGGACCGCCTGGGTAGTTCCAGGATGCATTTGGATTGATGAATTTGATAGCATCTGGAAAGGTGCTCTTAGACTCTAGGAACACGCTGAGCTTCGAAGAATTTGAAAGAAAATGTCTCCAAACACTTGGGTGATCAGTTACAGACAGTAATCCTCAAACATCTGAGTGCATTCTCTTTAAGAAGGAACGCCCCACCTCAGTCTCTGGACTTAGGTTGTTATTTTAGCAAATCTCACAGTGTAGCTTCGCCGTTTCTCCTGGACGCCAGGGATAACTCAAAACTGGACCTTGGCCCCTGTATCCGTGGGAAAATACATTACCCAGGCGGCTGTGCGATGGGTGGCTGCTGACGATCAGCCAATTAAGACAAAGAGCAGCCGCATTTTCCTGTGAGGCAATAGTGTCTGGGCGGGACTTCCGGCCGCGACGCTCTGAGCGTCATTTTGAAAGTGCTAGAGGTTTTTCATAATTCAAGCGCTTCGGTTACTCGCTGGGAAGGGGGATGAGCCTGAGAAGGTACCCGCTGCAGAGAGGCGGGTGTGAGGCTCGGTGACGCCGCCCAGGGTGCGCCGCGCCAAGGCCGGGAGGGCCCGCCGGGCGGGGTACTCCGCTGCTCCCGGCCCCGCTCCGCCCGCAGAGTCCGATGGCGGCGGCACTGAGGGACCCGGCTCAGGTAAACGCTGGCCCCCTGGGCCTTCCCCGCCCTCACCCCGCCGGACACGGAAGCCCCGAGCGTCGAGGGGGTGGGGGGCGCCTGCTCACGTGCCCGCAGCCCGGTCCCCGGGATCCAGGCGGGTGAGGCCGCTTGGGTGGGGCTCTGTGTCTGACAGACTGGGAATGCGCCTGGGAGAGGGTGACGGGCGGAGGAACCTGCAGGCGCAGAGATTTGGCGGTGGTACTGACCAGGGACTAAGGTCTAGCAATTCTAGTTGCAGCTGGGCCAGTCAAGGTTGCAGTGTTGCTGCGAGAAAGGTTGGCCATTTATGGAAATTTCCTGGCAGCCCAGTGGTTAGGATTCTGCCTCTCTTGGCTGAGGGCTCCGGTTCAACCCCTGGTTGGGGAACTAAGATCTCACGAGTCCCACCGTGCGGCCAGAAAAAAAGAAAAGACCATTTATCTCATAGGTAATAGAGGGTTTGAATAGCAAGCGGGAAGTGATTGCATGCGTACCAAAATAGGCTCCCTCTGACTGCCAAGAAAAAAAGTAGGAGACGGAGGAAGGAGACAGGCAGCACAGAGGTATTAATTGTAATAGCCTAGGTGTGTATTGATGGACCGGAGTGACTACCTTGGATGTGTGAAAAGTGGTTGAATTCTGGATCAATTTTTTGAGAAGGTGTTACTGAAATCGCAAGTCCTTGTGCCCCACACGGAGATCCAACAAGTCCATTCTGAAGGAGATCAACCCTGGGATTTCTTTGGAAGGAATGATGCTAAAGCTGAAGCTCCAGTACTTTGGCCACCTCATGCCAAGAGTTGACTCATTGGCAAAGACTCTGATGCTGGGAGGGATTGGGGGCAGGAGGAGAAGGGGACGACAGAGGATGAGATGGCTGGATGGCATCACGGACTCGATGGACGTGAGTCTGAGTGAACTCCGGGAGATGGTGATGGATAGGCAGGCCTGGCGTGCTACGATTCATGGGGTCGCAAAGAGTCAGACACGACTGAGTGACTGAACTGAACTGAACTGTGCCCCACACACAGCCAGACCCATCAATATTAAAACAGAGTTTGGAACAGAAGTTTGTTACAGATTTGTACAAGATGGGTGGCTCATGCCCTAAGAGCCCCAAAGTTGCTGAAAACTTTCAGTAAGGCCCTTTAAAAGCAAAAGGTGAGGTGTGGGCGTGGTTAGTTGTAGATGTCTCGTGTCAGATCTTTGTTCTTGGGATCAGTTCATGGTCAGGTAAGGATGTTCCTGTAAGTCTGTACCAGATGAATGTTATTTTCTGTTCTGACAAGAAAGGGCAAAGTCCCAAGGCACAACTTTCACCCTCCAATGTCCCAGCCCTACCTAAGAGGAGGCAGATTGTAGTTGGCAGCTCCTTCAAGGTCGGGGCCCCAGACTTGCCCAGCTGTCATCCCTGAGGGAGCCAGGCACCCAACCCAGCTGGCCCTCAGTCTCCTCAGTTCAGTTCAGTTACTCAGTCGTATCTGACTCTTTGCGACCCCATGGATCGCAGCATGCCAGGCTTCTTTGTCCATCACCAACTCCCAGAGCTTACTCAGATTCATGTCCTTTGAGTCGGTGATGCCATCTCATCCTCTGTTGTCCCCTTCCCTTCCTGTGTTCACGGTCTTTTCCAATGAGTCAGTTCTTCACATCAGGTGGCCAAAGTACTGGAGTTTCAGCTTCAGCATCAGTCCTTCCAATGAATATTCAGGACTGATTTCCTTTAGGATTGACTGGTTTGATCTTCTTGCTATCTAAGGGCCTCTCAAGAATCTTCTCCCAGCACCACAGTACAAAAGCATCAACTCCTCAGTGCTCAGCTTTCTTTATAATCCAACTCAGGCTCCTCAGGCTGTCCAAAGTGGGGAACCAGTTCTCACAGACTGCAAAGCATGCAGACGGCCACGGCTGTTACATCGCAGAGACAAGAATGGGAGAGAGGTTCACTACTGCCTCACGGCCTGGGCCACAGCTAGTAGAGGGCTTTATGAGGGTGCTGAAGCCCTGCAGGACGTAATCCCCAGCCTGTTTCTTGGACTCTCCAGGTGACCCTCTGGCCCAAGCCTGGTTGCCCTGGAGGGCCTCCAGAAGAAGGCCTGAATCTGTTCTAGCTCACTCTCCACCTCATGATCACCACACCACTGCCCCTTGACTGAATCACTTCCCTAAAGGTCACTCATTGACATTTGGTTGCTTGTGGGGAGGGTCCTCGGAGGCACTGACCAGTGGCTGAGCAAGACTTATTGTTTAGTTACAGAGTAATGAGGCATAGCCATGGCTGCCTGCTGAGGGTTTTTCTTACCCTGCTCTCATACAAAGGGACAAATAAAATTATGGGTGTTGTTGATGACAAGAGAAGGGCAATTGTAAGGGCTGACCCTTGGGTTTTGGCCCTAGTAGACAAAGGGGTGGAAGACCCATCAACTGGATGGGGACCTTAGCAGCAGGTTAATTTTCCTTGGAAATATTATGAGTTTGTTTGGCTCTCTGAAGAGTCTGAAACGTCTCAGAGAAGACTGAGTGTAGGCAACATGGGCAGTTGACTGGGCAGGTCTGGAAAACTGGGGAACGTGTTCAGGAATGGAAATTTTCAAAAGTGATGAGCATTGTGTGGGGCTGTGGATCACATTTAGGAGGGGAGTGCAGGTTACAGTGGCCATGATATTAGTAGGTCAGAAAGACTAGGGTGTGCTGAGGAGTAGTACTTTTGCTCAGGGTTTGTAGGGCATTGCAAACCCAAGTGAAGTAGAGAAGTGGCAGTGGGACCCGTGTAAGAGAGGTCAACTTGGCAGGCAGCCAAGGCTTCAGTGGGATGAATGGAGTCTGAGATATGGCTGAGGAGACCCAGGAGTAATTGAGACAAGAAGGCAGTAAGGCTGGGGCTGCTTCTCATTTAGTACTCTATGACTTCTCCAGAATGTTGCAGTGAACTTTGACAGGGTCTGGGATGTTTTAGTCTTGTTAGTGGATAAGGTCTGGAGCAGATGTCATTTGTGAGTCACTATGACTGGAGGAGAAATTTTTAGGGCTGGATTTTTTTACAAAGATTGAGTGGAGAGAAGCGCGTTGTGGTTGTTGAAAGGGCAAAGCTGGCAGTAAAGAAGTTGAAGAGAGTTATGGGAATGTGAAAATCCTGTGTGGTTTTCGGGCGGGGAATATTGAAGGAAGGACTGGCAGCCTGTGGTAAGATCTTCTAAGCAGCATGTGTGGCTTAGCCTGGTGTCAGATCCATCAGAGGACTGGGGTTGTAGTGAATCTTCTTTAATTTCTCAAGCATTCTCTGGATGCCAAGCACCAGTGTGCATGTATGTTCAGGAAGAATTCTATGGTGTGGTGCAGGGAGATGGCAGTGCTGTGGAGGTGCAACTGTAGAGTCTGAAACTGTGAGAGAAGTGCTGCCTACAGAATGATATGCCCATTGAGAGGGAGTGTGAACTGGTGGCCTCAGGTTCCTAATGTTGAGTATTTACAAGTGAAGCATGTTCTTATCTTTGGCTGTGTCTGGATTCCCATAATTTGGGAGACTCTAGGGGAATTGCTTGGTTGGGGGGACAGGACATTGCAGGCCAAACCCAGAGTTTAGATGGCATCTGTGTGCACAAAATTCTGGAGAAGCCTTGTAGTACCGCCCCCCGCCCCCCGCCCAGTTCCTGCCGAGGGCTGAACACAGTGAGTAAAGCAGGTGGTGAAGAGAGAGAAGGCATCACTGGCACCAGTGGAAGATGGGAATGGCATAGGTGTTTGGAGAGATGTGTTGTGGATTCTTAGAGAATGTTCAAGGTTTCATTTGTCCCCTTCACCACAGGGTAGTGTGACCTTTCCAGATGTTGCTGTGTACTTCTCCTGGGAGGAATGGAGGCTCCTTGATGAGGCTCAGAGACGCCTGTATCTGGATGTGATGCTGGAGAACTATGCACTTATATCCTCACTGGGTAAGACCTTCAGCCTCCCTACTGACCTGGGCTGGCCTCTGTCTGTATCCTGCCTCACGCCCCAGAAGGTGCTCTGTCCTCACATGGTGTAGGCACTGCTTGCTTCCCCAGTGTCCTGGGTAGTTGTGGTTAATAGGGCTGGGCCGTTTGCACTGCCCTTTTTTCTCCCCTACATCCCTAATACCTGTTATACTGAATAGTCACAGGGAAGGGTTTGTGATTCGTACCTTCTTGCAGTAAGGCCTTTGGGTGCAGCTTGCTCGCCCTTTCCCTGAATGGGTCAGTGTGTCCAGATCCATGCAGTTTCTATGGCCCCTCCTTTAGCTGACAATTCTGTTTCTGCCTGTTTATGGAATTGCAGCCCTTGTCATGGGGACTACTTACATGAGCATTGGCTACTCTGGATCTCTCTCCTATATAGTTCTTTTTATGATGTTTAGACCTCTTGTTTCCATTTCATCCTGTCGTCCCAACTTTATTGAGGTATAACTGATAAAATTTTATGTACTTAATATATATAATGTAATGATTTGATACATATATATATTATGAAACAATTATCACCATGAAATTTATTAACACACCTATCACCAGACATAACTTATTTTTCTTTCGTGTGTGTGAGAATACTTAGGATTTGTTAGCAAATTTCAAGTGTACAATACAATATTAATGACTGTAGTCACTATTCTGGACGTTTGGTTCTTAGAACTTACTCATAACGAAGTGTTTTTGACCATTTTTATAGCTCTCAATATTTGGCATTCTACTTTATGCTTCTCTAAGTTTGACTTTTTTAAAGATTCTATATTTAATAAACTATTTGTTCTTCTCTCTGTGGCTTATTTCATTTAGCATAATGTCCTCTAGGCTCATGATTGTTGCAAGTGGCAATTTTTCCTTTTTCTTGTCTGAATATTCCTGCACACATAATCATGGGAAAGTTGGTGCGTGTGTGTGTGTACCGTCTTTTATCCCTTCACCCGGTAATGAGCACTTTGAAATGTTTCTGTATCTTGGCTCTTTTGAATAATGCGGCAGTGAACATGCACGTGCACCTGTTTCATGAAGAAGCTGGTTTTGTTCCTTGGGATATATGCCCAGAAGTTGGTGTGTTGGATCATATGGTAGTTCTACTTTCAATATTTTGATGAATATTTGTGGTATTTTCCATGACTACATTAATTTACATTCTTTCAACCATGTGCAATGGTTCCCTTTTCTGTGTATCCTTGCTAGCATGTTACCCCTCATTTTAAAAAAAAACTTACTTTTGGCTGCACTGAGTTTTTGTTGCTGTGTGTGAGGTTTCTCTAGTTGAGATCAGTGGGGGCTACTCTAGTTGTGGTGCATGGGCATTTTTTTTTTTAATTGGAGGCCAATTACTTTACAATATTGTAGTGGGTTTTGCCATACATTGACATGAATCAGCCATGGGTGTACATGTGTTCCCCATCCTGAACCCCCTCCCACCTCCCTCCCCATCCCATCCCTCAGAGTCATCCCAGTGCACCAGCCCTGAGTACACTGTCTCATGCATCGAACCTGGACTGGCGATCTGTTTCACATATAATATACATGTTTCAATGCTAGTCTCTCAAATCATCCCACCCTTGCCTTCTCCCATAGCGTCCAACAGTCTGTTCTTTACATCTGTGCCTCTTTTGCTGTCTCGCATATAGGGTCATCTTTACCATCTTTCTAAATTCCATATGTATGTGTTAATATACTGCATTGGTGTTTTTCTTTCTGACTTACTTCACTGTATAATAGGCTCCACTTTCATCCACCTCATTAGAACTGATTCAAAGATGCATAGGCTTCTTATTGCAGCATCTTCTGTTGTGGAGCACAGGCTCTAGGGCAAGTGGGCTTCACTAGTTGGGGCGCATGGGCTCAGTTATCCTTCAGCATATGGCATCTTTCTGCACCAGGGATCAAACTTGTGTCCCATGCATTGGCAGTTGGATTCTTGACCACTGGACCACCCTTGGGGGGGGGGGGTCATGTCTTTTTTAATTTTTTTAAAGATTCGTTTATTTTTGGCTGTGCTGTCTTCATTGCTGCATTTGGACTTTCTCTAGTTGCAGCAAGCAGGTCAGCTTAGTTCCTTGACCAGGGATTGAACCTGGGTCATTGCAGTGAAAGAGCTGAGTCCTAACCATCAGATCTCTAGGGAATTCCCCTAGTTTTGTTTTCTTGAGTTTTTTTGTTTATTTTATAATAATCCTTTGGCTATTTGCTAAGTTTTGTGGTTTTATATATAAATTGTCGGATTTTTTGTTCTATTTCTGTGAAAAATGTCCTTGGGATTTCGATTGAGATTGCATTCAATCTGTAGATTGCTTTAGGTAGTATGGACATTTAATTTATTTATTTTTTCCAAGTTTTTTTTTTTTAATTTAAATTTGATAATGTTAATTCATCCAGTCAGTGAGCATGTAATTGCTTTCCATTTGTATCTTTTTCAATCTTTCAGCAATGTCTTAGAGTTTTTCATGTATAGGTCTTCATCCTTGGTTAAATATTCCTAGGTATTTTATCCTTTTTGTTGGGATTGTTTTCATTTTTTTGCTAGCTCACTGTTCAAGTGTAGAAATTGAACTGTTTTTTGTATGTTGATTTTTTACCCTGCAACTTTGTTGGTTATTTCTAATAGATTATTGGTGGAGTCCTTTGAGTTTTCTATGTGTAAAACCATGATATCTGCAAATAGTGAAAGTTTTACTTCTGCCTTTTCCATTTTGGATGCGTTTTTTTTCCTTTTTTTCCCTTGCCTGACTGCTCTTTGCTAGGACTTTCTATATTACACCGAATAAGAGTGGAGATAGTGGACATCTTTTTCTGGTTCCTGATTTTAGAGGCATAGCTTTTGACATTTCACCATTGAGCTTGATGTCAGCTGAACGATTTGCCTTCTATGACTTTTATTATGTTCAGGTATGTTCGTTCTTTACCCACTTAATTCAGAGTTAATATTTTGTTCAGGATTTTTGCATCTGTGTTTATCAGAGATGCTATCCTATAATTTTCTGTGTTGTCTTCATCTGGTTTTGGTATCTGGTGATGTTGCCATTGTAAAATGAGCTAGGAAGCATTCCTTTCTCCAGTATTTTGAAAGAGTTTGAAAAGGGTAGGTATTTTATCTTTTTTGAATGTTTGGTAGAAGTCACCTGTGAAGCCAAGATTTTTATTTTCCTATATATGCCTACAGTAAGCATTTATTGCTCTAAGTTTCCCTCTTTGAACTGGTAAGGTATTTTTTGGTTTCTTCTGAGATGCATTATTTTCCCATGATTGTGTTGTTTAATTTCCACATATTTGTGAATTTTCCCAGTTTCCTCCTTGTTACTGATTTTTTGCTTCAATCCATTTTGGTCAGCAAAGATACTTTATATTATTTCAATCTCCTTAAATTTGTTAGACCTGGTTTTATAACCCATAGCATATGATCTGCTCTGGGCAGTGTTCTGTATGCAATTGAGGAGAATGTATTCTGCTGCAGTTGGACGTTATATTTTGTATATGTCCATTTGGTCTAAAGTATATGTTCAAGTGCAAAGTTTTCTGACTGAATTTCTGTCTGGTTGATCTACCTATTGTTAAAGGAAAATATTGAAGTCTCTAGCTCTTCTTGTTTTTTTCCTAATTTTATTTATTTATTTGACTGTGTCAGGTCTTAGTTGCAATACACAGGATCTTTGTTTCATCATTTGGAATCTTTTGTTGAGGTACATGGACTGCCTAGTTCTGGTGCATGGGCTTCAGTGTTTACAGCACACAGGCCCTCCATTGTGGTGAGCTGGCTCTGGAACTCATGGGCTCAGAAATTGTAGCATGCCAGCTTAGTAGCTCTGCAACATGTGAGATCTTAATTACCTTACTAGGGATTGAACCCCTGTCCCCTGCATGGCAAGGTAAATTCTTAACCACCAGACCACCAGGAAAGTTCTATGAAATCTGCTTTCAGATTGGTTAACATTTGATGCATACATTTTCATGCTACAATGTTCAATGCATATACACTAACTATTGTTATAGTTCCTTGATTAACTGTTTTATCATTATATCATGAACTTCTTTGTCTTTTGTGGCAGTTTTTCACTTAATATTTGTTTTGTCTGAAGCTATACAGTACTTATGCTGACTTCCAGTTTTCCATTTGCATGGAGTATCTTTATGTTGCCTTCATTTTGATCTGTGTGTCCTTAGCACTGATGTGTGAGTCTCTTTTTGACAACATAAGATTCAGTCTAATTTGATTGCTGTTTTTGTTTTAAGATTTTGATGGGGACTATTTTAAAGTGTTTATTGAATCTGTTACAGTATTGTTTCTGTTTTCTGTTTTGGTTTTTTGACAGAGGTATATGGGATATTAGCTCCCCAACCAGGGATTGAACCCACACTCCCTGTATTGGAAGATGAAGTTTTAACCACTGGATCTCCAGGGAAATCGTAGCCACTGTTTATTGTTTTCTGGTTGTTTTGTTGTTGATGCAGATGCAGATTTGTGATGAGCTTGACCCTTCCCTATAGTCAATATGTACTTGACCTGCATTTCTTTCTATTCAGGTTGCTGCTGTGGAACAGAGAATCCAGAGGCACCTTCTCAACAGATCACTTCTCTAGGAGTGTCACAGGCTAGGACTCCAAAGGCAGCTTTGTCTACTCAAAAGATGAACCCTTGTGAAATTTGTGGTCCAGTCTTGAGAAACATTTTCCGCTTGGCTGTGCACCATGAAACACAACACATCCAGAAACTGGTGAGGTGTGCAGCATGTGTGAAACAATTCTGTTTTAGTGCAAACTTTCAGCAGTACCCGGAGCAGCACATGGGAGAGAAAACCCTCAGAAGCAGTGTGGACAAGGCCTCATTTGTGAAGAGCTGCAGCTTCCATGTGTCACAGAAGCCATTTACCTGCAGGGATTTTGAAAAGGACTTCCTGACCATCATGGTTCACTTGCAGCAACAGGCTGTGAAGAAGCCAAACACAGTCACCCAGTGCAGGTCAACCTCACATGGCAGGAAAACTCATCACACATGGAAAGAATGCAAGAAAGCCCTTAGTACCCCACATACACTTGTTCACGACCAGGGTGTCCACACTGGAAGACCTTGTTTCGTGTGCAGTGAATGTGGGAAAGCATTCAGGTACAAATCATCATTTGTTGTACACCAGAGAGCCCATGCTGGAGAATGGATTCATGTGTGTGGTGAATCTGGAAAATCCTTCAGGCAAAGCTCAACTCTGTGTCAACATCAAAGTATTCAGACTGGGGTAATGCAATACAATTGCAGCAAATGTGGGAAATTCTTAAGTCACAAATCTGTCCTCATTTCTCCCCACACATGGCACAGTGGAGAAAACAGTTATGTGTGTGGTGAATGTTCAAAATCTTTTACCTCTAGCTCAGCCCTCACTTACCATCAGAGATCTCACACAGGAGAAAGGCCTTATGAGTGTAGTGACTGTGAGAAAGCTTTTGTCTCTAGGCCTGCCCTCAGATATCATCAGAGATCTCACACAGGAGAACGACCTTATGCGTGCAGTCAATGTGGGAAGACTTTTACCACTAGCTCTAACCTCCATTATCATCAAAGAGTTCACACTGGAGAAAGGCCTTATGAATGTAGTGAATGTGGAAAATCTTTTAACAATAGGTGGGTTCTCATTCAACATCAGAGAGTTCACACAGGAGAAAGGCCTTATGAGTGTACTGAGTGTGGGAAATTGTTTAAGTATGGATCCCAATTGAATCAACACCAGAAGGCTCACACTGGTGAAAAGCCTTTTAAGTGCACTGAATGTGGGAAGTCTTTTAACAATAGGTGGACACTCATTCAGCACTGGAGAGTCCACACCGGAGAAAGGCCTTTTGAGTGCAGTGAATGTGGGAAGTCCTTTAATCGAAGAAATAACCTCATCTTACACCAGAGAATTCACACAGGAGAAAGGCCTTATGTGTGCAATGAATGTGGGAAATCTTTTACCTTCAGCTCCAGCCTTCGTTATCATCAGAGAGCTCACACTGGAGAAAGACCCTATGAGTGCAGTGAATGTGGGAAATCTTTTATCTCAAGGTCTGACCTCCATTATCATCAAAGAGTTCATTCTGGAGAAAGACCTTATGAGTGTAGTGAATGTGGGAAATCCTTTATCCAAAGAAATAACCTCATAATACACCAGAGAATTCACACAGGAGAAAGGCCTTATGAGTGCAGTGAATGTGGTAAATCTTTTACTTGTAGTTCCACTCTCCATTATCATCAGAGAGTTCACACTGGAGAAAGGCCTTACGTGTGCAGTGAATGTGGGAAATCTTTTATTACCACGTCCAAACTGCGTTGTCATCAGAAAGGTCACATTGGAGAAAGGCCTTAAGAGTGCACTGAATGTGGAAAATCTTTTGTAGGAAAAATCTAACCCCTTTCACATCAGAGTTCACACAAAGGCATGGCACAGATATGCAGCAAATGTGGTTTCAGCATTCAGTTTAAGGGCACTGGAGGAAACTTTCTGAGGAGCCATCTGTCTTAATTGACTTTCATCCATCTACGCATAAACAGTGGGAGAATCCCTGGTTATGTGTGAAGCATGTGTGATTATGTTGCACTCTCCAACCTATCCAGGGTTCATCCCACATTTGCGTCACTGCCATCTTTGTTCAGTTCAGTCGCTCAGTCATGTCCGACTCTTTGCAGCCCCATGAATTGCAGCATACCAGGCCCCCCTGTCCATCACCAACTCCCAGAGTTCACTCAAACTCATGTCTGTCGAGTCGGTGATGCCATCCAGCCATCTTATCCTCTGTCGTCCCCTTCTCCTCCTGCCCCCAATCCCTCCCAGCATCAGAGTCTTTTTCCAGTGAGTCAACTCTTCACATGAGGTGGCCAAAGTACTGGAGTTTCAGCTTTAGCATCATTCCTTCCAAAGAACACCCAGGACTGATCTTCTTTAGAATGGACTGTTGGATCTCCTTGCAGTCCAAGGGACTCCCAAGAGTCTTCTCCAACACCACAGTTCAAGCGCATCAATTCTTCGGCGCTCAGCCTTCTTCACAGTCCAACTCTCACAGCCATACATGACTACTGGAAAACCATAGCCTTGACTAGATGGACCTTAGTCGGCAAAGTAATGTCTCTGCTTTTGAATATGCTATCTAGGTTGGTCATAACTTTCCTTCCAAGGAGTAAAAGTCTTTTAATTTCATGGCTGCAATCATTATCTGCAGTGATTCTGGAGCCCCCAAAAATAAAGTCTGACACTGTTTCCACTGTTTCCCCATCTATTTCCCATGAAGTGATGGGACCAGATGCCATCATCTTCATTTTCTGAATGTTGAGCTTTAAGCCAACTTTTTCACTCTCCTCTTTCACTGTCATCAAGAAGCTTTTTAGTTCCTCTTCACTTTCTGCCATAAGGGTAGTGTCATCTGCATATCTGAGGTTATTGATATTTCTCCTGGCAATCTTGATTCCAGCTTGTGCTTCTTCTAGCCCAGTGTTTCTCATGATGTACCCTGCATATAAGTTAAATAAGTAGGGTGATGATATACAGCCTTGACTGTACTCCTTTTCCTATTTGGAACCAGTGTGTTGTTCCATGTCCAGTTCGAACTGTTGCTTCCTGACCTGCATATAGGTTTCTCAAGAGGCAGGTCTCTTGAGAGACCTGGTGGTCTGGTATTCCCATCTCTCTCAGAATTTTCCACAGTTTATTGTGATCCACACAGTCAAAGGCTTTGGCATAGTCAATAAAGCAGAAATAGATGTTTTTCTGGAATTCTCTTCCTTTTTCCATGATCCGGCAATGTTGGCAATTTGATCTCTGGTTGCTCTGCCTTTTCTAAAACCAGCTTGAACATCTGGAAGTTCGCAGTTCATGTATTGCTGAAGCCTGGCTTGGAGAATTTTGAGCATTACTTTACTAGCATGTGAGATGAGTGCAGTTGTGCAGTAGTTTGAGCATTCTTTGGCATTGCCTTTCTTTGGGATTGGAATGAAAACTGACCTTTTCCAGTCCTGTGGCCGCTGCTGAGTTTTCCAAATTTGCTGGCATATTGAGTGCAGCACTTTCACAGCATCATCTTTCAGGATTTGAAATAGCTCCACTGGAATCCCATCACCTCCACTAGCTTTGTTCGTAGTGATGCTTTCTAAGGCCCACTTGACTTCACATTCCAGGATGTCTGGCTCTAGATGAGTGATCACACCATCTCGATTATCTGGGTCATGAAGATCTTTTTTGTACAGTTCTTCTGTGTATTCTTGCACCTGTTCTTAATATCTTCTGCTTCTGTTAGGTCCAGACCATTTCTGTCCTTTATCGAGCCCATCTTTGCATGAAATGTTCCCTTGGTATCTCTAATTTTCTTGAAGAGATGGCTAGTCTTTCCCATTCTGTTGTTTTCCTCTATTGTTTTGCATTGATCACTGAGGAAGGCTTTTCTTGTCTCTCCTTGCTGTTCTTTGGAACTGTGCATTCAGATGCTTATATCTTTCCTTTTCTCCTTTGCTTTTCGCCTCTCTTCTTTCCACAGCTATTTGTAGGGCCTCCCCAGACAGCCATTTTGCTTTTTTGCATTTCTTTTCCATGGGGATGGTCTTGATCCCTGTCTCCTGTACAGTGTCATGAACCTCCATCCATAGTTCATCAGGCACTCTGTCTATCAGATCTAGTCCCTTAAATCTATTTCTCACTTCCATTGTATAATCATAAGGGATTTGATTTAGGTCATACCTGAATGGTCTAGTGGTTTTCCCTACTTTCTTCAGTTTAAGCCATCTCTGTGGTCAAGGCCATTTCACAGCTACCACCTAGCAGGTCCACATAGTGTGCTCAGGGAAATTTAACTCTGTGCCCCCATGTATTGGCCAAATCAGGAGTTACCTGAGCCCTAGGGAGTTCTTTCCTCCTCTTTGATGGTGTTGGGCATAAACCTAACCCAATGTTTATCCATAGAGCATAATTTGACTGTGCTGGTAGTGCTCCAACAAAGACAACAGTTTTAAGGGACATGTTGGTGTCATGTGATACTTGTGATGAGTGTGTCCAGCTTGCAAGTCATGGACTCCAGAGCTCTGCTACACATTGCTTTGAACAGTAACAGAGGCCTTACCCTTGAAGTCTTCATTAATCTTGACAGTTCTGTTCCTGTGTAGGGTAGTTTATAAACTAGTACAGATTTCTAATCTACAGGCAGGAAGGAGGGGAAAATTTTTTATAGATCTTACATGCTGTACCTGAGGAGGAGCAGCAGCATGGCAGAAAATAACTTGGTGATTTTGACCAAATTTGCATTACTGCCCAGAGCCTCCTAGGAAAGACTGAAGGACTTTCTCTTCATTTGAAGCCTGTATGCTATATATTTTATGAGTCTCAGATGACTCTTAAGGAAGGGGAGTGGAGAACCACATCATTTTTTTCTCTTGGAGTTAAGATCACAGAGATTTCCACCACTGTTGTCAGAATGTCTTCCCCAGGTCTACAAAGATCCACATTCCTTGATGGCCACAATCCACTGGTTGTCATTGGTTGTAAGAGGACCCTGAGAGATACAGAACAGTTGTATGGGGAACCATAGTAAGTATGGAAACTCTAGTATATAGTGTAGAAGACTGCAGCCAATTAGATGAAATGTACCTCTTCTAAAAATGTAGCTAGAGGGAATTCCCTGGTGGTCCAGTGGTTAGGACTTACGATTTCACTGCCAAGGGCCCTGGTTCAATCCCTGCTTGGGGAATTAAAATCCCATAAATCTCAAAGTGTGACCAAAATAAAACAAAGTGTAGCCAGCAATGTTTCTGTGACTCTGCTGCAAATCTCAGGACTTGTGGGCATGCCCATGTTGTGTAGCTGAGGATGTTGTCAGGGAAATTAGTCAGGCTTTGAGGATCGCTGTAGCCTGTCAGTGATGTTCCCCTCAAGGCCCTTACCATGCAGGGAGGAAAAAAGGGAAGAAGCTTCATATTCCGAGGATGTGGTTCTCGGCCTGTGCGGCACTCCTCCTGATGGATAGAAATGTTTGTTCCTCCCTGTATTTGCTGCTACTGAGACAAGACTGACCTTCCAGAGGGCATAAGGAGTCAGTACAGTGTTTCTTAGCCTATTTTCCATAAAGAGTGGGACATGGGTTGTTCCCCCCCCCCTTGTGCCAGTTTTTAAAGCTTTATAAAGATAAAATTTACCTGTAATCAACAGCTTATAAGTAAAATATACAGTTTTACAAATTTTGACATGTACAGACCTCTGAAAACATCATCCTACTCTTGATAATGACCAAATATGTCATAGTGTGTTTACCTCATGTCTTTTTATCATGGCTTCTTGCTTTCCCACCTCTCCAGGTAACCATTTATATAATAGATAACCTTTGCATTTTCTTTTATGATGGGACTAAGCTGTTTTTTCCCCTCTGGTTTTCTTTGTTTTGTAATTACTTTGAGATATGGGTATCTCTTTTTTTTTTTTCTGAGTGATAGTCTTACCTTTGGATATGCCACTGTTGATTTACTTATCCATCTCTTTATGGTTCTTTAGGTTATTTCTAGGTTGTGACTATTGGAAGTAAACCTGTTACAAACATTTGTGTTAGTTTACATGGATGTGTGTTTCTTTGGTCTTGTGTCAGTAACTTAAACTGGGATGTCTGAGTTACAGGATAGATCTAAAATGATTGTACCCTTTTTTTTTTTTTTTTTTGCATATTAACTAGCAGTATGTTAGAGAGTTCTGCTTCTTCTACATCCCTGTTAATGCTTGATATGATTTATAGGAGCCCTCTTTAAAAACTGAATAGTGCTATCTCGAGGCTTCCCCAGTGGCCTAGTGGTAATTCACCTGCAATTCAGGAGACACGAATTTGATCCCTGGGTTGGGAGGATCCCCTGGAGGAGGAAATGGCAACCCATGCCAGTATTCTTGTGTAGAGAATCCCTTGGACAATGAGATTGGTGGGCTGCAGTCCAGTGGTCACAAAGAGTTGGACGTGACTGAGTAACTGAGCATGCACACATAGAGTGCTATCTCAGTGTGGTTTTAATTGCATTTTTTAATGATTTGTGGTTTTGAGCACTTTGCAAGTCTTTGCCACCTGTGTATTTGTTTCTGTGCTGTTTCACTGCTTATTTGCTATTTTTTCATATGCATTATGACAGTTTCCCAATTCATTGACAAATAAGACACTGAAACAGCAAAGACACGTGGAATTTTACTCTTTCTTAAATGAGTAATATTTGCCACATGGAATCTTTGTTTTTAATACAGGTAGGATATTTCCTTATTTTTCTTCAAATTGTCTGAGTTACGCACAATGTCATGACCACATCCCACACATATTTAAGATAAGTCTGCATTATAAACATGACCTCCATTACTTAAACCCAGGTATTCAATAATACAACAAATGTAGTCTTACTTTATAGTGTTTCCCAATCACCACTAATTTGGAATGTGGTCAGAGAAGGAGCTGAAAGTTTCTTTGTGTGTATGTGTGTTTGTGTCTGGCTGTGCCATGTGGCCTGTGGGATCTTAGTTTCCTGACCAGGGATGGAACCTGCACCCCCTGCATGGAAGCATAGTCTTTTATTTCTTTGAGCTTTCTATTTTACAGTAGAGTATAGCTGATTAACCCTGTTGTGACAGTTTCATGTGAACAGTGAAGGGACTCGGCCATACGGTATGCATGTACCCACGCTCCCCCAAACTCGCCTCCCGTCCAGCCTGCCACAGGACATTGAGCAGAGTTCCTTGTGCCATAGAGTAGGGCCTAACTGTCCTGGAAGTGTGAAGCCACTGGACTGCCAGGGAAGTCCTCGTGGAGCTGAAACATTCTATCCAAGTTCCCCCAGGCTTTTGGTGGAAAACTACATGTGCAGGAGGGGACTGTACAAGCCCAGGCAGGCAACAGCTCGGGGCGCCGTGACCTGACTGGAGGCTCGCAGGCCTCAAAGACAACTTACTGACCAGACAGGAGGCATGTCCCTGAACACACTGGGGCGTCCCTGGAAACCCTCACTGGCCTCACCTTTTTAGCATCAGGGTATCCGAGTGGTCATGCTATTCTGAGTTGCCCCCATCTGAATCACTGGTTACTTTGCAAGGGCTTCTTATGCCAAACTCCAAAACTCTTTATCTCTCCTTTTCTGTAACTGTTGACTATTTGCAACTGCTTTTACCCTCTGTGGATCTCACCACGTTTGGCTGCTTTTCCAGATATTTGGACTTCAGGGCCACTACTCACTCCTAGTTGGGGCAGCGTCTCATAAGAACTGGGGTGGGAGTGTACAGGGCAGGGGCCTGGGGCATGCACTCTTCGCTCTTTACCTTAAGAGGGATATGTATCAAGTCTGCGGGGACACCTGTGATCTAAGGTTGTATCTCAGACAGGAGAAGCAGTACATCAGAGAGTGCCAGACCCAAAATGTCAGTTGGAGAGGCTGGGATGGCACAGGGGTCGCAGGAGACACCTAGCATGTGTCTGCCCATTGTGGAGAGGCACAAAGGACCCTCTGCGCTGAATCCTTGTTTCTCCCTCTAAAATCACCAAAGGTTAGGCCCTGCCCAGAGTCCCTGGCAGATCTGCCCCTGGAGGCTTCTGAGGGAGGCAGCGCAGTTCATGGGGATCCACAGGCTCTCCAACTTACCCAGTAGCACCCCACCATCCGCCACTCATGCATCCGGTGGTGGTTGGTTCAGTCGCTCAGTTGTGTCCACCTCTTGGCAACTCTATGGGCTGCGGCATGCCAGGCTTCCCTGTCCTGTGTCAGAGAAACCCGTGTCCATGACTTTGGTGCACTCTGGTAACAGAATGCACAAGTTGGGATTCTGTCTCTGAAGTGAAAAAGCAGGACTCAGCCTCTGAGTCAAAAATCTCATATTTGGCCTCTGGAGCCAACTAGGGACCCACTAAGTGATTCGATTATCTAGGATAAATCATATTGTATATTGGTGCTTCCCAGGTGGTGGCGCTAGTGGTAAAGAATCCACCTGCCAATGCAGGTAGTTTGAACCCTGAGACAAGAGTTAAATCCCTGGATCAGGAAGATCCCCTGGAGAAGGGCATGGCTACCCAGTCCAGTATCCTTGCCTGGAGAATGCCATGGACAGAGGAGCCTGGCGGGTTACAGTCCGCAGAGTCGGACACGACTGAAGCGAATGAGCACACACACATGAGCTGGCTGTTTCATGGAGTCTGAAATAATATCTTTTCGCCAACAAGCAAAGCCTCTCCCTCCTTTGAGGTATAAGAACCACCGTCCAGCGTTCCTCCTTAGTCCTTTTAGCTTACGTGCGTGCTCAGTCGCCTCCGACTCTTCGCGACTCCTTGGACTGTAGTCCGCGCCAGGCCCCTCTGTACATGGGATTTCCCAGGCAAGAATAACTCGAGTGGGTTGCCATTTCCGTCTCCAGGGGATCTTCCTGACCCAGGGATCGAAGCCTGCACTGGTTGGCCGATTGTTTACCACTGTGCCACCTGGGAGTGGATGCCCCGGTCCCTCAGTTCAGTTCAGTTCAATTCAGTTCAGTCGCTCAGTCGTGTCCGACTCTGCGACCCCATGAATCGCAGCACGCCAGGCCTCCCTGTCCCTTAGGGGGTTGCAAAAACCAATGCTTCAGATGAACAATAACTCCGTTCACTGCGCCCCTAGAGCGCAGACACCCAGAAGAGGGCAGGCCGAGAAGCTTCAATTAAGAGGCAACGACCAATCAGAGCGAGGGATTGCTGCGCCGGCGTATCGCTTTGGGGAGGGACTTCCGGCGTCCTCGTTGTGGCGGTGGTTTTTTCGCGCCCGTTGGGTCCTTTCCGGCTGCAGACCGTTGTGTCGGGATCTAGGTGACCGCACCAGGAGGGCCCGAGAGGAGAGCCCGTACCCGCTGCACAGAGGCAGATCTGAGACTCTGCGACGCCGCCCGGGGTGACCCGCGCTAGGCCCAGGAGAGGCCCTGCTGGGCCCGAGTTCTCAAGCCGCTTCCGGACCCGCTCCGGCCAGAGTCCGATGGCGGCGGCGGCGGCGCTGGGGGACCCGCCTCAGGTAAACGCTCGCTCTCCGGGCCTGCACCGCCCTCACCCCACCAGACACTGAAGCTCCGGGCGCGAGGCTCCTGCTCAAGCGCCCGCAGCCGCGGGATCGAGGACGGTGGGGCGGTCGCGGGTGGGGCCCTGTGTCTGACAGTGTGACGGCTCGTGGGAGAGTGACAGGCGGGGGACCCCAGGCGCAGAGGCTTGGAGGTCGGACTGAGGCAGGAGGATGGGGAAACCTGGGTCCATCTTATATGTGCAGTAAACAAGAGTGTGCGGTGAGATCAGGCCTGGCCTGGCAGAGAGAGGTGGTTCCTTTATTCTGAGGGACTTGGGAACCGTGGAGAGTTTTGGATGGACAAGGAACACTGTCAGGGCTTTAAAAGTTTTCAAAAACCCGCTCCGAGAAGGCACGTACTGGAATGGGGTGGCAGAGAAAGGCACAGGAAGTTGAGTCTTCGTCTAAGGTCTCAGGATCTGATAAGAGGCAGCACTGAGGACTGAAGCGCAGAGGTTAGCTGGTTGACGTCACTAGGTTCCAGTGCCAGGTTGGGGATACAGGCGACGTGATACACATTGAGCCCAGCCATGGTTGCCTTCCTTTCCTCCCAGGTCCTGAAGGTTGAAAAGGCTCAT
Organism: Ovis aries; assembly: GCF_016772045.2. Lineage (NCBI taxonomy): Eukaryota > Metazoa > Chordata > Mammalia > Artiodactyla > Bovidae > Ovis > Ovis aries. The sequence goes on from NC_056067.1 coordinate 66,019,404, forward strand.
ATGGAACCTACCTAAAGCAGGAGAGGATGTCTCAGCCCCTCTCTGGTTCTGGGTGGCTAATACTGAAACAAAGTTCAGAGGGAAAGTAGGCAGTGCTTCAAAACAGCATTCAGTACTTCCCTGGGTATGGGATCCCTCAGAGATCTGGGATAATACTAGATCATGTTTGATTTTGGTAAGCACTCTCTGGATGTCATGTTCCAGGTACATAGGTGAGTCCACAGAGATGCCTGTGATGTGGGGCAGGGTGGTGGGAGAGCTGCGGGAGTGCAACTGTGGGGTCTGAAATGTGAAGGAGTTTTGGTCAGCTGATGTGCACATCAAGAGGAAGTATGAGTTGAGGGCCCACAGGCCCTGGTGCTGGGGACTTAAGGGTAACAACAAGACCATGTTTGGCTGTGTCTTAGATACACAATGTGGGAGTCCTCAGGGGAATTACCTGGTGGGAGGGATGGGGCCCTGTAAGCCAGGCCTAGAGTTTAGGTGGAGTTTATCCCTCCTGGGCACTGCCTTTTGTGGCTAAGGGCTCAACAGTGATTAACGGAACAGTGAAGAGAGATCAGGCATCATTGGCACCAGACCCTGAGTTGACAAATTCTGGGGGAGGATGACTGGAATAGATGTGTGAGATGAATTGTGAGTTTTCAGAGAGAGAATGTTTATGGTTTCAGCTATCTCATTCATGACAGGGTGGTGTGACCTTTGAGGACATTGCCCTGTCCTTTAGCTGGAAGGAATGGAAGCTCCTTGATGCAGCTCAGAGACGCCTGTACCATGATGTGATGCTGGAGAACTATGCACTTATATCCTCACTGGGTAAGACTGCCACCCTCCCCAGACTGACCTGGGCTAGGCTCTGTATCTCGCCTCACCCTCCTTTCCTCAAGGGGTGCTCTGTTCAAACACGTGCACCTGGGGCACTGTTTGTTTCCTCGGCTTTCTGGTTAGTTGTTTTGATAGGTAGGGCTGGGTTGTTTGCACTGCCCTTGTCTCGCCTTGTAGCCCCAATTATTGTTATTATTTCCAAAAAGAGGGAACTAATATTACTGTTTTCCTTTACAGGGTCATTGTAAGAATTAAATGAGATACTGATATAGTTTCAATTCTAATAATTGAATAAGCATAGGGATTTCTGGACTCACCCCTCATACGGATATATTTGAAGTCAGCAGTCTTGCAGTGAGGCTAGGGGATCGCATCTTCCTTCCCTGTTCCCTGACCAGGTGGTGTATCCAGGCCCATGGCACTCCTGTGTCCCTGGTTTTGTTCCCTTTCATTATCTCACATTTCCTCATGCCTCTGTCGCCAAGAGTTGAAGGCGCTGTCACGGCCATAACCGGGATCGTGGGCTGTTTTTCAAGGATATCCTTTATGGTTCTGTCTGTAGCGTTTAGAGCTCTTCTGTTCCTTTTCTCTTATTGAGTTATAATTGACAGTACTGTATACATTTAAAGGATACAGGGATTTCCCTGATGGTCCTGTTATTAGGATTAGTTCTTTCATTGCTGTGGCCTGGGTTCAATTCCTGGTTGGGGAACTGAGATCCCACAAACCTTGAGGTGGTGAACTCTGGGGGAGGATAACTGGAATAGATGTGAAGATGTGAAATGAATTGTGGGTTCTCAGAGAATGCTTATGGTTTCATCTCATTCATGACAGGTGGTATGACCTTTGAGACAGCCAAAAAACAAAAAAAAGAATGTATACAATCTGATGATTTTATATATATACGCACATATTCTGAAATGAGGACTATAATAAAGTTAATTAACATATCCATTTCCTGATATATTTATCTTTTTCATATGTGTGAGAACACTTGGATCTACTCTCAGCACATTTGAAGTGGACAATACAGCATTATTAACTATAGTCTCCATGCTATATTAGATCCCCAGAGCTTATTCACCTTATAACCAACCACCATTTTCTGTAGACCTGAGCCCCCATTCTTTGTTTCTGTGGTTTCAACTCTCTTTTTCAAGAGTCCATATATAAGTGATACCGTACAGTATTTGGGCTTCCCTGGTGGCTCAGATGGTAAAGAATCTGTCTGCAACGCAGGAGCCCTGGGTTGGAAAGATCCCCTGGAGAAGGAAATGGCTACCCACTCCAATATTCTTGCCTGGAGAATCCCATGGACAGAGGAGTCTGGTGGGCTGTGGTCCACGGGCTCACAAAGAGTCAGACGTGACTGAGCGACTTTCATTCATTCGGTCATACAGTATTTGTTTTTCTCTGGCTTATTTTACTTTGTGTTAAGCCCTCCAGGTTCATCAATGCATGCTTTCCTTTGTTATGGCTGAGTGATAACTCCATTGTGTATAAATACCAGACTATCCATTTATTGGTATACAGATGCAGACAAAGCCTACCTCACAGACAGTGCAGGTTTGGTTCCAGACCACCACAATAAGAAGTGAGAATGACCCTAAAGCAAGTGACAAAGTTTTGTTCCCCAGTGAATGTGTTACGTTCACGCTGTGCAGTAGCCTAAGTGTGCAATAGCATTATATATAAAATGACAGCGAATAGGCTTTCGTTAAAAAGAAGTCTTCATTGCTAGAAAAATGTTAACTGGCATCTGAGCTGTATCTTTTTGCTCATGGAGGCTCTTCCCTTAATTGTGACTGATCAAGGTGCTGATTAATCAGGTTGCTGAAGGCTGGGGTGGCTATGGCAATTTTTTCAAATAAGACGATGGAATGTCTCGCATGGATGGACTCTTCCTTTCATGAATGATTTCTCTGTAGTATGGAATGCTGTTTGATAGCATTTTACACACAGTAGAAATTGTTTCAAGGTTGGAATCAATCTTTTCAAACCCTATGGCTGCTTTATCAACTAAGTGTATGTAATATTCTAAATCCTTTATTATCATTCCAACATTCTTCACAGCATTTTCACCAGTGTCCTTCATCTCAAGAAGCCATTTTCTTTTCCCACTGTTAAAGTTTGTTCTGAGATTGCCGCAATTCAGTTCTCTTCCAGCTCCATTCTAATTCTAGTTCTCTTGCGTTTTCCACCACGTCTACAGTTCCTTCCTTCACTGAAGTCTTGAACCTTCAAAGTCACCCATGAGAGTGGTCTTCAATCAGCTTTTCTCCAGATCCTGTTAGTGTTGATAGTTTGATCTTTTCCCATGATTCATAAATATTCTTAATGGCATCTAGAGTGAGGAATCCTTTCCAGAAGGTTTTCCATTTACTTGACCTGGATATATTCGAGGAATCAGGCCTTCCCAAGTGCTCGTGGTAAAGAATCCAAGTGCCAACGTAGGAGACATGGGTTTGATCCCTGGATTGGGAAGATCCCCGGAAAAGGAAATGGCAACCCACTCTAGTATTCTTGCCTGGGAAATCCCATGGAAAGAGGAGCCTGGTAGGCTACCGTCCACGAGCGTCACGAAAGAGTCAGATGTGACTTCGCGACTAAACAACAACAATTAGAGGAGTTATTATCTATGGTGTCTATAGCCTTATGAAATGTATTTCTCAGGGCTGGCAGTCTAGTCTACTTGATCCATGGGCTACAGAACGGATGTTGTGCTAGGCATGAAAACAGCATTAATGTTCATCTCCATCAGAGCTCTTGGGCGACTGGGTCCATTTTCAGTGAACAGTAACATTTTGAAAACAATCTTTTGTTCAGAGCAGTAGGTCTCAACAGTAGTCTTAAATTATGCAGTAAATCATGTTATAAATATATGCGCTGTCATCCAGGCTTTGTTGTCCCGTTTATAGAATATATGAAGAGTCAATCTACCATAATGCTTAAGGGCCCAAGATTTCCAGCATGATAAAGGAGCATTGGCTTCAACATCTAGTCACCAGCTGCATTAGCCCCTAACGAGAGAGTTTAGCGTGTCCTTTGAAGCCAGGCATTGACTTCTCTCTCACTGTGAAAGTCCTAGATGACATCTTCCAGCATAAGACTATTTCATCTACTATAACAATCTGTTGTTTAGTGTAGCTATGTGCATTCATTAGCTTACCTAGATCCTTTGGATAACTTTGGTACAGCTTCTACATCAGCATTTGCTGCTTCACCTTGTGCTTCTGTGTTATGGAGACAGTTTCTTTCCTTGAAGCTCATGAACTAACCTGTGCTGGCATCAGACTTTCTTTTTTTTTTTTTTTTGCAGCTTCTCACTTCTCTCAGTCATCACAGAATTGGAAAGGGTTAGGGCTTGACTCCCTTAGGCTTTGGCTTAGGGAACGTTATGCCTGGCTTCATCTTGTATTGTTGTTCAGTCACTAAGTTGTGTCTGACTCTTTGCGACCCAGTGGACTGTAGCACACCAGGCTCCTCTGTCCTCCACTGTCTCCGGGAGTTTGCTCAAACTCCTGTCCATTGAGTTTGTGATACCACCCATCAGTCTCCTCCTCTGTTGTCTCCTCTTCCTCCTGCCTTCAGCCTTTCCCAACATCAGCATCTTTTCCAATGAGTCAGCTCTTTGAATCAGGTGACCAGAGTATTGGAGCTTCGACATTTGTCCTCCCAATGAATATTCAGGGTTGATTTCCTTTAGGATTGACCAGTTTCCTCTCCTTGCAGTCCATCTGACTCTCAAGTCTTCTGCAGCATCACAGTTCCAAAGCATCAATTCTTTGGCACGCAGCCTTTTTGTGGTCCAACTCTCATATCCGTCCATGACTGCTGCAAAAAATGTAGCTTTGAAGATACAGGCCTTTGTTTCTGCTTTTTAATTAATATGCTATCTAGGTTTGTTATAACTTTCCATTCAGGGAATAAGCTCACTCAGACTCACGTCCATCGAGTCAGTGATGCCATCCAGCCATCTCATCCTCTGTCGTCCCCTTCTCCTCCTGCCTCCAATTCCTCCCAGCATCAGAGTCTTTTCCAGTGAGTCAGCTCTTCGCATCAGGTGGCCAACGTACTGGAGTTTCAGCTTCACCATCATTCCCTCCAAAGAAATACCAGGGCTGATGTCCTTCAGAATGGACTGGTTGGATCTCCTTGCAGTCCAAGGGACTCTCAAGAGTCTTCTCCAACACCACAGTTCAAAAGCATCAATACTTTGGCATTCAGCCTTCTTCACTGTCCAATTCTCACATCCATACATGGCCGCTGGGAAAACCATAGCCTAGTCGGACCTCTGTTGGCAAAGTAATGTCTCTGTTTTTCAACATGCTATCCAGGTTGGTTATAACTTGTCTTCCAAGGAGTAAGCATCTTTTAATTTCATGGCTGCAGTCACAATCTGCAGTGATTTTGCAGCCCAAGAAAATAAAATCTGTCACCACTTCCACTTTTTCCCCTTTGATTTGCCATGAAGTGATGGGACCAAATGCCATGATCTTAGTTTTTTGAATGTTGAGTTTTAAGCTAACTTTTCTCTTTCCACCATTCGAGTTGGGGCTCCCTGTTCTGTTCCATTGATCTATGTGTCTTTTTTTATGCCAGTACCATAATGTGTCAATTACTGTAGCTTTGTACTACTTTGAAATCAGGAAATATGATGCCTCACTTTGTCCTTCTTTGTCAAGATTGCTTTTGCTGTTTGGAACTTTTTGTGGTTCCCTATGAATTTTAGGATTGTTTGTTCTGCGGAAATGTCTTTGGGATTTTGATACAGACTGTTTTCTATCTGTAAATTGCTGTTGGTAAAATTAACAATATTAATTCTTGGAATCCTAGAACACTGGATATCTTTTCATTTATTTATGTCTTCTCTACTTTCTTTCATCATTGTCATATAATTTTCAGAATATAAATTTCTCAACTCCTAGGTTAAATTTATTCCTAAGGTTGTTTCCTTAATTTTCTTTTCAGGCAGTTTTTATATTAGTGTATATAAATGCAACTGTAACCGATTTGTATATTGGGGGTTTTTTTGGTCCTACAACTTTACTGAATTCATTTAGTATGGTAGAATTTTGGGGTTTCTACATATAAGACTGTGCTACCTACAAACACTTTTGCTTCTTCTATTCATGTTGGTAAAGTGCTGGACTCAATATGCCAGCAAATTTGGAAAGCTCAGCAATGGCCCTAGGGCTGGCAAAACTCAGTTTTTATTCCTATCCTAAAGAAGGACAATGCCAGAGAATGTTCAGACTACTGTACAACTGTGCTTATTTCACACGCTGGCAAGGTAATGGTCAAAATCCTTCAAGCTAGGCTTCAACAGTATGTGAACTGAGAACTTACAGATGTACAAGTTGGATTTAGAAAAGGCAGAGGAACCGGAGCTCAACTTGCCAACATTCATCGGATCATAGAGAAAGCAAGGGAATTCCAGAAAAACATCTACTTCTGATTCATTGACTATGCTCAAGCCTTTGACTATGTGAATCACAACAAAGCCTGGGAAATTCTTAAAGAGATGGGAGTACCAGACCACCTTACCTGTCAGCTGGGAAACCTGTATTCAAGTCAAAAAGCAACAATTAGAACCAGACCTGCAACAATAGACTGGTTCAAAATTGGGAAAGGAGTATGATGAGGCTGTATACTGTCACTCTCTTTATTTAACATATGTGCAGAGTATCTAATGCAAAATTGCAGGCTGGATGAATCACTGGCTGGAATCAGGATTGCCAGCAGAAATATCAGCAACATCAGATATGCAGATAATATCACCCTAAGGGCAGAAAGCGAAGAGGAACATCTTGATGAAGGTGAAAGAGGACAATGAAAAAGCTGGCTTAAAACCCAGCAATCAGAAAGCTAAGATCATGGCATCTGGTCCTGTCTATCACTTCATGGCAAATAGACGGGAAAACAATGGAAACAGTGACAGACTTTGTTTTCTTGGGCTCCCGAATCACTGCAAATGGTGACTGCAGTCATGAAATGAAAAGACAGTTGCTTCTTGGAAGAAGAGCTTTATGACAAACCTAGACAGCATATTAAAAAGTAGAGACCTCACTTTGCTGACAAAGGTCCGTACAGTCTAAGCTATGGTTGTTCCAGTAGTCGTGATAGATGTGAGAGTTGGACCATAGAGAAGGCTGAGCACCGAAGAATTTATGCTTTCAAACTGTGGTACTGGAGAAGACTCTTGAGAGTCAGTTGGACTCCAAGGAAATCCAACTAGTTAGTCCTAAAGGAAATCAACCCTGAGTGTTCATTGGAACGACTGATGCTGAAGCTGAAGCTCCAGTACTTAGGCTCGCTGGTGCAAAGAACCAACCCACTGGAAAAGACCCTGATGCTGGGGAAGAGTGAGGGCAAGAGGAGAACGGGGCAACAGAATATGAGCTGGTTGGATGTCATCACCAACTTTTTGGACATGAGTTTGGGCCAATTTGGGGAGATAGTGAAGGATGGGGAAGCCTGATGTGTTGAAGTCCCAGGGGTGGCCCAGAGTCGGACGTGACTTAGCAACTGAACAATGACATCAATTCTGGTTTGAATGCCGTTTCTTTCTTTTTCTTCCCTACTTACTCTGGCTGGGGCTTCCTGTACTGTGTTGAATAAAAACAGAAGTGATGGGCATCCTCATCTTGTTCCTGATGTTAGAGGAAAACTTTTTAGCTTTTGAGTGTTGACTATAATGTCGTTGTTGTTGTTGTTTAGTCATTGATGTGTGTCTGACTCTTTTGTGTCCCCATGGACTGTAGCCCGCCAGACTCCTCTGTCCATGAGATTTCCCAGGTAAGAATACTGGAGTAGGTTGCCATTTCCTTCTCCAGGGAATCTTCCTGACTCAGGGATCAAAACTGTTTCCTGCTTGGCAGGCAGATTCTTTAACCCGGGGCCACCTGGGAAGCCCTGAGTGTGAAGTTAGCTGTAGGCATATCAGATGTGTTGAGGTACATTCTTTCTATATCTAACTTGTTGAGAGTTTTTATCTTGAAAAGATATTGAACTTTATCAAATGCTTTTTCAGCATGTACAGATATGATTGTGGTTTTTATCTTCCATTCTGACAATGTGTTTGTCACATTTTTTGATGTTGCACATGATGTTTAACCATCTTAGCATTCCCGGGATAAATCCTCCTTGATTGTGATGTATGATCCTTTTAATGTGCTGTTGGATTTGATTTGCAAGTATTTTGTTGAAGAGTTTTATATCTGTTTATCAGGGCTATTGTCCTATAATTTTCTTCTCTTGTGTTATGCTTAAATAGCTTTGATAGCAGAGTAATGCTGTTCTCATTAAATGAACTTGTAAATGTTCCTGTTTCAAGTTTTTGGAAGACTTTGAGAAGGATCAATGTTAAGTCTTTAAATATTAAGTGGATTTCCCAGTGATTCTGTCTAGTCCTGAACTTTTCTTTGTTGGGAGATTTTTTTTATTAGTGATTACATCTCCTTACCAGTTACAGATCTGTTCAGATTTTCTATTTCTTCATGATTTCGTTTTGGTTGGTTTTATGTTTATAGGAATGTTATTCATTTCTTTAGGTTATCTAATTTGTTGGTGAAAAATTGTTCATTGTAATTTCTTCTGATTGATTGTGTTCCTGCAGTATCACTTGTGATGTCTCCTCTTTTATTTCTGACTTTGAGTCTTCACTCTTCATAATCTAACTAAAGACCTTATGTCTTTTAAGAAACTGACTCTTGGGAATTCCCTAGTAGTCCAGTGGTTAGGACTCTGTACTTTCATTCCAGGAGGCCCCGGTATTTCATTTTTGACCCAACATGTGATGTCTCCTAGAGGATGATACATGCACTCGAGAAGAATGTGTATTCTGGTATAATTGGATAGTGTCTTTTGTACATGTCTATTAGGTCTGTTTGGTCTTAAGTACAGTCAAGTCCAATGTTTTCTAATCCAGAGTGGGATCTTGAACCCTTAATATTATTGCAGCTATCTATTTCTACCTTCAGATTTGTTAATATTGGCTTTATATATTTAGGTGCTCCAACATTGGGTACATACGTATTTGTAATGTTTATCCTCTTGATGAATTGAGTGCTTTATCATTACGTAATGACCTCCTTTGTCTCTTATGACAATTATTTACTTAAAGAGTATCTCATCTGACACAGTAGGATTACCCTGCTTGTTTTTTTTTAATCCCTGCTTTTGAAAAAGATTTTTCTATTTATTTTTGATGTGGTGGATCTTTCTTGCTGCGTGGTCTTTTTCTCTAGTTGTGGTCAGTGGGGGCTGTTCTCATTGCAGCGCAAAGGCTTCTCATTGTAGAGTATGAGCTCTAGGTGCATGGGCTTCAGCGGTTGTGGCACACATGGGCTTAGTTCCTCTGCAGCTTTTGGGGTCTTCCCAGACCAGGGATCAAACCTGTGTCTCCTGTATTGGCAGGTGGATTCTTTACTAGTGAGCCACCAGGGAAGCCCCATACTGGGTCTTAATTGTGGCGCATGGGGTCTTCATTGCTACATGCAAGATCTTTTTTCGTTTCATTTGCACATTTGTGCAGAGAGTTGCCCCTTCCGATAACGTGAATGTGTACCTCATCAGCATTTCTTTCCATTCAGGCTTCTGGAGTGGAGAGGAGAAAGTTGAGACTTCCTTTGCACAGAGTGTTTCTGTGGCAGTGTCACAGGCCAGGACTTCCAAGGAAGCTTCATCTTCTCAGAAGACTCACCCCTGTGAAGTGTGTGGTCCAGTCTTGAGAGGCATTTTCCATTTGGCTGAGCAGCAGGGAACACAACACAGCAAGAAATTACTGAAGTGCAAGGCATGTGCAAAAGGATTTTCTTTCAGTACAGACCTTCAGCAGCACCAGGAGCAGCACAAGCAAGAAAAACCACCCATAATCAACGTGGACAGGCCTTCATTTGTGGAAAGCTCCAATTTCCATGTGTCAGGAGAGCCTTTAACCAGCAAGGAGGTTGGGGATGACTTCCGAAGCACCTCAGAACATCTGAAGCAACAGGCCAGTCACACTGGGGAGAAGCCAAATACAGTCACCCACTGCATGGAAACTTTGCAAAGCAAGAAAAGTCATTGTACCAGGGGAGAATGCAAGAAAGCCTTCGGCCCCAAACAAACACTTGTTCAGGACCACAATGCCTGCCCTGAAAGACAGCGTTTTGTGTGCAGTAAATGTGGGAAAAAGTTCAAGTATAAATCCTCATTTATTGTGCACCAGAAAGCCCACACTGGTGACAGGCTTTATGAGTGTGGTGACTGTGGGAAATCTTTCAGAGGAAGCTCAGCCCTCATTCAACATCGAAGAATTCATACTGGGGCAAGGCAGTACAAGTGCAGCAAATGTGGGAAATCCTTTAGCCAAGAATTTGTCCTCATTTATCCTCAGAGGAGTAACACTGGAGAAAATTGCCATGTATGCTATCATTGTGCACAGTCTTCTGGCCAGAGCTCCATCTTTATTCAACAACGGACAGTTCACACTGGAGAAATCAGTTATAAATGCACTGAGTGCAGGAAGTCCTTTAAACGGAAATCTGATGTAATTGAACACTGGAGGGTTCATACAGGAGAAAGGCCTTACGAGTGCAATGAATGTGGGAAATCTTTTACTTCTAGCTCTGCCCTCCATTATCATCAGAGAGTTCACACTGGAGAAAAGACTCATAAATGTGGGGAATGTGGGAAGTCTTTTACCTCTAGCTCTGGCCTGCGTTATCATCAGAGAATTCACACCGGAGAAAGGCCATATGAGTGTATTGATTGTGGGAAGTCTTTTACCCAAATAAATCACCTCATTATACATCGAAGAATTCACACAGGAGAAAGGCCTTATGAGTGCAGTGAATGTGGGAAATCCTTTAGCCATAAATCTTACCTGTCTCAACACCAGAGAGTTCACACTGGAGAAAGGCCTTTTGAATGTAATGAATGTGGGAAATCTTTTACATCTGGTTCTGCCCTCTGTTATCATCAGAGAGTTCACACAGGAGAAAAACCTTATGAGTGCAGTGACTGTGGGAAATCCTTTACCAATGGACCAATACTCATTCGACACCGTAGAGTTCACACAGGAGAAAGGCCTTATGAGTGCAGTGAGTGTGGAAAATCCTTTACCCAAAGAAATCATCTCAACATACACCAGAGAGTTCACACAGGAGAGAGGCCTTATGAGTGCAGTGAATGTGGAAAATCTTTTACCTCTGGCTCTGCCCTTCGTTATCATCAGAAAATTCACATTGGAGATAGGCCTTATGAGTGCAGTGAATGTGAGAAGTCTTTCACCTCTAACTCTGCCCTCCGTTGTCATCAGAGAGTTCACACAGGAGAAAGGCCTTTTGACTGCCGTGAATGTGGGAAATCTTTTAGGGATAGTTCCCAGTTGAATCAACACCAGAGGGTTCACACTGGAGAAAAGCCTTATGAATGTACGGATTGTGGGAGATCCTTTAGCCAGAATTCGTACCTCTCTAAACACCGAAGAGTTCACACTGGAGAAAGGCCTTATGAGTGCAGTGAATGTGAGAAGTCTTTTACTTCTGTCTCTGCCCTTGGCTATCATCAGAGAGTTCACACTGGAGAGCGGCCTTATAAGTGCAGTGACTGTGGGAAATCTTTTACCAATAGCTCGATACTCGTTCGACATCGGAGAGTTCACACAGGAGAAAGGCCTCATGAATGTAGTGACTGTGGGAAGTCCTTTACCCAAAGAATTCACCTCATCATTCACCGGAGAGTTCACACAGGAGAAAGGCCTTATGAATGCAGTGAATGTGGGAAGTCTTTCACCTCTCGTTCCACCCTTCATTATCATCAGAGAGTTCACACAGGAGAAAAGCCGTATGACTGCCTCAAATGTGGGAAGTCTTTTAGCCGGAAATCTAACCTCTCTCAGCATCAGAGAATTCACAGTGGAAAAAGGCCTTAGATGTATAAGAAATATATAGTTTCATTGTTCAATGTAATGACACTGGACCAAACTGTGAGACACTAATTGCCTCATACATCCAAACAGCAAGAGTAAAGAGATTCTTCATCATAATTTCAGTTATGTGGGAAGCACATGTAACTGTGTTGCACGTTAATCTGCCCTTGATAGATTTACATCACTTCCAGTATCTGTCGCCGTATCCATTTCACCTCTAACCTGGCAGGTCTCCACAGTATGCATCAGTCACTACCCCAGCATGCTCAGGGAAGCATACTCTGTTCTCTCATTTGTTGGAGGAAATCAAGATTAGCCTAAACCCTTGGGATGTCTTCATTCCCTTTCTGAGCAGCTTGTGCATGGGCCTGATGCAGTATCGGCCCAGAGAACATCAGGAGTTCATCTGGCACCTTGCAGAGAAGGATGACTATTTTCAGGGACATATTGGTCTGAAGAATACTAGTGGTGAGTTTTTCTAGCTTCCGAGTCACCAATTAAAAATTGCCAGCCACTGCTGGCGGATCTGCCTTACCATGGCTTTGGTTTGTATGATAACAAAGACTTGATTGTTTAAGTCCTCCTTAATCCTGGACGTTCCATTTACCATGATATCTGTTTTATAAACAGAATTGGGCTGTTAGAAGCATGAAGAGGTGTGCAACTTTCATGCGGGTGTCAAACTTTCTGTGCTTCAGAGGAGACAATACAGAGGCAGAAATTAGCTTACTAGTTTTTGCCAAATTTGCATTTGTGCCCATGGCCTCCTGTGAAAGACTGCGGGGCTTTCTTGTCCTCATTTCAGGCCTGGATGCTATGATGAGTTTCAGGAGACTTAGCTCACCCTGAGGAGGAGTCAGCTGTGACAACATAACTGCTTCTGGGAGCAGCATAAATATTTTCCCTTGTTCACAGGGGATGTCAGCAGTGCTGAGGGAGATTCTTCCCCAGGTCCTACTAAGAGTGAGGCAGGTAAAAAAGAATAAAGATTTTAAAAAAGGAGAATCTCATCCACAAATGTATTTGTGACCCAGGCCACATTCTTGTTGACTCAGGTGGAAGGTCAGTCATTACTCATTCTATTTGCTGTCTTTGAGGTAAAACGGATCCACAAAGGGCCTGAGAAAGTGGAATGAATATAGGATTGCCAAACCTACTTTCCAGAAAGTTGGACATAGAGGTTTGTTTTCTGTTGTTGTTTTTTAATCGTGAACCATTTCGAAAGCTATTTGTTGAGTTCTGACATATGTATGGAAGTAAAACCATCATCATAGTCATGGTAATGACTGTATGTTACTATATATTTATCTTATGACCTTTTATACTCTCTTTCCTTGCCCTTCACAGCCCTCCATGTAACCACTGATTTATTTTCCATGATAATAGATCACTTTTGGATTTTCTAGAATTCATATGATGGGAATTTACTTTCTCCTGCTTTTATTTAAGTTGCCTAAATACTTGAAGGATCATCAATAATGTATGAGCAGCTCATACCTTTTTTTTCTAAGAAATATTCTTGTTTTTGAATATACCACTATTATCTATTCATTTGTTTATGAACATTTGGAGTTTTTCTAATTTTTGCCTATTGAAAAAGAAAGCTGGTAAAACATTTGTGTATAATTCTTTATGTGGATATATGTTTTATTTATCTTTACTTCAGTAACTCAGAGTGCAAAGTGTGAATCATAAGATAGTTGGGTGTTAACTTAAACAAATTATCAAATTTTGATCTGAACTAATTATACCTTTTCTTCTTTTTTTGGTCACACTGTATGGCTTGTGGATCTTAATTTCCCAATCAGGGATTGAACCTGGTCCCTAAGCAGTGAACACCTGGAGTCCTTACCACTGGACTGCCTGGGAATTTTTGTTTTTTTCATTCTTATTAGCAGTATTTCAGAGGTCCATTTCCTCTTGTATCCTAGTGAATACTTCGTTTGGTCATTTTTTTTTTTTTTTTTAGGAAATTGTCACTTTAATATATTGTACATATATATATCTTTCTTCATAAATGGGGTAGAGGATAACCTTCCAGGATATTAGTGTTTTTATTAGGAATATGTTTATCTTTATTTTTAAAAGTTTTATTTTTCTTCTCATCAGTTATTCTTAATTTTAACCCTTTTGATAAGTTTGCCATACTATCTCACTGTTGTTTTGTTTGCATTTCCCTAAGGATTCATGATCATTTTTCAGATATGTATTTGCTGTCTCTGTATCTTTAGTGGAATGTTTATATTTGTCACCTTGTCTATGAGTTTTGGCTATTTTCTTCCTTTCACAAAAGAACAATGAAACAGCCAAGTCATACTGGAATTTCACTCCTTTTGTGACTTTTTAATTTATGGAGTATTTTAACAATGGAATAATGTGTTCTATTTTTTTCAGTTTTTTTATGCTATGTGCACTGTAATGGACATGTATATCATTCACTTTTAATCTGTGTTACTAATGTACTCTCCATCACTTTCTAAAGTCCAAGCATTTAATAAAACCACAAACCCTTGCTTAATAGTGTTTGCCCGGTTTCCTGATCTATCATCATGGGGTTTGGGTTGGAGCAGAACTCTAAAAGAAGGGGAACAAAATGGCATCAGAATGAAGAATCTCAGAGCCCAGCTGGGCTGGAAATAAGGCAGTAATCAAACTCCCCAAGCCCTGGCTCAGGCAGCCTGGGTTTGAATCCTGATCAGAAAACATCATTATGACTCACAGGCAAATGATTCCCCACCTCTGGGCCTCAGTTTCCCCTTGTAAAACAGGAATAAGATGTGGCTTTACCCATGAACTGTGGGAGACTGAGCTGGAGCACCCATCTGCTGCCCCGTGACTGTACCCACTACCTCCCTGGACCTCCCCACTAGCCTGGCCAGGTACCCCTCATTTCCCCTAAAGTCCCTGTGCCCCACTGGCACCTAGTGCATTTGAGAAAGAAATGGGGCTTCTGATAAGCCACTGACACACTCACCTGAAGGAGGCAGAGGCTGCAGAGGGCTGGTATCTCAGAATGGGTTCCCCTCCTGGGAATCTCTAGGCAACTCACTAGGGCTTCCTGAGCCTGTTTGCTGACTGACCTGGAGGTGATGCAGGTGCTTGCCTTGGTCTCTGTGAGAATCAATAGAAGTAACAAAACACTGAGTACTTAAGTGAGTGTCACACTGAGTGCCAAGATTCCAGGGTTTGCTTTATAAACATATTCTCTTCAATCCTCACAACTGAGAAAGTAGGAACTATTGTTTTACTACTGGCAAAATCCAGGGTCCAAGTGATGAAGTGGGGTCCCCAAAGTCACACAGTGGAGAAGTACCTGAGTCAAGATGGATTCATACCCCTCAGTCTAGCTCCGAAACTTGAGATGTTTAATCTGTTTACCTCGGTACATGAAGCCCGCAGCCTGAGGCAGACCCACAAAGATTTCCAAGGAGTCCCAGCTGCCTTTAGCTTTGTTGGAATCATCAACACAGCAATGTACCCATGTACCATCTGCCCTTGTAGTCCTCACTGTAATACCCTTGTCTGTCACCGCCAGTAGCTTCCCCCACTGGAGGCTTTTCTCTCAGCTGCAACTGATTATATCCCAAGGCCACATCTTCCGTTTGAGCACAGCAGAGAGCTCAGCCTTCGAGAATCAGTGATTCTGAGCTGGGTCTCTCCACCCTCAGCAGCTGAGTGACACCTTCTGACATCATCTAACAACCAGGTAGGAGGTTTAACTTTCTCAGGTGTTTGTAACCTTCAGCTTGGAAGAGCAGACAGTTCCGAAGACCTGGTACCAGAAAATGATAATGGAGATCCTTGTGCTCCCGGTCTCACTGGGTAGCAGCTTGCCTCTGCTCCATTCATGGACCCACTGCCTGTTGGGGCAGGTTGAGAAGACTGACTGGTTGAGAAGAACATTGGCACACACCAGCCTTCTTCCCTGCACTCTGCACATGTTCTGAACCCTCGTCCTCTCCTTCAACCTCTGTGTGTCCACACCAAGGATCTTTTGGTAAAAAAAAAAAACACTCCTTAACACGAATCCTCACTGGAGTGCCCAGCAAGCTCTGGCCACGTCTGAGGTCCTTGTTCCAGATTCCACCGAAGAGGAGCTGACTGGCCCAGCCTGCTCGTGTTCCAGGTTTGCAGGGCTGTGGAGGATAGGTGTGTCAGAGAATAGGGTGATTCAAACAGTACTTCTTGGAAGCCGTTTGCTATCAGTTCACCAAAGGCATCTTCCCAAACCATACAATCCCAGTCCAAATGGGCTCTGGAATGCTACACCATTGTTGCTTAATTCTTAGGGCCTGGACCACAGTCTTGTGCTGCCTGAGGAGATAATTTTTTACAGTGTCCACAGATACGACATCAAGTGGCACGGCTAGATGCCGAGAAAGCTGCTGATCTTTTTTCCCTGCTCTTTCCCTTGCTGCTGTCTGAAGAAAGTTTTGATACAGTGTAGTGCTAGATCTCCATTTCCCCACTGTTCCTAATATCCCCCACTTTGGTGGGGGGGCGGGGGGCGGGCATCCAAACACGGACTTGAAACGAATGTTCCTTTTTAACAGAGGGAGCAGCCTTGAGCATAGCCCATGAGGTCCCTGGGACTTCATTGATTCGATTTCATTTTTCATGTTAAACTTCCACTTGTTGCAAGTCAAACTAGTTTTCCCAAATAGCAAACAGATACACATATTCTTTTTCAGATACAGTCTACATGAGAAGAATAAGAGGTAGGTCATTTAAAAAAGAATTACGACAGCGGTCACAGCCAAGTTTCCCTACACACAGATAAGGTGTTGGGTTTGTTGCAGGCACTGTTAAAACTGTTCCTTGAATTCAAACATCCTGTCCTTAGCAAGTAAGGCTGCATGAAAACGCATTTCTTTGGTTGCGGATGTGTATAACTCATCATCTGGATGGGCCTCTGAGGCAGATGAGACAGTTAATAAGCGATTACCGATGGGATAAAACACGATGTGGCTTTCCTCCTGCTCTTCCACCCCTTTCTGGTCTATTTTTCTTCAAGTTCTTTTTCCTCAGAGATGTCATAAACGGAAAGGATTCACACTTTGTGGAATTAAGAACTTCATGGTAGCCATGTTTCCCACATAATCATGGACTCAATTCCCTCAAATTTAGGACTTAGTGTCCTTCATTTACCACCCATTGAAACTTAACCTTTTCTCAGCATTCACAAATCCTTTTTCTCTTCTAGTGATTTCAACAGTGCCCAATGGATGACCCAATTAATCAACATTAATAACTAATTTGCTCACTCGACAGCTGTTTTCCTGAGACACTCTCATGTACCCTTGCAGTCACAACGACTCCTTTTATAGGTAAAATGATAATCACTTCCAAGTAAGTAGATGAGATCATGGAATTAACAGCTTTTATCTCTTGTTGGGTGCCCACTTTTTACCGCTACACAGATGCTGACATTTCAGCTATGCTGACAAGTTTAACTTTGGTAAGTAGCCAGTATCCACAGGTTGATGTCATATTCTTAAAAGAAATAGAGCATGTCTCCGAAAATTCAAAGCGACAGAGAAGGGATGCATTCTGAGGAACCAAGAGGCATGGTGCCACCTTCTCTATTACACTGGCCTTAGGGCTACCTAGTAGTTTCCTCAACAGACTGTCTGGATTATATTTGCTCTTATTGCTGACCAAACACACTGAACCTCACAATGTCCATTCTAAAAGCTTTGTTCCCCACAAAGAGTAAGAAGACTGTTTTATTCTGTTTTTGAGTAGATACTTATGTCAATTGTTGGATATGCATTGTTTATCTTTTGGGAGCATGATTTGAAAACGGCATCTGTAGGAGTGTTTTACTAAGATGTCTCTGATGAGTGCCAGTGTTAAAATTACTTCTCAGATTTTTTTTTTAGTGAAAGCAAGTCATGCAATGTGAATAAGATTATAAGATACAGATAACAAGATAATCAGGGATATAAAGAATCTCAAAGCTAAAGGTTATCTAAGTATGATGTCATGTTTTATGTATATATATATAATATCTTCATTATTGTTAATATTTTGCTCTCTTCTCTGGAAAGATCTCTAATGATTCAATGTTGAATCAGTAGGTTTCTAGTAGTCATGAGATGGCTTACTCTAACAAATCATACCCTGATCACACACTGATAGGTATCTTTCAGTCCATTTGTGGAGAGTGAGATATTTTTCCTTTTTATACTTCTCTTACTCTAATTTTTTGGCATATTTATTGTACTGCCAATTTCCTAATTTTGTTCAATTTTATAAAATGCTATATAAATCAAAATAATCACTGAGAAAGTTGTTACTCAATCATACAGGTATAATTTTTCGTATATAGAGTTGATTAAATTATTTTCTGATTCAAGAAAAATTTTTCCACCTCAGTTTTCGATCCACTTTAATATTTTATTGCATTATATATTTTATCTCTAAATTGATAATCAAGTTTAATATATGTATGCATCAATAAATTATTCAGTATGTACATGTCAATAAAGTGTATTCCCAGGCACTCTGCTGCTGCTGCTGCTGCTGCTGCTGCTAAGTCACTTCAGTCGTGTCCGACTCTGTGTGACCCCAGAGATGGCAGCCCGCCAGGCTCCCCCGTCCCTGGGACTCTCCAGGCAAGAACACTGGAGTGGGTTGCCATTTCCTTCTCCAATGCACTCTGCTGTGTAGTGTTAACTCACTATGGTTTTCTCTTCCAGAATAAGTTATTGGATATATTTATTCTAATAAACATTTCTTTAAGTAAACTTTAACTAATAAGATCTGCAACAATAGTATTTTGTTTGCAATACATAAAGTAAGTGACCTGTCAGTATTTTTATTCATAATAGCCTTCTTATACAGAAACTTGGTTTATATCTATTATCATTTAGAAGTGGTTTTCATAATTTCTGTTTAATTTCAAAGGTTTTGGCTTTTTTTCAGTTTTTCCATCACATTTCTTAGTGTCATGTTTTTCAAATTTTTGTTTGTATTTCAGTAACACTGCATTTAAATTTTAAAATAGAATAAAGCTTCTTAAAAATTAATATTGATTTTTAATTTTATTGCATATATGCATGCCCATAATTTCTTGTTAATTATAATATTTTAAATGATTTGAAAAGGATTCTTAGTTACATATGGGTCAACTTTGAGTATGAAGATGTACATCTTCATTTTCTCAAAATATATATATATTCTTAATATTATAGCATTGAAAATGCCAGATGCATCACCACTCCTATAAATCTTTTGAATATGTCTATAAATTCTCTTTTATTGTGACAGCTGCATTAACATTTCACACTAACAAATACCAATAACTTAAAATTCAATGTTTCTACTTTTTATAAAATTTATTTTTCATAATCATTATCTTTAAATCATAAGCAACATACTCCAGTTTTATATTTACATTATGCATCTTAGTTCTCTTTTATTTCAAAGATTTGTCTTACATTCTTGTGTTGTCTTTGTCGTATATGTGTGTGTGCAAAGTCACTTCAGTCATGTCCGACTCTTTGTGACCCTATGGACAATAGCTCACCAGGCTCTTCTGTCCATGGGATTTCCCAGGAAAGGATACTGGAGTGGCTTCCCATTTCCTTCTCCAGGGGATCTTCCTCGCTCAGGGATCAAACCTGCGTCTCTTAACATCTCCTGCACTGGCAGGCAGATTCCTTACCACTGGTGCCACCTGGGAAGCCCCATTTGTCATATATATATGATGGTGTAACTGGGTCCTCTGGGGTAATTCTCCATGTTTTCTAATGTAATTGCATTTCTTCTATAGCTTTAACATGTTCTCCATTGCTTCCAATAAATGTATAATTACAGCCCGGGCCATTGATCTCTGGGCACAGTGCTCCAAAGGCAGGGCTGAGTCTTTTCCTTTTGGTTGCACCAAGCAGCATGTGGGATCTTAGTTTCCTGACTAGGGATTGACTCTGCACCCCCTGAATTGGAAGTGTGGAGTCTCAACCACTGGACTGCCAGGGAAATCCCATGGGCTGAAACTTTTGACTGCAACATCAACAGATGCCCTGAAGTCTGAGTGTCAGTGCTTTTCTAAGTTAATGACTGATGCAGTAAAAATTTGTGTTCTAAGGCAAGTCAAGGATAATTTAAATATGAAAATTTTTCTCTGTCCTTTGGCCTCCCCTTCCCCTCTACAGCATATCATATATCTGCATTATGCACCCCCCAAAACTCCCCATTAGCAGAAATAGCTGCTTAACCCATAAAGAGCAACATTTTCCTAGCACCAACAAGACAACGCCTTAAAAGATAATGTATCTGGGCTTCCCTGGTGGCTCACTGGTAAGGAATCCTCCTGCTCATGCAGGAGACAAGGGTTCCATCTGTGATCCAGGAAGATCCCACATGCCTCAGAGCAACTAAGCCCATAAGCACAACTGTTGAGTGCTTTAGGGCCCAGGAGCCACACTACTGAATAAACGTGCCACATAACTACTGAAGCCCCTGTGCCCTAGAGCCCATGCTCTGCATCAGGAGAAGCTACCGCAATGAGAAGCCTGCACACCGCAACTAGAGAGCAGCCCCTGATGGCCATGGCTAGAGAAAAGCCCAAGGAGCAAGGAAGACCCAGCATTGGCAAAATTTTAAATAAATTATTGTTTTAAAAAAGATAACATGCCTATGCCTCCTTGATGGTGTAAGCGATCATGATAACATACCACTTGGTACTTACAGATCTGGATTTTGCCAATTATCTATGGCATTTAAAGTAGACTTTTGTCGCAAAAACCTAACATAATCATGCTTTGATCTTTAACAAGCGTAACAGTTCTTAGAGTTTTCTGAGAGCATGTTCCTGGGTTATAATCCTATTTGGCCTGAGTAAAATGTTCCATTTCTTTCTTTGATTGTTTCATTTTATGAAACCTTAGTTCCCCCACCATGGGTCGAACCTGCGGTCCCTCCGTTGCAAGCGCAGACTCTTATCCCCTGGACTGCCAGGGAAGTGCAGACCCATTAATTTTACTAGGATGCAGTGGGTTCAATTGTTACTAGGATTTCTTCCAGCCAATATCTTTTTTCCCCCACGGAACTTTCCTCTTGTGCCACTGTCCGCTGCAGTTAGTTGGGTTGAAGTAATTGATTGGTAGGGCTTCCCTGGTAAGTCAGTGGTAAAGAACCTGCCTGCTGGGTCAGGAAGATTCCCTGAAGTAGAAAATGGCTACCCATTCCAGTCTTCTCACCTAGAAAAATCCCATGGACAGAGCAGCCTGGCGGGCTACAGTCCATGGGGCAGCAAAGAGTCAAGTACGACTGGGTACTCTTTTTGCATGAAAGTCAAAGAGTTAGTCGCTCAGCCGTGCCCATCTCTTTGCAACCCCATGGACTGGGGGTTGCCCACCAGGTTCCTCTGTCCAGGAGATTTCCCAGGCAAGAATGCTAGACTCCGTCGATGGAATTCTCCAGGCAAGAATACTGGAGTGGGTAGCCATTCCTTTCTCCAGGGGATCTTTCCGATCCAGAGATCGAACCCAGGTCTCCTGCATTGCAGGCAGATTCTTTACCGTCTTAGCCACCAGGGAAGCCCTTCTGCATATTCGTCAGAGGGAAATGCTTGAGGCCTTCTCTTTCTTTAGCCTTAGCTAGTTGGCGCACAGTTTCCCCAGCCTCCTCGCGGAGGAGCTCATCATTTTCGCGTGGAAAAGGGAACTACATGACTCAGAATTCCTTGCGTCAAAGGCAGTGTCCCTGAGCTCGGGGAAATGCAGTTTCCGTTTGGGCACAAAGGGCCGGGCCGGGCCCTCGGGACTCCGCCTCCGGGCGGCCATGGTAACTGCCCCGAGCTTGTGCCGGGTCCAGAACGCCGGCGTGGGCCGGAGATGACGCGGTTGAGGAGGGCCGAGAGGAGGCGCTGTCTCCGCTGCCCGAGGCGGCCCGCGCCAGGCCTGGGGGCAGAGCGCGGCTCGGGCACCCCCGCCTCCCCGCACCCGGCCCCCCTGCGCCGGCAAGTCCCGCGGCGGTGGCAGCGCTGAGGCGCCTGCCGCAAGGGCGCGCTCGCCCTCCTGCTGCAGGAAGGCGGACCCCTCCAGGGCGCGAAGCTGGGCTCCTGTCCGACACTCGGAAATGAATTGTCCGAGGAGACACGTGCTGACAAAGCAAGAGATTTTGCCGGGAAAGGGCACCCGGGTGGAGAGCAGGAGGGTAAGGGGACCCAGGAGAACTGCTCTGCCGCGTGGCTCGCAGTCTCGGGTTCTATGGCGATGGGATTCGTTTCCGGGTGGCCTTTGGCCAATCATTCTAATTCGGAGTCTTTCCTGGTGGCGCACGCATGGCTCAGCCAAGAGGGACGCTAGCGAGAGGGATTCTGGGAAGGGGACGGACACGCAGTGTCTCCTTTAGCCCTTTCCCGAACTCTTCCGGTTGGTGGCGGCTTATTGGTTCCATATTCCTTATCAGGGTCTCCTGCCATAAAACAGCTCATGCGCATGGTTACTAAGGTGCCTGGCCAGGGTGGGCGGCTTCGATCAGTGTGCTTCCCCTGACATGTACGGCTGAGTCCCTTCCCTGTTCACCCGAAACAGGCTGAGCCCCCACCACCCTCAGCCCACCAGACACTAAAGCCCTGAGCGCCAGACGCCTGTTTCCGCTCCCACATCCAGGTCCCCGGTCCCGGACAGTGAGGCAGTCGTGAGTGGGGCCTTGCGTCTGACAGTTTGGTGGCACTTGGGAGAGGGTGACAGGCAGAGACGTGGAACTTAGCTGGACGGATCCGGGCATCCCGGGGTCCGTCTGATGTCTGCAGGGAATAAGCAACACGAGGCAGCTGTTCAGCCTGGACTAGCAGAGTGCAAGGTGTTCGTTACGGTGAACTCTAGAAGCCACGCGGAGTTTTAAGAAAGAAAGGGCAGAGCCCACGTCGGAAGTTAAAACGTTTTCAAAAGCTATCCAAAGGAAAGAGACGCAG
The DNA here is from genome assembly GCF_016772045.2 of Ovis aries. NCBI lineage: Eukaryota > Metazoa > Chordata > Mammalia > Artiodactyla > Bovidae > Ovis > Ovis aries. The sequence continues at coordinate 66,042,071 of NC_056067.1, forward strand.
AGACGTCATATTGATGACTCCGGGGTGCTCTGGCCTGTTTCATTCAGCCCGGAGAGTAAGATCAGGGGGAACTCTGGTCATTTGTGAGCATCACTAGGCCTGAGTTACACCACCAATGGGCTAGGCTTTGAATGAAGGTTAGGTGGAGAGAAGACGGTTGCGACAGGTAAGGGGACAGCAGGTCAGCCTCAAAATAGCGTGGGGCCATGGATGTTGGAAATGAACAGGAGATTGTGTGTGGTTGAGTCTCAGGTAAGAAATGGAGCCTGTCAGGGAGGTCTTTAATAGAAGATTTTGGCACTGCCACCGCTACCAGGAGCTATGGGCAGTCTAGGGAATTACTGGATTCTGTATGAATTTGCCAAACATAACTGAATGTTGTCTGCTAAATTGTGGCATAAGTCCTAAAATTAAGTCCCAGTATTATATGCTGCTTGGACATGTGTTAAAACTGGCAGGACCTCAAATGACCTGAGCACCAGTTCTTCACCTTGCTCTGCTCCAGTGGATGGGGTCTCCTTAACTAAACTACCCTTTTCATAAAGGGGATGAGGTATAGTTCCTGCTTATCCCTCTGTAGTGGGTTTCAGTGCCCTGTCAGCCAGCCCTTTGGGGTTATTTAGAAAAGAAAATTACATCCTCCTTTGGAGAGCAGGGGCACCTTACCTTCTTGGTACTATAAAGCTTACGTCCCACAGCTCTTGGTTGTCCACTGTTTTCCAGAGTGTGACACCATGTAGCCCCGTGTGGTGTGTGGTGTCCTCCTATTCTAGCTGTGAATATATAGGATTAAGAAGATGCTACTGATAACATCTGCCCAGTGGTAGTTGTCCTATGTTTGGTCATCACTATAATTCTAGGCAGGAAACCCATCCTCACCAGCGGAGGGAAAAGGATGCGAGCAACATAGTTCAACATAAGGGGAGGCCAAGGAGAGGCTTATAGAGCGGGATGGGGAGGTGGTGCTGGCTGAGGACACATGACTGCGGTGTCTGTAGAGTGATGTGTACATGGAGGGGGTGTGTGTCTGATGGTCCCAGGTCCCTGGTATTGTGACTTACATGACCTTGACCATATCAGGGTTGTTGCCTGGCAGGAGTGTTGGATTCCTCTATGTCAGGCCCACAGTTTAAGTGTCTGTTTATGCACCTGTCTCTTGTCGCTGATGGCTGGACCCCATAATCAGTGGGCCTGTAGGGAGACAGTGGCACCAGGGCCTAGTTTCTCCTCTGACTGGTGAGGTTGGGAGGAGGATGGTCATAGAGTAGATGTATGGGGGAATGGATTGTAGGTCCTCTTGAGAGGGGCTAGTTTGTGATTTCATCTGTTCCAATTATGACAGGGTAGTGTGACTTTTGAAGATGTGGCTGTGAACTTTTCCTGGGAGGAATGGGGTCTCCTTGACGAGTCTCACAAACGCCTGTACCATGATGTGATGCTGGAGAACTATGCACTTATATCCTCACTGGGTAAGACTGCCACCCTCCCCAGACTGACCTGGGCTAGGCTCTGTATCTCGACTCACCCTCCTTTCCTCAAGGGGTGCTCTGTTCAAACACGTGCACCTTGGGCACTGTTTGTTTCCTCAGCTTTCTGGTTAGCTGTTTTGATAGGTAGGGCTGGGTTGTTTGCACTGCCCTTGTCTCGCCTTGTAGCCCCAATTATTGTTATTATTTCCAAAAAGAGGGAACTAATATTACTGTTTTCCTTTACAGGGTCATTGTAAGAATTAAATGAGATACTGATATAGTTTCAATACTAATAATTGAATAAGCATAGGGATTTCTGGACTCACCCCTCATACGGATATATTTGAAGTCAGCAGTCTTGCAGTGAGGCTAGTGGATCGCATCTTCCTTCCCTGTTCCCTGACCAGGTGGTGTATCCAGGCCCATAGCACTCCTGTGTCCCTGGTTTTGTTCCCTTTCATTGTCTCACATTTCCTCATGCCTCTGTCGCCAAGAGTTGAAGGCGCTGTCATGGCCATAACCGGGATCGTGGGCTGTTTTTCAAGGATATCCTTTATGGTTCTGTCTGTAGCGTTTAGAGCTCTTCTGTTCCTTTTCTCTTATTGAGTTATAATTGACAGTACTGTATGCATTTAAAGGATACAGGGATTTCCCTGATGGTCCTGTTATTAGGATTAGTTCTTTCATTGCTGTGGCCTGGGTTCAATTCCTGGTTGGGGAACTGAGATCCCACAAACCTTGAGGTGGTGAACTCTGGGAGAGGATGACTGGAATAGATGTGAAGATGTGAAATGTGGGTTCTCAGAGAATGCTTATGGTTTCATCTATCTCATTCATGACAGGTGTTGTGACCTTTGAGACAGCCAAAAAATAAAAAAAAGAATGTATACAATCTGATGATTTATGTATATACACACATATTCTGAAATGAGGACGATAATAAAGTTAATTAACATATCCATTTCCTGATATATTTATCTTTTTCATATGTGTGAGAACACTTGGATCTACTCTCAGCACATTTGAAGTGGACAATACAGCATTATTAACTATAGTCTCCATGCTATATTAGATCCCCAGAGCTTATTCACCTTATAACCAACCACCATTTTCTGTAGACCTGAGCCCCCATTCTTTGTTTCTGTGGTTTCATCTCTCTTTTTCAAGAGTCCATATATAAGTGATACCGTACAGTATTTGGGCTTCCCTGGTGGCTCAGATGGTAAAGAATCTGTCTGCAACGCAGGAGCCCTGGGTTGGAAAGATCCCCTGGAGAAGGAAATGGCTACCCACTCCAATACTCTTGCCTGGAGAATCCCATGGACAGAGGAGTCTGGTGGGCTGTGGTCCACGGGCTCACAAAGAGTCAGACGTGACTGAGCGACTTTCATTCATTCGGTCATACAGTATTTGTTTTTCTCTGGCTTATTTTACTTTGTGTTAAGCCCTCCAGGTCCATCAATGCATGCTTTGCTTTGTTATGGCTGAGTGGCAACTCCATTGTGTATAAATACCAGACTATCCATTTATCGGTATACAGATGCAGGCAAGGCCTGCCTCACAGACAGTGCAGGTTTGGTTCCAGACCACCACAATAAGAAGGGAGGATGACCCTGAAGCAAGAGACAGAGTTTTGTTCCCAGGGAATGTGTTACGTTCACGCTGTGCAGTAGCCTAAGTGTGCAATAGCATTATATATAAAATGACAGCGAATAGGCTTTCTTTAAAAAGAAGTCTTCATTGCTAGAAAAATGTTAACTGGCATCTGAGCTGTATCTTTTTGCTCATGGAGGGTCTTCCCTTAATTGTGACTGATCAAGGTGCTGATTAATCAGGTTGCTGAAGGCTGGGGTGGCTATGGCAATTTTTTCAAATAAGACGATGGAATGTCTCGCATGGATGGACTCTTCCTTTCATGAATGATTTCTCTGTAGTATGGAATGCTGTTTGATAGCATTTTACACACAGTAGAAATTGTTTCAAGGTTGGAATCAATCTTTTCAAACCCTATGGCTGCTTTATCAACTAAGTGTATGTAATATTCTAAATCCTTTATTATCATTCCAACATTCTTCACAGCATTTTCACCAGTGTCCTTCATCTCAAGAAGCCATTTTCTTTTCTCATCTGTTAAAGTTTGTTCTGAGATTGCCGCAGTTCAGTCCTCTTCCAGCTCCATTCTAATTCTAGTTCTCTTGCGTTTTCCATCACATCTACAGTTCCTTCCTTCACTGAAGTCTTGAACCTTCAAAGTCACCCATGAGAGTGGTCTTCAATCAGCTTTTCTCCAGATCCTGTTACTGTTGATAGTTTGATCTTTTCCCATGATTCATAAATATTCTTAATGGCATCTAGAGTGAGGAATCCTTTCCAGAAGGTTTTCCATTTACTTGACCTGGATATATTCGAGGAATCAGGCCTTCCCAAGTGCTCAGTGGTAAAGAATCCAAGTGCCAACGTAGGAGACATGGGTTTGATCCCTGGATTGGGAAGATCCCCGGAAAAGGAAATGGCAACCCACTCTAGTATTCTTGCCTGGGAAATCCCATGGAAAGAGGAGCCTGGTAGGCTACCGTCCACGAGCGTCACGAAAGAGTCAGATGTGACTTCGCGACTAAACAACAACAATTAGAGGAGTTATTATCTATGGTGTCTATAGCCTTATGAAATGTATTTCTCAGGGCTGGCAGTCTAGTCTACTTGATCCATGGGCTACAGAATGGATGTTGTCGTGCTAGGCATGAAAACAACATTACTGTACATCTCCATCAGAGCTCTTGGGCGACTGGGTCCATTTTCAGTGAACAGTAACATTTTGAAAACAATCTTTTGTTCAGAGCAGTAGGTCTCAACAGTAGTCTTAAATTATGCAGTAAACCATGTTATAAATATATGTGCTGTCATCCAGGCTTTGTTGTCCCGTATATAGAATATATGAAGAGTCAACCTAACATAATGCTTAAGGGCCCAAGATTTCCAGCATGATAAAGGAGCATTGGCTTCAACGTCTAGTCACCAGCTGCATTAGCCCCTAACGAGAGAGTTTAGCGTGTCCTTTGAAGCCAGGCATTGACTTCTCTCTCACTGTGAAAGTCCTAGATGACATCTTCCAGCATAAGACTATTTCATCTACTATAACAATCTGTTGTTTAGTGTAGCTATGTGCATTAATTAGCTTACCTAGATCCTTTGGATAACTTTGGTACAGCTTCTACATCAGCATTTGCTGCTTCACCTTGCGCTTCTGTGTTATGGAGACAGTTTCTTTCCTTGAAGCTCATGAACTAACCTGTGCTAGCATCGAACTTTTTTTTTTTTTTTTTTTGCAGCTTCTCACTTCTCTGGAGAGGGTTGTGGCATCTGGTCCCATCACTTCATGGGAAATAGATGGGGAAACAGAGGAAATAATGTCAGACTTTATTTTTGGGGGCTCCAAAATCACTGCAGATGGTGACTGCAGCCATGAAATTAAAAGACGCTTACTCCTTGGAAGAAAAGTTATGACCAACCTAGATAGCATATTCAAAAGCAGAGACATTACTTTGCCAACTAAGGTCCGTCTAGTCAAGGCTATGGTTTTTCCAGTAGTTATGTATGGGTGTGAGAGTTGGACAGTGAAGAAGGCTGAGCACCAAAGAATTGATGGTTTTGAACTGTGGTGTTGGAGAAGACTCTTGAGAGTCCCTTGGACTGCAAGGAGATCCAACCAGTCCATTCTGAAGGAGATCAGCCCTGGGATTTCTTTGGAAGGAATGATGCTAAAGCTGAAACTCCAGTACTTTGGCCACCTCATGGGAAGAGTTGACTCATTGGAAAAGACTCTGATGCTGGGAGGGATTGGGGGCAGGAGGAGAAGGGGACGACAGAGGATGAGATGGCTGGATGGCATCACCGACTCTATGGACGTGAGTCTGAGTGAACTTGGGGAGTAGGTGATGGACAAGGAGGCCTGGCGTGCTGCGATTCATGGGGTCGCAAAGAGTCTGACACGACTGAGTGACTGAACTGAACTGAACTGAACGGAGGGCTTGACTCCCTTAGGCTTTGGCTTAGGGAACGTTATGCCTGGCTTCATCTTGTATTGTTGTTCAGTCACTAAGTTGTGTCTGACTCTTTGCGACCCAGTGGACTGTAGCACACCAGGCTCCTCTGTCCTCCATACTCTCCGGGAGTTTGCTCAAACTCCTGTCCATTGAGTTTGTGATACCACCCATCTATCTCCTCCTCTGTTGTCTCCTCTTCCTCCTGCCTTCAGCCTTTCCCAGCATCAGCATCTTTTCCAATGAGTCAGCTCTTTGAATCAGGTGACCAGAGTATTGGAGCTTCGACATTTGTCCCCCCAATGAATATTCAGGGTTGATTTCCTCTAGGATTGACCAGTTTCCATTCCTTGCAGTCCATCTGACTCTCAAGAGTCTTCTGCAGCATCACAGTTCCAAAGCATCAATTCTTTGGCACGCAGCCTTTTTGTGGTCCAACTCTCATATCCGTCCATGACTGCTGCAAAGAATGTAGCTTTGAAGATACAGACCTTTCGGGAAAAGTGATATTTCTGCTTTTTAATTAATATGCTATCTAGGTTTGTTATAACTTTCCATTCAGGGAATAAGCTCACTCAGACTCACATCCATCGAGTCAGTGATGCCATCCAGCCATCTCATCCTCTGTCGTCGCCTTCTCTTCCTACCCTCAATCCCTCCCAGCATCAGAGTCTTTTCCAATGAGTCAGCTCTTCGCATCAGGTGGCCAATGTACTGGAGTTCCAGCTTCAGCATCATTCCCTCCAAAGAAATCCCAGGGCTGATCTTCAGAATGGACTGGTTGGATCTTCTTGCAGTCCAAGGGACTCTCAAGAGTCTTCTCCAACACCACAGTTCAAAAGCATCAATTCTTTGGCATTCAGCTTTCTTCACAGTCCAACTCTCACATCCATACATGACCACAGGAAAAACCACAGCCTAGACGGACCTTTGTTGGCAAAGTAATGTCTCTACTTTTCAACATGCTATCCAGGTTGGTTATAGCTTTTCTTCCAAGGAGTGTGTTTTAATTTCATGGCTGCAGTCACAATCTGCAGTGATTTTGGAGCCCAAGAAAATAAAATCTGTCACCACTTCCACTTTTTCCCCTTTGATTTGCCATGAAGTGATGGGACCAAATGCCATGATCTTAGTTTTTTGAATGTTGAGTTTTAAGCCAACTTTTCACTTTCCACCATTCGAGTTGGGGCTCCCTGTTCTGTTCCATTGATCTATGTGTCTTTTTTTTTTTTTATGCCAGTACCATAATGTGTCAATTACTGTAGCTTTGTACTACTTTGAAATCAGGAAATATGATGCCTCTCTTTTTGTCCTTTGTCAAGATTGCTTTTGCTATTTGGAATTTTTTGTGGTTCCCTATGAATTTTAGGATTGCTTGTTTCTGCAGAAATGTCTTTGGGATTTTGATACAGACTGTTTTCTATCTGTAAATTGCTCTTGGTAAAATTAACAATATTAATTCTTGGAATCCTAGAACACTGGATATCTTTTCATTTATTTATGTCTTCTCTACTTTCTTTCATCATTGTCATATAATTTTCGGAATATAAATTTCTCAACTCCTAGGTTAAATTTATTCCTAAGGTTGTTTCCTTAATTTTCTTTTCAGGCAGTTTTTATATTAGTGTATATAAATGCAACTGTAACTGATTTGTATATTGGGGTTTTTTTTGTCCTGCAAGTTTACTGAATTCATTTAGTATGGTAGAATTTTGGGGTTTCTACATATAAGACTGTGCTACCTACAAACACTTTTGCTTCTTCTATTCATGTTGGTAAAGTGCTGGACTCAGTATGCCAGCAAATTTGGAAAGCTCAGCAATGGCCCCAGGGCTGGCAAAAGTCACTTTTTAGTCCTATCCTAAAGAAGGACAATGCCAGAGAATGTTCAGACTATTGTACAACTGTGCTTATTTCACACGCTGGCAAGGTAATGGTCAAAATGCCTCAAGCTAGGCTTCAACAGTATGTGAACTGAGAACTTACAGATGTACAAGTTGGATTTAGAAAAGGCAGAGGAACTGGAGCTCAACTTGCCAACATTCATCGGATCATAGAGAAAGCAAGGGAATTCCAGAAAAACATCTACTTCTGATTCATTGACTATGCTCAAGCCTTTGACTATGTGAATCACAACAAAGCCTGGGAAATTCTTAAAGAGATGGGAGTACCAGACCACCTTACCTGTCTGCTGGGAAACCTGTATTCAAGTCAAAAAGCAACAATTAGAACCAGACCTGCAACAATAGACTGGTTCAAAATTGGGAAAGGAGTATGATGAGGCTGTATACTGTCACTCTCTTTATTTAACATATGTGCAGAGTATCTAATGCAAAATTGCAGGCTGGATGAATCACTGGCTGGAATCAGGATTGCCAGCAGAAATACCAGCAACATCAGATATGCAGATAATATCACCCTAAGGGCAGAAAGCGAAGAGGAACGTCTTGATGAAGGTGAAAGAGGACAATGAAAAAGCTGGCTTAAAACCCAGCAATCGGAAAGCTAAGGTCATGGCATCTGGTCCTATCTATCACTTCATGGCAAATAGACGGGAAAACAATGGAAACAGTGACAGACTTTGTTTTCTTGGGCTCCCGAATCACTGCAAATGGTGACTGCAGCCATGAAATGAAAAGACAGTTGCTTCTTGGAAGAAGAGCTTTATGACAAACCTAGACAGCATATTAAAAAGTAGAGACCTCACTTTGCTGACAAAGGTCCGTACAGTCTAAGCTATGGTTGTTCCAGTAGTCGTGTATAGATGTGAGAGTTGGACCATAGAGAAGGCTGAGCACCGAAGAATTTATGCTTTCAAACTGTGGTGCTGGAGAAGACTCTTGAGAGTCAGTTGGACTCCAAGGAAATCCAACTAGTTAGTCCTAAAGGAAATCAACCCTGAGTGTTCATTGGAACGACTGATGCTGAAGCTGAAGCTCTAGTACTTAGGCTCGCTGGTGCAAAGAACCAACCCACTGGAAAAGACCCTGATGCTGGGGAAGAGTGAGGGCAAGAGGAGAACGGGGCAACAGAAGATGAGCTGGTTGGACCAACTTTTTGGACATGAGTTTGGGCCAATTTGGGGAGATAGTGAAGGATGGGGAAGCCTGATGTGTTGAAGTCCCAGGGGTGGCCCAGAGTCGGACGTGACTTAGCACCTGAACAATGACATCAATTCTGGTTTGAATGCCGTTTCTTTCTTTTTCTTCCCTACTTACTCTGGCTGGGGCTTCCTGTACTGTGTTGAATAAAAACAGAAGTGATGGGCATCCTCATCTTGTTCCTGATGTTAGAGGAAAACTTTTTAGCTTTTGAGTGTTGACTATAATGTCGTTGTTGTTGTTGTTTAGTCATTGATGTGTGTCTGACTCTTTTGTGTCCCCATGGACTGTAGCCCGCCAGACTCTTCTGTCCATGAGATTTCCCAGGTAAGAATACTGGAGTAGGTTGCCATTTCCTTCTCCAGGGAATCTTCCTGACTCAGGGATCAAAACTGTATCCTGCTTGGCAGGGAGATTCTTTACCCCGGGGCCACCTGGGAAGCCCTGAGTGTGAAGTTAGCTGTAGGCATATCAGATGTGTTGAGGTACATTCCTTCTATATCTAGCTTGTTTTATCTTGAAAATATATTGAACTTTATCAAATGCTTTTTCATCGTGTATAGATATGATTGTGGTTTTTATCTTCCATTCTGACAATGTGTTTGTCACATTTTTTAATGTTGCACATGATGTTTAACCATCTTAGCATTCCCGGGATAAATCCTTGATTGTGATGTATGATCCTTTTTATGTGCTGTTGGGTTTGATTTGCAAGTAATTTGTTGAAGAGTTTTGTATCTATGTTTATCAGGGGTCAGTCAGTTCAGTTCAGTCACTCAGTCTTGTCCGACTCTTTGCAACCCCATGAATCACAGCACGCCAGGCCTCCCCGTCCATCACCAACTCCCAGAGTTCACTGAGACTCACGTCCATCGAGTCCGTGATGCCATCCAGCCATCTCATCCTCGGTCGTCCCCTTCTCCTCCTGCACCCAATCCCTCCCAGCATCAGAGTCTTTTCCAATGTGTCAGCTATTCTCATGAGGTGGCCAAAGTACTGGAGCTTCAGCTTTAGCATCATTCCTTCCAAAGACATGCCAGGGCTGATCTCCTTCAGAATGGACTGGTTGGATCTCCTTGCACTCCAAGGGACTCTCAAGAGTCTTCTCCAACACCACAGTTCAAAAGCATCAATTCTTCGGCGCTCAGCCTTCTTCACAGTCCAACTCTCCCATCCACAAATGACCACTGGGAAAACCATAGCCTTGACTAGACGGACATTAGTCAGCAAAGTAATGTCTATGCTTTTGAATATGCTATCTAGGTTGGTCATACCTTTTCTTCCAAGGAGTAAGCGTCTTTTAATTTCATGGCTACAGTCACCATCTGCAGTGATTTTGGAGCCCCCCAAAATAAAGTCTGACACTGTTTCCACTGTTTCCCATCTATTTCCCATGAAGTGATGGACCGGATGCCATGATCTTCGTTCTCTGAATTGTCCTATAATTTTCTTCTCTTGTGTTATGCTTAAATAGATTTGATATCAGAGTAATGCTGTTCTTATAAAATGAACTTGGAAGTGTTCCTGCTTCAAGTTTTTGGAAGACTTTGAGAAGGATTAATGTTAATCTTTTAAATATTAAGTGGATTTCCCAGTGATTCTGTCTAGTCCTGAACTTTTCTTTGTTGGGAGATTTTTTTATTAGTGATTACTTCTCCTTGCCAGTTACAGATCTGTTCAGATTTTCTATTTATTCATGATTTAGTTTTGGTTGGTTTTATGTTTATAGGGATGTTATTCATTTCTTGAGGTTATCTAATTTGTTGGTGAACAATTGTTCATTGTAATTTCCTCTGATTGATTGTGTTCCTGCAGTATGAGTTGTGATGTCTCCTCTTTTATTTCTGACTTTGAGTCTTCACTCTTCATAATCTAACTAAAGGCCTGTCGATCTAACTAAAGACCTTATGTCTTCTAAGAAACTGACTCTTGCGAATTCCCTGGTGGTCCAGTGGTTAGGACTCTGTACTTTCATTCCAAGAGGCCCAGGTTTGATCCTTGGTCAGGGAACTAAGATTCTTCAGGCCGCATGGTGTGTGGGGAAAAAAAAAAAAAAAAACCCTCTTAGTTTCATTGTTGTTGTCTATCATTTTCCTAGTCTCTATTTCCTTTTTTTGCTCTGATCTTTGTTATTTGCTTATTTCTGATAATTTTAATCTTAGCTCTTTTTCTCATATCTTGAGGTATAAGCATACGTTGTTCATTTGAGATCATTCTTTTATTCTTAACATAGGCATGTATTGCTCCAAACTATCCTCTTACAATTGCTTTTGCTGCATCCCACAAATTTTGGTGTGTTATGTTTTCATTTTCATTTGCCTAAAAAAATTTTTTTTAATTTCTTATTTAACCCGTAGGTCATTCACGAGTGTGTCATTTAAATTCCAATATTTGTGATTTTTCCAGGTTTCCTCCTGTTAATGATTTCTAGTTTCATACCATTGTAGTTTGAAAAGATACTTGATATGATTTTCATCTTTGTGAATTTTTTAGTATTTGATTTTTGACCCAAGATGTGATGTCTCCTAGAGAATGATACATGCACTCAAGAAGAATGTGTATTCTGCTATAATTGGATAGTGTCTTTTGTACATGTCTATTAGGTCTGTTTGGTCTTAGGTGCAGTTCAAGTCCAATGTTTTCTTATCCAGAGTGGGATCTTGAACCCTTAATATTATTGCAGCTATCTATTTCTGCCTTCAGATTTGTTAATATTGGCTTTATATGCTTAGGTGCTCCAATATTGGGTACATATGTATTTGTAATTTTTATCCTCTTGATGAATTGAGTGCTTTATCATTACATAATGACCTCCTTTGTCTCTTGTGACAATTATTTACTTAAAGAGTATCTCATCTGACATTGTATGATTACCCTGCCTGTTGTTTTTTTTTTAATCCCTGCTTTTGAAAAAGATTTTTCTGTTCATTTTTGATGTGGTGGGTCTTTCTTGCTGTGTGGTCTTTTTCTCTAGTTGTGGTCAGTGGGGGCTGTTCTCATTGCAGCGCAAAGGCTTCTCATTGTAGAGTATGAGCTCTAGGTGCATGGGCTTCAGTGGCTGTGGCACATGGGTTCACCAGCTGCAGCACCTGGACTCTAGAGCACAGCTGTGGCACACATGGGCTTAGTTCCTCTGCAGCATGTGGGGTCTTCCCAGACCAGGGATCAAACCTGTGTCTCCTGTATTGGCAGGTGGATTCTTTACTAGTGAGCCACCAGGGAAGCCCCATACTGGGTCTTAATTGTGGCGCATGGGGTCTTCATTGCTACATGCAAGATCTTTTTTCGTTTCATTTGCACATTTGTGCAGAGAGTTGCCCCTTCTGATAACGTGAATGTGTACCTCATCAGCATTTCTTTCCATTCAGGCTTCTGGAGTGGAGAGGAGAAAGTTGAGACTTCCTTTGCACAGAGTGTTTCTGTGGCAGTGTCACAGGCCAGGACTTCCAAGGAAGCTTCATCTTCTCAGAAGACTCACCCCTGTGAAGTGTGTGGTCCAGTCTTGAGAGGCATTTTCCATTTGGCTGAGCAGCAGGGAACACAACACAGCAAGAAATTACTGAAGTGCAAGGCATGTGCAAAAGGATTTTCTTTCAGTACAGACCTTCAGCAGCACCAGGAGCAGCACAAGCAAGAAAAACCACCCATAATCAACGTGGACAGGCCTTCATTTGTGGAAAGCTCCAATTTCCATGTGTCAGGAGAGCCTTTAACCAGCAAGGAGGTTGGGGATGACTTCCGAAGCACCTCAGAACATCTGAAGCAACAGGCCAGTCACACTGGGGAGAAGCCAAATACAGTCACCCACTGCATGGAAACTTTACAAAGCAAGAAAAGTCATTGTACCAGGGGAGAATGCAAGAAAGCCTTCGGCCCCAAACACACACTTGTTCAGGACCACAGTGCCTGCCCTGAAAGACAGTGTTTTGTGTGCAGTAAATGTGGGAAAAAATTCAAGTATAAACCCTCATTTATTGTGCACCAGAAAGCCCACACTGGTGACAGGCTTTATGAGTGTGGTGACTGTGGAAAATCTTTCAGAGGAAGCTCAGCCCCCATTCAGCATCGAAGAATTCATACTGGGGCAAGGCAGTACAAGTGCAGCAAATGTGGGAAATCCTTTAGCCAAGAATGTGTCCTCATTTATCCTCAGAGGAGTAGCAATGGAGAAAATTGCCATGTGTGCTATCATTGTGCACAGTCTTCTGGCCAGAGCTCCATCTTTATTCAACAACGGACAGTTCACACTGGAGAAATCAGTTATAAATGCACTGAGTGCAGGAAGTCCTTTAAACGGAAATCTGATGTAATTGAACACTGGAGGGTTCATACAGGAGAAAGGCCTTACGAGTGCAATGAATGTGGGAAATCTTTTACTTCTAGCTCTGCCCTCCATTATCATCAGAGAGTTCACACTGGAGAAAAGACTCATAAATGTGGGGAATGTGGGAAGTCTTTTACCTCTAGCTCTGGCCTGCGTTATCATCAGAGAATTCACACCGGAGAAAGGCCATATGAGTGTATTGATTGTGGGAAGTCTTTTACCCAAATAAATCACCTGATTATGCATCGAAGAATTCACACAGGAGAAAGGCCTTATGAGTGCAGTGAGTGTGGGAAATCCTTTACCCAAAGAATTCATCTCAACGTACACCAGAGAGTTCACACAGGAGAGAAGCCTTATGAGTGCAGTGAATGTGGGAAATCATTTCGCCAAAATGTTTTCCTCCTTCAACATCAGAGAGTTCACACTGGAGAAAGGCCTTACACGTGCAATCAGTGTGAGAAGTCCTTTAGATACATATCCAACCTCACTGCTCATCAGAGAGTGCATACTGGAGAAAAGCCTTATAAATGCAGTGAATGTGGGAAATTGTTTAACCAAAGCTCTAACCTCATCACACATCGGAGAATTCACACTAGGAAAAGGCCTTACAATTTGGGGAATCTGCTGAGTTCTTTACCTACAACTCCAGTCTCTTAAAACACTGGATTAAGGCCTTATGAATGCAATGAAAGTGATAAGACCATTAACCCAAAGTCTTCACTCTTTGGAACCACAGATTTCAGAAGGAAAAAACATGTTACATGTGTAGGATTGTAGAGTTTCCTTTTTCAGTGGATCTACACTCGACATCCCTTCTGGTGGTACCATCTGAATTGAGCACCATACATCCAAACATCTGCAAACATCCCAGGTATGTGGGAGCTATATTATACTTTTTAACCTGGCCTCTTGCCAGACTTCTGTTGCTGACAGTTTCTGTGGCCAAAGCCGTTTCACTTCTCCCACCTGGCAGGTATTCACAGTGTACAGCGTTCAGCCACTCCAGGGTGTTCAGGGAAGGAAGCTTGATTTTTCCCATTCATGGGAGGGATTGTGAGAAGCCTGAGAAGCACTCATTTCCTTCTGTTGCTTTGATGAGTTAAGTCACTGACATGACCCATTTGGGGCCCAGAGGACTCTGCTTGTTGACCAAGGCTTCCAAGGAAAGACTGCAGAGCTTTCTGGTTCTAATCTGTGGCCTGAATGTGTATTTTCTGGGTTCAGAGGTCAATCTAAGGAAGGAGTAGTCTTTGTGACAACCTTCAGTGCTTCTGAAAATAGCATCAAGTTGTCTTGTTCACGGGGTATATTGCCTTGTGCGTGCGCACTGGTGGGGAGCATACTCTCAGGCCCTGCAGTGGAGCCATGTGCTCTCACACGCAGAATTCTGTAGGTAGTATCACTGGTTGTAAGATTACAGTGGGGATGGTAATTGTTACGGAAAGCACTAAATTAATAGTGGGAGCAGGACACTATTACAGACTGGTTGGATGTGCCCTTTAAAAGAGCGTCCACATTATTCCAGTCACTGTGGCTGTGAAGGATGAAATGCACAGAAATTCTCAGGCCTCCTAAATTGTGCATCTCGTACTAGCAGAGAGCACTACAGGAGAAAATAATCTGAAAGTTTTGTGGTTTCTGTAATCTCTCTGAGCTATCCTCCTCAAGGCCATTTCTGTGCAGATAGAAAAATGAGGATAGAGAGAAAGGATATCCTTCAGTGAATAACAGACATTGTGACAATATTCCTGTTGAGTCACTTTGGGAACAGTCTTTGTTGCTTATATTTTTGACCACTGAGGCCAACTGCCCCTCCCAAAGCATGAGGCAGAAAGTGGTGTAGTCAATATCGGGGATTTTATTTAAACAGTAAGAAATCCAGATTTGTATTTTAAATATATTTTTAAGTTTTAACAACCTAAAAATACTTGCAGTTAAAATATACACTTTGATAAGTTTTAACATTTATATAAATCCATGAAACGATCATCACATCCATTAAAAAGCCAATCTACTTTCGTTTTTAACTTGTTTCCTTTTTTGATGTCACTCTGACCTCTAGTCAACCATTGATTTGTTTTTCTTTAGATATGTTTTAATTGTCTAAAATTGTGTATGGTTAAAATCATGAAGTGTTTATGCTTTTCCTCTCAGGTACCCTTATGTGAAATATTTATCAGTGAGTAGTTTGTTTTTTTATATTGATGAGAAATATATTCTGTGGATATACTGCTATTTGTCCATTCATCTGTTTATCTTTATTTGAGTCCCCAGTTTTTGACTGTTGCAAGTAAAACTGCTGCAGATATTTGAATACAGTAAAAGTTCTTCACATAGTTATGTTTCACCTTTCCTGTATTGTCCTGTACTTTGGGCCGCAATGCCTGAGTTACAGGCTTAGTGAATGTACGACTTTTTAAAGAACATTATCCTATGTTGAGATAGGAGAGGTTACACAAGAAAAAGATGAAAGCCCAGCAGTCTTCCTGAGCTCAGTGATGAGAGGCGTTAAGGAACTATATCTGTACAGACCCCGAGTCCACAAAGGGGAGAACACGATTTGCTATGCATTTTATCACGCAGGCTACTCCTGATATCTGTAGAAAATTACAAAAGCTTGAGGTGGGCCCCGAACCCTATCTTCAGCCTTGGTAGCGAAGGCCCTCAAGGTCTGTAACTACCAAGACTTGATGGAGGAGGCCAATAAGGACAAGAGACTAATAAGGAAAATGCAGCTCTTGGTTATTTTGATTCAGCCACCACCTCGAGGGGACTTGAAGGACTGAGAAAGCTGGGCAGACCCCCAAGATGCTGCTTGGGCCTTAACCAATGTGCTTTTGTCAGAAAGGGGGACACCGGAAGGGGGGATGTCTTGAGCGCCCTCCTGGGGGACACCCAAGGGGCGACCCCGACCAACCCCAGTTCTTTGTGAATAAGTTGGATGGGAGAGCCCACACACTGACTGATGGGTCCTGAGTGCCTGCCTGGATATAGATCCCGCTTGATCCATTTTCATTATCCCAGCAGAGCCTTGGGTCACCCCTGATGTAGCAGGTAAAACTGAATTCCTTGTAGACACTGGAGCTGCCTGCTCTGCTCTGACTTGGCCAGCTGGCCCTCTCTCCGTCTGTGGACTGTACTGTGACCGGAGTTGGTGGACAGCCAAATAGAGGGTGATTTAATCTCTCCGTGGCTTCCCAGGTGGCGCAGTGGTAAAGAATCTGCCTGCAATGCAGGAGCCTTGGGTTCAATTCCTGGGTCAGGAAGATCCCCTGGAGAAGGAAAAGGCAGCCCATTCCAATATTCTTGCCTGGAGAATTCCACAGTCAGAGGAACCTGGTGGGCTTCAGTCCATGGGGTCTCAAAGAGTCAGCAATGACTGAGCCCATCAGCACACGCTGTAATCTAAAATGATTGTTTCCTTTTGTAGTCTTACAGAAGAGTTTGGAACTTCCAGTTTTTCCATGTCCTTGCCAATATGTTTAGTCTTTTTAAACTTTTGACTTTTAAAATAAATGTGTAGCATTATCTCACTGTTGTTTTAATTGCATTCCTCAGATGTTTTATGATGTGGAGCATTTTTTCATTTTTTAAATTTCCCACTAGTGTATGTCCTCTTGGTAACTTTCATCCATTTTTATAGAAGTAATTTTGACTGTTTCTCTTTTTATTAAAAAGATAATGAAACAGCAAAGACTTAATTTGAAGGGATATGATTCCTAGCCATAAGAAATAATTATTTTTGAATTCTGAAATACTATTTTCTAATTTTTTTTTCTGCTGTATATAGTGCAGTGGCCCCATACAGCATATTTTAAGTTTAATCTGCATTACTAACATATTCTCCATAATTAAGCCAAGAATTACATTGTTTGCAGTTTCCCCAAAGTAAATATTCCCACTGCTGTCAATTTAAAACTTTGCCGAAGAATTGATGCTTTTGAACTGTGGTGTTGGAGAAGACTCTTGAGAGTCCCTTGGACTGCAAGGAGATCCAACCAGTCCATTCTGAAGGAGATGAGCCCTTGCATTTCTTTGGAAGGAATGATGCTAAAGCTGAAGCTCCAGTACTTTGGCCACCTCGTGCGAAGAGTTGACTCATTGGAAAAGACTCTGATGCTGGGAGGGATTGGGGGCAGGAAGTGAAGGGGATGACAGAGGATGAGATGGCTCGATGGCATCACTGACTCGATGGACATGAATCTGAGTGAACTCGGGGGGTTGGTGATGGACAGGGAGGCCTGGCGTGCTGTGATTCATGGGGTCGCAAAGAGTTGGACACGACTGAGCGACTGAACTGAGCTGAACTGAATGTGATATCACTGACATGGAGTTTGAGAGTTGACAGCATGCCAGTATATTATGTTTCCTCTGTAGTGATATTTTCTGGGCTTCCTAGGTGTCACAGTAGTAAAGAATCCCCCCCTGCCAGCTCAGGAGACACAAGAGACATGGGTTTGATCCCTGGGTTGGGAAGATCCCCTGGAGGAGGAAATGGCAACCTACTCCAGTGTTCTTGCCTGGAAAATTCCATGGACAGAGGAGCTCTGATTCCTTATCCTAAAACCACTGAAGTAGGTCTACTCACAAGGTAAGAAATAGGCCCAGAAAACAAACCAAAAAAACAGTCGAGAATTTGACAGCACCACTTGTCACCAGTGGTTCTTCCTAAATTTATTCAGCCATTGGGGTTACTATTGTGAAAGGAAAATCAAAGTGGAGTCTATACTGAGCAGGGCTTTCTAAAATGGAGTGCAGAGGCTATTAAGGAAGTGTGATTTATGCACCTCTCAGCATGGATGGAATCTGATCTTTTGACTACTTATTGTCCTAATGAAGCCACCTAGAACATCTGCCAGGAACTCAGGATGCTTATCAAACCCTTACCCTGAAGTAACTCATGACCGCCTTTTGGATCCTAACCCTAAAAAACTCCTGATTGCTTAAGGACAAATATTTCCTAAATTGCATCAGACTCAGTCACAGTTCGTCACAAGGCAACTTGAAGGAACTCATGGCCTTCTGTATTTGTAAGCCCCTGAGTCTCTTCTCCCGGAACACTCTTGGAATTACCTGATTCTCTGTCTCCTGAACTGCAGTTCTTAAAACTCCAAATAAGCTCTTTTCTTACTTGCAGCCTCCTGTGTTGTTTTGTGGTTGGCATTATTCGGTGTCAGAAGCAGGATACCGGATGCAGACCTGCACAGGCCCTCACTGACTCTGACACTGCCTTGGATTCAAGTCAGGTGCCTCGAAGAGCCCGCTGAGCTTTTCATCTCCTTGGAGATCCCAGATCATGGTGGTGAGTCTTCCTGTACTTAAGCCACCCACCTTGGGAGAAGTTCTAGTTTCAACAAAGGGTGTCCTTTGTTTCTGACTTCTGTCCTCTAGGATTTTGTTTCTGGTTTTGTTTGAGTGGCCTCCACTATTTTTTAAAATACTTTATTGAAGTATAGTTGCTTACAATGTCATGTTAATTTCTTTTGCAAAGTGACTCCGTAATGCATGCATTCTTTTTCCCTTTCCTTTCCATTACGGTTTGTCTGAGGATATGGAGTATAGTTCCCGGTGCTACACAGTAGTACCTTGTTTATATATCCTATATATAGCGGACGGCCTCTGCGAATCCCACATTCCCAGTCCTTCCCTCTCCTACCCCTCCTCCGCCCTGGCAATCTCAGGTCTATTCTGTATAACTGTGAGTCTGTTGTTCTTCTATAGTGGCCTCATTCCACCGACAGGAAAAGTGAGGCTCCAGAGCTATAGCAGGCAGCCCTGCTGCTGAGGCGAGGCAGAGCAGAGACCTGAACCCCTAGGCAGAAGAGTCTCAGCTGGGCAGCTGTCTGTCTGCTGAAGACGCAGGTACAGCCTCCAGGTGGGACCCACAGCAGGGATCCCAGCTACTTTTGGAAGAGCTCCGTGACTGGCCGGAGCCCCTCGGCTCTTGGAACTCTCTGCTGTCCCTGCAGCCTCTTTGTGGGCCCCGCCACTCTCTGCAGGCTCTCGACTCACAGCCGCCCCCTTGGGGGCCTCCTTCTAGGCCCGGCCCTGTCTGTCCTCTAAAAGCCCCCAAGGCAGCCCCATCATTAGCCCCCTTTTGCACTGGGAAAAAGTCATGAGTGGGACTAGAGGGGCATCTCTTGCTGTGAGCCCGGCGGAGGTGGGGGTGCAGACGTCAATCCCAGGCTCACCCACCGTGCCCCCCCTCCCCTCTGACCTGGTTCCGTCCCAAGAAACCTCTCCTCCTTGTTCCCTCAGGCTCCTCTCAGGGTCCCTCTCAGCCTCCCCGGGGGCCCTGTAGACTCCAGACGCCGCGGGTCCCTGGGGCGGTGTGCTCAGGTCGTCTAAACAAGGCCCCACGGACTGGGAGTTTTAAGCACCAGATTACTTCCTCCCTGACCTTCCTTCTGGAGGGTCCAAGTGTGAGATCGAGGGTTTGGCAGGGGTTTCTTTGGAGGCTTGCAAATGGCTGTCCTCCTGCTCTGTGCTTACGTGGTCTCCCTCCCACAGGGTCTGCACCCCGCAGGCCCAAAGCCTCTTCCCCAGGTGTCACCCCAAGCACGTGACTGGCCCTCGCTGCCGCACGTGAGTCACCCCGAGGCTGCCGGCCTTCCTCCTCACGTCGCCTCAGGGTGTCTCCTCCAATCAGCGCCCGCTACTCAGCTGTCACCCAGGGGTCACTGTCGCTGATGTGGACCCTGGAAGAGATGCTCAGGACCAAGAACGCCCACTGTGACCTTCACCAGTCCCTGTCCCCATGGCGTTCCTCCCGCCCCCTCCAGCTGGTGAATTTAGCTCTCACCAGCCTCTAGGTAAGAGCAAACCAGTGACTGCCAATGAGCATTCCTTCAGAACATTCCTAGTCCCTCCTAGGGAGCCAAACTTGACCACCGTCCCGGAATGGATTAGGTGAGGTCTGGCCCATCGTGTACATCTTGCGCCTTTCCCATGCAATAGGATGGCAGTGCCCCGCACTGTCGCGCTGTCCCTAGGTACGTGGAGGCAGGTCATATCTAGTACGGGAAATGTTTGTATCCAAGCTGTGTCATAGGTGTGGTACCAAAACACAATCACACTGCTCATGTTTCCAGATGGTCACATACAAATTATTTTATTCCACAGATACACACTTAAAAAGACAAGAGATTGAACTTCCTGGTGGCTCAGTGGTAAAGAATCTACCTGCCAATGCAGGAGACCCTGGTTTTACCCTACTCCAAGAATCTCACACGCTGAGGAGCAGCGGAACCCATGTGCCGCACCTGCTGAACCCACGCGCCCTAGAGCCCGGGCCTCGCAAAGAGAAGTAGACTGCGGTGAAGAATAGCCCCGGTTTGGTGCAACTTGAGAAAAGTCCTTGCAGCAACGAAGACCCAGCCCAGCCAAAACTAAATAAATAAAAAACAAGAGATTTATGTCTTGTTGAAAATGGGGAATGAGATTTCCTTCCTCTCAGAGCATTTACCTTAGAAAACGTGTAGGAACTGTCTCATCTTTTTAAAATGCATGTCTTTGAAGACTTCTAAGAAGGCCTTTTTTCAGCTGGTCTCCCCCGCCCCACCCCTGCCCCCAGAGTTTTAGGACTCAGATGTCTTTCTCAAGAACCTGGGACCCGTCTCCTCACGCTGCAGACAGGGAAATAGCTCACCAGTCAGTTCTGGTGGGAGGATAGGAGTCTCACCTTAGCGGATGCTGTGCTCCAACTTTAAAAACCACCTTCAGTTACAGAGATGAGAAGTCTGTGTCTCCTCTAGATAAAACCAATGAACTACACAGTCACCCCATTACCAGGTAAAATTAGGGCTCTGTGTGACAAACGGTATTGTCAGCTCCTCTTTCTTGAGGACTAGGGGAGTTAGATTTTTTTTTCTGTCTTTACAATTTCCTAGTGGATTGCCTGGATGGACTGTAATCCTTTAATACTTATTTTAACAATAAAATTGATTTTGTCTCTTTATTACCCTGTGGAAAAGATTTCTCAATTGGGAGAAATTTTTGTTTTCATTTCCCTAACAGTCATCATCACACACCTCTCCACAGGGATTAAACCTCATCACCCATCTCATCAGCAACTAGTGTACAGGATATACGGGGGAAGGGTGGTCAGTTCAACAGTATCAGAGACACATCCGAATATGCCGAATTCAGATGACCTAATGGCAACAAACTGTACGAAATGAGAATTTTACAAGGTAAGTGCACCCCATGTGTGAAGAGATCTGTGAGAGACAGCTAATGAACACTTTTGGAATATATTTTGGATTCTGATTGCAACTAATCTGAGTTAAGAAACATTTTTGAAACAGTTCAGCATTGATAAAATATTTTTTTGATAAATATTTTTATGATTATTGAGTTATAAAAATGCCTTTTAAAAAAGTCAGTTCTGTAGAGATGATGCATTAAGTGATGCTGTATGTGGAGTTAATACTTGGCCCCCCTCAGCTGCAGCAGATAACATCCCAAGACCTCCAGTGGATGCCTGAAACCAAGCCCTACATGTACTGTGTTTTCCCTTATACATATGTACCTGTGATAAAGAGTAATTGTAGCAATAGCTGTAATAAAAGTTAGTGAGGGGCTTCCCTGGTGGTCCAGTGGCTGGAACCCCTAGATCCCAATGCAGGGGCCCTGGGTTTGATCTCTGGTCAGGAAACTAGATCCCACCTGCCGCAACTAAGACCCAGCACAGCCAAATAAATATGTACTTGTTAAGTGAATGTGGTCTCTCAAAATCTATACTACTGTAGTCACCTCTTTTGTGATGCTGTGAGATGATAGAATGCCTGTGTGGATTACTAGACAAATGTATATTCATGTGGGAGACATGAAGAGGGTGGTGAAAGATGGCTTATGCAGAAAGGCTTGCAATTTAAAACTCATGAATTGTTTCATTTCTGGAATTTCCCATTTAATATTTTCAGACCTCTGTTGACCTTGGGTCTCTGAGACCCCTAAAAAGCAAGTTTGTGAATAGGTAAGAAACTGGTAAGCTAGACCGCTGGTGCAGATGGGATAGATAAAATAAGAATGGCCATGAAGGCCTCCCTGGAGGCTCAGCAGTGAAGAATGCTGCTGTCAATGCAGGAGACACAGGTTCGAGTCCTGATCCAGAAGGATCCCACATGCCACAGAGTGAATAAGCCCATTAAAAAAAGCAAAGAATGGCCACGAAGTGATGGGTGATTGGTTCATCAGGCTTCATAATAGTCTCTCTTTTTGTATATATTTGAACATAGCCATAACAAAATATACAATATGTCATTGTATCATTAATGTTCAAAACCCCCAAACCAATTTTCCTCCTTTTTTAAAAAACATTTATCCTATCCATATGCTGGGTAGGATAAATTTTAAAAAGCAGGAGGACAATTGGTTTGGGGGTTTTGAACATGCATCAGTGCACCAAAAATTACTTATTAATAAGTGTGTGTAACTTCAGTCAATTATACCTATACATTCAACTTTTAAAATCAAACATGAAGACTTCCAACGCCTTAATCATATTAAATTCTGTTACTGCGTTCTTGAGGTTACTTGCAGCTACACTGTCTCTAAGGTGGAAATAGACTATATTGTTCGGGCTTATTTCATGGACTTTGCAGGCGGCGCAGTGGTAAAGAATCCATCTGCCAGTGCCGGGTTTGATCCCTGGGTCGAGAAGTTCCCCTGGAGTAGGAAACGGCAACCTGCCCCAGTATTCTTGCCTGGAAAATCCAACGGACCGAGGAACCACAGAGTCGGACACAACTGAGTGACTAGGCACACAGCTTTATTTTATATTTAATAGTCTGCTTCTTCATCTGCCACCGCTGCAGTCTCTCCCCCACGTTTCTCACCCCTCCTCCCTCTCCCCACTGGTAACCACTAGTTTGTTCTCTGTATCTATGAATCTGCTTCTTCTTAAAAATTCATTCACTAGCATTTGTTGTATTTTTTAGATTCCACATATAAGTGCTATCATACAGTATTTGTATTTCTCTAGTTGACTCGTTTCACTTAGCATAAATCCTCTAGTTCATCCGTGTTGCTCTAAATGGCAAAATTTCATCGTTGTTTTTTTTTTTTAATGACTGAGTAGAACTCCATTTTCCTCGTGTGTGTGTGAATATATATCAGTTCATCTGTTGATGGACTCTTTATCTTAGTAACTATAAATAAATGTTGCTATGAACATTGCGGTGCACGTGTTTTTTCAATGTAGACCTGTGTTTTTCCAAGTGTTTTTTGGTCTTTTTGCACACACACCCAGGAGTGGAATGCTGGGTCGTATGGTAGTTCTAGTGTTAGTTTCTTGAGGAAGCTGCGTGCTTTCTCCTACAGGGTGTGCGCCGATTGACATTCCCAACAACACTGCACAAAGGTTCCCTCTTCATCCTCTCCAGTGTTCGTTATTTGTGTTCTTTTGGATGATAACCCTTCTGACAGGCATGCATTTCCCTGATGATTAGTGATGTTAAGCATCTTGTCTTGTGCCTGTTAACCATCTGCATTTCCTTTGGGGAAAAAATGGGTATTCAATTCTCTGCCCATTTTTTATTTGGACTATTCCATTGACATTGAGTTAGATGAGCTGTTTATGTTGGCTATTAACCCCTTATTTTGGTGGTTCAGATGGTAAAGCATCTGCCTGCAAAGTGGGATACTTGGTTTCGATCCCTGGTTTGGGAAGATCCCCTGGAGAAGGAAATGGCACCCCACTCCACGACTCTTGCCTGGAAAATTCCATGGATGGAGGAGCCTGGTAGGCTACAGTCCATGGGATCACAAAGAGCTGGACACGACTGAGCGACCACCATATATATAACCCCTTATCAGTCCCATCATTTGCCTATATTTTTTTCCATTCAGTAGTTTTTTTCCCCCTATGGCTTTCTTTGCTGTGCAGAAGTTTTTAAATTAAGTCCATTTGTTTGTTTTTACTTTTATTTCATTTGTTTTAGGGACAGATCCAAAAAAGTATCACAGTGATTTATGTCAAAGAATGTTCTGCCTATGTGTTCCTCTGGGAGTTTTAGGGTTTCTGGTCTTACATTTAGGTCTTTAATCCATTTTGAGTTTATTTTTGTATATGGTCATAGAGAATGTCCTAATTTCATTCTTTTACATGTAGCTGTCCAGTTTTTGCTGCACCATTTCTGAAGAATTTCTCCATTGTATATTCTTGTTTCTTTTGTTGTAGATTGATTAATCATAAGTACATGGATTTATTTCTGGATTCTCTATTCTGTGTCAAAATCAGGGAGTGTGTAACTTCAGATCTTTTTAGAATAAGGCAAGATTTTAGTCACAAGGAGGCACATTCATGTATTGCTTCCTCTTAAGGGTGATGGACATCACTGTATTTCATCAAATCCAAGATTTCATCCCATTTTCAGAAGAATCATGATTCTATGTGCCACTGGAAAAAATACACAGCCAACTAAATCATGTTACACATTCCATTAAAAACACCCTGACTTCAGAGATGTGAAAACAAATGTGTGTCTTAAAGTTGATGAGATGTGATGCATAAAACTGGGTTGGCTGGAATGGTCAGGAGTCAGCTTTCAGGCAAGCGAAAGTGTGTTCCCACAGGGCTTCCACACCACGTCTGACACTCGTCATTGAACTGTTTGCTGTCTCTGTGCACCTGTTTTGTAGGCCGACTCCCTCCAAGGTGCTAGCTGGTGCATCGTTAAGTCCATTTGTCTCAGCCAGAAATCTGAATGTCATACGGGTCGCCTTCCCTCCTCTAGCTGACCCCTGTTCCTTGATTCTGCCTCTTCAGTTCCAGCAACTGCCTCTTCCAAATGGCTGAGAGTAACAACAATCGCACCGGAGCAGGCCTCTGCCATCTGTCACAGGCGTGTCCCAGGAGCCTCCGGACAGGACCCTGTGTCCAGACTTCACCCTTCCACCTGATTCTCTCCAGGACAGCCAGCGGAAACATGTTACCTCCTGGTGGGTGCCCGATTGTGCTCTTCACTGTCTGAGAATGATGGCCAGGCACTGGAGCCAGTTCCCTGAACTTATTTCAATCCAAGGCATGAATGCCACAGGCTCTTTCACACCTGCCAAACAGTCTTCTTCCCAGGCGGCGCTAGTGGTAAAGAACCCACCTGCCAATGCAGGAAACTTAAGAGACGCGGGTTCGATCCCTGGGTCGGGAAGATCCCCTGGAGAAAGAAATGGTAACCGACTCTACTATTCTTGCCTGAAGAATCTCATGGACAGAGGAGCCTGGCAGGCTAGTCTGTGGGTTCACAAAGAATCAATACAACTGAAGCAACTTAGCAAACAGGCTGAAGGCTTCATCACTACCAACTGCACAGAACACAAAACCCACAGACAGACAACATCAGGCCCACTCACCTGGCCAGAATCCTGGCCGTAGACCGTTGATCATTTGAATGTAGCTGTTTGTTTTTTTACCTCTTATCTAATGTGAGTAAAAATTTCTTATCTGGTGTGTGTTTGGCCAATATTTTTTTCTTCCCATTTTGTGGCTTAACTTTTGGCCTTCAGAAGGAGGTTTTTCACCCAGGAGGATTTTGATTTTATTTTTTAAAGTAAAGTGCATTTAACTGATTTTTCTTCTCACGTGTGAGGCCTTCTTATAACATGTGTTGCAAATCAGAGCTCGTGCTCTATCTGAAAAGACCCATGGCCATGTCGCTGTTTCTCTGTGGGATCCTCTCTAATTTTTTATATAGTTGTGCACATTTTAAAGTTGGCTGAGGCCAAAATGGAGTGCCTTTTGGTGTGAGTCCTGAACTGCGTTTAGATTGGTTTCCGGACACATGCTTGCTCATTGCCCTATATTTATGGTGCCGGTGGTTGTTGTTTAGTCACTAAGCCGTGTCCTACTCACTGCGACCCCGTGGACTGTAGCCCACCAGGTTCCTGAAGTCCGCGGGATTTCCCAGGCAAGAATACTGAAGTGGGTTGCCATTTCCTTCTCGAGGGGATCTTGCTGACTCAGGGATCGAACCTATGTCAGCTGCATTGACAGGCGAATTCTCTACCATTGACCACCAGGGAAGTCCTGGGGAATTGGCCTCGACCTGTTTGAATTTCCGGAGGCAGGTGTGTTAAGCAGGCCTGGCAGGAGAAACCTCAGCCCGCGCTGCAGTGGGAGCGGGTTTGGCCTGCATTCTCCCAGGCGGCCCGCCTCTTCCCCAGGCGAGACCCGCGTCTCATGCCCGCGGGCTTGGTCCAGGGCACAGCTGGCAGGCGTTCGGTTCCTCACGACCAGGCAGGGCTTTGGTTTGGGAAGAATGCAGGCCTCTGTCCACTCCGAAGGTAGCTAGGTTTCCTCAGGACCTGCTGGGAGGGGACCCTGTGGGAGAAAAACTGAGGGAAAAGTTGGGGGGTGCTGCCTGCCGGGGGCTGTCTGCAGGAGAAAGGAGGAGAAGCCGAGCAAGGAAAAGTCTGACCGAGTTCGTCTTGTGCGTGGTGGGGAAGGAGCTCCAAGGACTTGAATTGGTGGGTGGATTTTTTTACCGCTGAGCCACGAAGCCTGGTATTCGTTTTGGATGCAGGTGTTTGGTTTATGGTTCTTAGTACAATTTTAGTAAAACTTTCTCATCAGGTGTGTGGTGGGTAACTTTTTTGCTTGTTTCCTCCCACTCTGCGGCTTAGCTCTTGGGCTTCAGAAGGTTTCTTACCCTGCAGGATTTGTGTGTGTGCGCTTAATACATTGTGTTATTTTGTTTCCCATGTAGGAGGGCTTTTGGTGATGTGTGGTGCCTATCAGAGCTCCTGATCGCCATTACGAGACACGTGGCTGTGTCCGTCAGTGCTCCTCCGCGGGGTCCTGTCTAACGTTTTCTGTCGTGGTGCAGGTTTCACAGTTGCCTGGGGACAGTCTGGATGCCTTTGGTGTGACGCCTGAAGTGTGCGCCCAGATTGGTTCTGGGGCATGACTTGTTGTACATTTGCAGTCACTGCCCTGTAGTTAGGGTTGCAGAAGCCCTGGGAGAGTGGCCTCGGCTCGGTTATTTTCAGAGTGGTGTGCCCTGAGCAGGGCTGGCAGCAGACGACTCGGCCCGCTCTGCAGCGGGAGCGGGCGCGGCCTGCATTCTCCCAGGTGGCCCGCAGAGGGCGACAACCCTCCTCTCTTCCCAGGCTGGGACCTGCGTGTTCAGGCCTTAGGTCTCCGCAGCACCGGCCAGGGCTTTGGCGCAGGGGCCACTCCAGGAGGAAAACTTGAGGAAACTGGGGGCCGGGCGGGGGATGCTGCCTGTTGCGGGCTGCCAGCAGGAGAAAGGCAGGAGGTTTGAATACGCATCCCCAGCACAGGAAGGCTGAGGGAGAAAATTCTGACTTTGAGTTAGTCTTGTATGTGGTGTGGAAGGAGCCTGTTTTTTTTTTGGGGGGGGGGAGTTGTGATGTTCAGCTTTTGGGGTTTTATCTCAGGGTGATGGTGTTTTGTCTAAGCCGGTCCCTGGCAGCTTGGTATTAAAGGAATAGACCACATGTGTGTCTGATGCTTCCTGGGCTGTCTCCACACCTGTTTTTTAGCCCATGGGCATAATTCTGGGATGCCCTTTATATTCCAGTTATCTCCAGAAAGGTACATCCTCATGCCAGTATCGCAGTGTTTCATTTACTGTGAGTGTGGGATGCACATTTGAAATTGCAAGAGCCTTCAAATGTGGCTTTTTTACAATTGCTTTAGGGAGGTGGGTGTGTCGGAGTTACATATTGTGGGGCGTCATCATCTGACCCCTATTCATCGGGATATGCCATTCACCGCTCCCCTTGTCTGATGCACCCAAGCACTGAAGACCTCCTGAACTTTTTAAGGTTTAGAAAATATGGGTAGAGCCTTCATGCAAAAGAGCACTCTTGTTTTCCTTAGGATACAGATTGGGAAAGCAACGGCGTGAATGCCTGGTGGCCTGATGGCTGGTCTGCAGGTTCGGTTTGTTTGGTTTTGGAAAATGCTGCCAAAAGGTATCTCGAGGGGCTGTTAGGGGTGTCCCAGCAGCAAGAAAGGAGAGGTGCTTGCTGTTGCCCCGTAATCGGAACCACGCTTCCTGGAGGAGGGCGGCAGTTGCAAGAGGTGACCCTAACCCTTTTCCCTCGGGTGATACCACGGGGATCATCTTCCTGTCCACTTTCTAGTTACCTGTTTATCTTTGGAGGCCAGGGGCCTCCTCAGATTGGCACTCATTTTGAATGTAACTGTTTCCTTCGTGGTTCTTAGTCTAATGTGAATAAAAATTCCTCATTTGTTAAATAAAAAAGGAGCTTTCTTTTTATGACCAGTGTTTTTTTATTTTTGGCTGTGCTGGGTCTTCACTGCCAGGTGGCTTCTGATCGTTGCAGCAAGCGGGGGCCACACTCTAGCTGCCCTGCCCAGCTCTCAGTGCGGTGACTTCTGCTGTCACGGAACTGGGCTCTAGGGCAAGTGGCCTAAGCCGTTTCAGCACATGGGGTCAGTGTTTGTGGCTCCTAAGCTCTAGAGCACACGTTCAATACTGTGGCGCTCGGGCTTAGTTGTCCCTTGGCACGTGGGATCTCCCTGGACCAGGGATCAAACCCCTTTCTCCTGCGTTGGCAGGTCACTTTTTTACAACTGAACCACAGTGGAAGCCCTGTGCTTCTTTCAAATGTGGATTTGCTCTGTGGTTCTTAGTATAATGTCAGTAAAAATTCCTCATCTGTGCGGTGGGGAGTACTTTTTCCTCCCACTTCGTGGCTTTTGTGCTCAGTTGCTCAGTCGTGTCAGACTCGGCAGCCCCACGAACTGAGGCCCCCTAGGCCCCTCTGTCCAGCTTAGCTCCTAGGATTGGAAAATAGGTATTTTTGCCCTGCAGGATTTGTGTGTGTGTGTTTAATAAAGTGTGTGCTATTAAGGTTTGTTTCCCACGTGTGAAAGCAGTTGGTGATGTGTGTTGCCAATCAGAGCTCATGATCTGCCTGACCAGGCCCACGGCCGTGTGGCTGTTCCTCTAGGTGAGCGTGCCTGATTTTTTTCCATCCTGCTGTAGATTTCGAAGTTGCCTTGAAATCTGGAGTGCCTTTTGGTGCGGGCCTTGGAGTGTGTGCCTAGGTTGGCCTGGGGGGCTATGTGTGCTCATTGCCCTGTAGTGAGGTTGCGGAAGTCCTGGGATAGAGGCCTGGCCCGCTTGAGTTTCCAGAAGGCAGAGCCCAGCAGGCCAGATGCAGCGCCCAGCAGGAGCGAGGTCCGCCGGCGCAGCTGACGGGCGGCCGCAGCCTGCATTCTGCCGGTTGGCCGGCAGAGGGCGGCAAGCCCGCCGCCCCGACGCCACCCGCCCGCGGGCGCCCGACCTGGGAGCCCGGCCTCAGCCCTCGCCCGGGCCCGGCGGGCAGGCTTCGGTTCTCCTCGGGAGCGGCCGGTGCTTCGGCCCCGGGGACACGCAGGGCTCTGTCCGCTCGGGGGCGGCTGGGTTTCCTCAGGTCGTGCGGGAGGCCCCGGGAGAAAGGAGGTGAGGTGCCGGGAGCCAGTGTGAGGAATCCCGCCCGTGACAAGGTCATGAGGAAGGAAGCTGACATACGCAAGGCGTGCTCAGACTTCAGGGACCCCTCTGGAAATTCCTAAGCATGTACCCCAACAAAAATCTGCCGGCTTTTGTGCTCTGCTTTTCCACTCTTCTGACATTTTCTGGAAAAAGTCAAGTCAGGGCTTTAGTCTTCTGCATTTGAAAGAGTGTTTCAATCCAAAAAACCCTCTGATGGCTTTCTAGCCTGCCTGCAGGACTCCTACAGCTGCGCATGTGATTGTTTGAGGCCTCCTCATCGCAGGAGGCACAGGAAGCTTAAACATGCTAGGAATGTAGGGGCTTCCGAGGAGTCAAAATCTTTTTAGGACTGATTAAAGGTTTCATTTGTTGAGTCAATATTTGCTGCCAAATTTTCACATCCTTTAGTTGTAGATATAGTTAGAAAAACAAGTAGTAGACCTTGTGTTAGCAACATTAGATCTTTGAGTTAAGTACCTTCTTTGTTATATCCCACTGCACCTTTGTTCTATAGAGATGTAACTTTAATGTTAATGCTTTAAGGAGATGTAGATTAAAGAAAAACACTTCAGGGGAAACAAGATTAACATTCATTAAGGAAGAGAGCCAAAAAGTGTTAACAAGCCTCTTGGCCAGAAGATAATGTAAATCACCTGAGACCTTTTGTATACCAAATGATGTATAGAAAGAGCCTGAGCTGCGAACGCTACATAATCTTGTGTTACCCATTGATCTCTGTGTTTTATCAAAAGTATAAAAGGCCTTCTGAACAATAAAGGATGGGGCCAGCTTCTTGGACCAGCTTCTCTAACTAGTCTCCGGGCCTGGTTTCTTGGGGCTCTGGCTCCCCCCGTGTCTCTCTCTTTCTTCTTCTCTCCCTTTCCTTCTCTCTGCTCTTTACTTTAACTTCAGGCTGAATCTCCACCTGGGGCGCGGAGGCTCGCCAGGTCTACTTACTTGCCCCGGCTGTTAAGACCCGCGAGAAAGGGAGCTTAAGGTGAGGCACCCTTAGATATTCAAGCGGACGCCGGTGGCCCAACGTAGATGGTGCCAATTCCTTGTCTGGAATTTTATTGGCCTTCCGCGTAAACCAAGCTATTC
Source organism: Ovis aries (assembly GCF_016772045.2). NCBI lineage: Eukaryota > Metazoa > Chordata > Mammalia > Artiodactyla > Bovidae > Ovis > Ovis aries. The sequence goes on from NC_056067.1 coordinate 66,072,581, forward strand.
AGCCCTCTTCCTCCACTTAATCTTCTTACTACACTATAGTTTCTTAATCTAATCTTTCATTAATAAATAAACAAGTCTTTCCACGCCGACGCCGTCCACCCTTCGAATTCCCTGGATCCACCGGGGCTGGACCCCGGCATGAGGCAGCAGGGCCGCGCGGGCCGGGCGGGGAGGCGCGTCCCGGGCGCGGGAGCTGCCGCCGCGGGGCGAGCGCTGCGCGGCGCGGGCCGGCCCGTTTCGGTTCTGGCTCTCGCAGCGGCGGCATTCCGGTCTCCAGGTTTTCTCTCAGGGTGGCCGTGCTTTCACGGCCGTAGGTCCGCGGAGCTTGGGCAGGAGTAAAGGAGCCGTGTCTGTTGCTTTCTGGGCACTCTGAACGCCTCCGGTTGGTTTTTCTTCTCATTTTGGCGAGTGTAGCTCCTCAAAGGCCTGTGGGGTCTCCCCGGACCAGAAATCGAGCCCACGGCTCCCGCGGTGGCGGGCGGGTTCACCGAGCCGCCAGGCAAGCCCGGTGCCCGTTTTGAACGTAGGTGTTTGCTCTCTGGTTCTCAGTCTCATGTGAGTCAAAAGTCCTCGTCAGGTGTGTGGTGGGAATACTTTTTCCTTGCGCCTCTGGGCCCTGCAGGATTTTTAGTGTTCTTGCTTCTTTCTGTGTACTGGATTGCATGCTTCTGTCTCCCCGTGGGAGGGCTTTTGGTGATGCGTGTTTCTAATCAGACCCCGGTGACGGAGCCGGCTGAGCCCGGGCCGCGTGGATGCTCCTCTGAGTGAGTGTGGAGGTTTCCACTGAACAACTCTCACAGACACAGAGGGCTGTGACAGTGCGGGAGAGCTCGCCGAGAAGCAGCTCCTCGAGAACACGCGAGCGCAGGTTCATTTGGTCACCTGTCTTGTCTTTAACTAAGAGCCGCAAGACCGAGACCAGCACTCTGGGATTAAGAAGCTTCCTCCTGGAGGTCTGGAGGTAACCACATGAGAGTCATAAGGAAAGGTCTTTGAAGATAAGGGGGTTTGTTCTGCGTGCAGAACAGCGTCTGACTAATGCTGGCGTGTCAGCCAAAACGCCTAACTTCAGGGTAGTGGGGAGCAAGCAAGGAAGAGGGATTGAGTAAGATTAAATTCCAGGAGATATTTCTGAGAAAGCAATAAAACATGGCTCCCACAATGATCTAATTTTTTATATATTAAGGCGATGGCACCCCACTCCAGTCCTCTTGCCTGGAAAATCCCATGGATGGAGGAGCCTGGTAGGCTGCAGTCCATGAGGTCGCTAAGAGTCGGACACAACTGAACGACTTCCCTTTCACTTTTCACTTTCATGCATTGGAGAAGGAAATGGCCGCCCACTCCAGTGTTCTTGCCTGGAGAATCCCAGGGACGGGGGAGCCTGGTGGGCTGCCGTCTATGGGGTCGCACAGAGTCGGACACGACTGAAGCGACTTAGCAGTAACAGTGGTTTGGAAAACTGCCTGGAGCCAGTCGGGAGTGCCTCTGGATATGAGCCCTGAAGTGAATGCCTGCATTGGTTTGGGGGCACGTTTTCAATCATTTCCCTGTAGTTAGGGTTACAGAAGCCCTGGGATAGTGGCCTCAACTCTTGAATTTTCAGAGTGGTGTGCCCTGAGCAGGACTGGCAGGAGACTCCGCCCGCTCTGCAGCGGGAGCGGGCGCGGCCTGCATTCTCCCATGCGGCCCGCAGAGGGCGACAAGCCCCTTCTCTTCCCAGGGCGGGACCTGCGTGTTCAGGCCACAGGCCTGGCCCTGGGCGCAGCTGACAGGCGTTAGGTCTCCGCAGGGCAGGCCAGTCTTTAGCTTCGGGAAAATGCGGGGCTGTATACATGTGGAGGGTAACTAGATTTCCTCAGGACCTGCTGGGAGGGGCCCTTGGGAGAAAAACTTGAGGCTCCGTCCTCAGTGAGACTCGGCTCTGTTCCTCACAGAGCCCAGCTCGCTTCTCCCTGAAGTTCCCTTCTCCTTCCCCCTGAGGCTTGACTTTACTATTCTGAGTGCCGGCCCGGGTCTGCACAGAGGCCCCGCTCCAGAGCCCACTGAGGCCTGGGTCTGCTTCACACCGAGACATGGCTCTGCTCCCCACTAGGGCCTAACTCCAGGCTGCAGTGGGGCCCCGCGCTGAGGCCTGGTTCCATGCCCTACTGAGGTCCAGATCTGGTAATCAGTGAGGTCCGGCTCGCTTCTCACAATGTTCCATTCTCCATCTCTCTGAGGCCTGGCTTTGCTACTCTGAGTCCTGGTTCCGGTACTCATATGTCCAGCTCTGGTCCACACAGAGGCCTGGCTCCAGACCTCAACACTGAGAGCTGGCTCTGCTCCTCACTGAAGTCCAGCTGCCCTCCTGCCTGAGTCTCGGCTCAGCTCAGCACTCCAGGTCCTCTCCTCACTGAGACCCGGCAAGGCTGGGCCCCTCGCCGGGCCTGGCTGTGGTCCTCAGTGAGGCCTGGCTCCGCTACGCAATCAGGTGTGCCTCCCTTTCTCACTGAGGTCCGGCTCCCTCCTCAGTGAGTGAGGACAAGCTCTGCTCCACACTGAGGCCTGGTTAAGGTCCTCACAGAGGCCAGGCTCTCTTCTCACTGCAGTTCAGCTCTGTTCCTCCTTGAGGCATGACTTTGCTTCTCTGAGGCCTGGCTCTGCTCTCCACTGAGAACCAACTCTGGTCCACAATGAGGACCAGCTCTGGTCCCCACTGAGGCCTGTCTCCCATCCTCACTGGGTCCTGGGCCCTCTCATCACTGAGGTTCCGCTCCGGTCCTCTGCTGTGGTCTGGGCCCCGGGTAGGGTCCGCACTGAGGCCGGGCTCTGCTCCTCCATGAGGTTCGGCTCCAGTCCTCAGTGAGACCCAGCTCCTCCTGCACTGAGGCCTGGCTCTGCTCAGCACTGCTGAACAGCTCCGCCCTGCAGTGGGGCCTGCTGTGGTTCTCAGTGAGGCCACAGTATCGTCCTCAGTAAAGCGCAGCTCCAGTCCACGCTCAGGTATGCCTCCAGTCCTTAGTGAGTCCTGGCCCTGTCCTCACAGAGGTTTGGCTTGCTTCTAACTGAGGTTTGGTTCACCTCCATGAGGCCTGACTTTGCTACTCTGAGGCCAGGCTCCCCTCCTCACTTGGGGCCAGCTGCACTCCTCAGGAAGGCCTGGCTCTGCTCCGCACAGGGGCCTGGCTCCAGCACTGAGTCCTGCTCTGGGCCTCACTGTGGTTCAGCTCCAGCACTGAGTCCTGCTCTGGGCCTCACTGTGGTTCAGCTCCAGCACTGAGTCCTGCTCTGGGCCTCACTGTGGTTCAGCTACCCTCCTTACTGAAGCCCAACTTTCCTTCACTGAGAGTGAAGGTTCACCTCCACTCTTCACTGAGGCCCAGCTCTGGTCCTCCTTGAGGACGGAATTTGCTTCTCTGAGGCAAGACTCCATCCTGCACTGAGGCCCGGCTACACTCCACATAGAGACTGGGCGCCGGTCCTCTCTGAGGTCTGGCTCTGTTCCTCAGCGAGACCCAGCTTCTCTCTGACTGAGGACTGGCTCCACCCACCCTGGGGCCTGGCCGGGGTTCTCACTGAGCCCAGGTTGCTTCTCACTGGGGTTCTGTTCTCCCTCTCCTGAGGACTGACTTGGCTACTCTGAGTCCCAGCTCTGCACCTCACTGAGGCCAGGCTTCCGCCACACTGCTGCATGGCTACAACCTCGGTGAGTTCCGGCTCGCTTCTCACTGAGCTTCCATTCTCTTCCTGAGGCCTGACTTTGCTACTCTGAGTCCTGGCTGTAAGGCGAGCACGGAGGGAAAGAGAGTGAGCCGGACAGTCAGGCAGAGAAGTGTTTATTATAGGAAGAAAGAAAGTGGTTTTAGAGAGAAACCAGTGCTCCCTTTTTACAGCCAACCCTTCTTATACTGTATTGATGGGAAATTGTGCCCCAGAGGGAGGGGGCCTCAGGTTATCCTGAGCCCACAGCTGGGGTCTTATGGTCACGTAGTTGAAGGGGTCTCACGGTTGGATGGGCAAGTAGTCTTGAGAAACTGGCACCGGCAGGGAAAGCAGGGTATCGCCTTAAGGAAAAAACAGGATGCCCTCAGGGCAATGTGGCCACCGTGACTTCATCCCTTGTTTGTCAAGGATGAAGGGATGTCACAATGGGCCATATTTTAACTATAGCTATGAGCCCCTTGAGAGCCCTAACACCAGCTCCCGTCCTCAACAAGGCCCAGCTCCGCTCCTCACTGAGGCCTGGCTTGCTTCTCACTGCGGTTCAGCTCTGTTCCTCCCTGAGACCTGACTTTGCTTCTCTGAGGCCCAGCTCTGGTCCTCCTTGATGCCAGACTTTGCTTCTCTGAGGCAAGTCTCCATTCTGCACCGAGGCCTGGCTCCACTCCACACAGAGGATGGGCTCTGGTCCTCAGTGAGACTCGGCTCCGCTCTTCACTGAGGGTCGGCTCCGGTCCCCAGGGAGGCCAGGCTTCGGTCCACACAGAGCCTGGCTCACTTCTCACTGAGGTTCTGTTCTCCTCCTCCCTGAGGCCTGAATTTACTTCCCTGAGGCCTGGCTCCTCTAGGGACCGAGAACCGGCTCCGCTCTCCCCTGAGGCTCCTATCGGCTCCTCACTGGGACCCACCTCCCTCAGCACTGAGGCCCGGGCCTCACGGAGGCCAGGCTCGCTTCTCCCCACCTTTCAACTCTGCTTCTCCCCGAGGCCTGACTGCTTCACCGAGTCCTGGCCCCGCTACTTAGGGAGGTTTGGCTCCTGGGCCTGAGGCCCAAGTCACACGATACAGAGGCTCAGCTCTGCTTCTCCCTGAGGCCTGACTTTGCCTCTCTTCAGCTTGGCTCCGCTCCACAATGAGGCCTGGCTCTGCTCCTCACCGAGGCCCAGTCTGGTCCTGAAGGAGGCCAACTCTGGTCCTAAGGCTCGGCTCCGGCCTTCACTGGGTCCTCGCTCTGCTCCTCGCTTAGGCCAAACTTTGCTTTTCTGAGGCCTGGCTTGCTTCTCACTGAGGTTCAGCTCTGCCCCTCTGAGTCCAGACTTTGCTACTCTGAGGCCCTGCTCTGCCCCGCTCCACACTGAGGCCTGGCTCACTTTCTGCTTCTCTGAGGCAAATCTCCGCTCCTCACAGTGGCTCGGCTGTTCCTCTCTGAGGCCCTGCTCCATTCTTCGGTATGGCCGGGCTCTGCTCCTCGCTGAGGTTTGGCTCGGTTCCTCACTGATTCCCAGCTCTGGTCCTCATTCTGACCTGATTATGCTCGTCTCTCAGACCTGACTATAACAGGAGTCTCCATCAATATGGAACTTAAAACCATAACCTTCACATACTTTAAAATTGTTATATTAAAAATAAAGATAATTTTTGGCAACAATGTATAGAAATTAGAACTTTTAAATGTTAGTTGTCAAAAAGTGATATGGCTCAATCTACTTATGCAAAACTTTGGCATCTTATCAAAAATATAAAAATTCAGTTATCATCAGTTTCAAAAAGTCTGCTCTTACATATATACCCAAAAAATTTTAAATAAATGTTGAAATAAAAGTTGTATACCAATATTCACAGCAGCACTGTTCTCAGTGCCCCTCTGAAAAAAGAATTAAAATGTCCATCATTGGAATATTGGATAAGGAAAATAGGGTAGACCCATTAGATGTGTTATTTTACCATATAACCATATAATCAGTGGTGTCGGTGACTGAGAGAGATATAGAGATATATAAAGAGATACAGAAAGAATGTTACAGTTAAGAAAATAGAGGAGAGAAAGAGGTTGATATTCCTTGGTTTACACAGAAAGCCAATAAAGCCCCTGCACGGGACTTGCTCTGGTCATGAAGGCCTCAGGCTCCCTCTGGATGGGGCGAAGGCGCAGAGCACCTTCTCGAGAGGGTCTTAGAAGCCTGGGCAGGAAAGTGAATTCAGAGGGCCTCTGTGCTCCAGGGGATCAACCTGAAAAGGAAGGAGAAAGAAAGAACGACACAGGAAGACCAAGCTTCGGTGAGCAAGGCCTGTCACTTTATTTTCAGAGGGAGCTTTTACACCCTGAGTTGTACATTGAACAAAGTGAAAAATGCAGAGTCAGCTCAACATTCCATCAGTATTAACTTTTATCAATACCAGGTTTCTTCCTGCATACCATTTCATAAACAAGGGTCTTATTTTTTGTACATTATATTCTGGCCCGGAGGCCTGTTGACATTTTATGACCCCTTTTTGATAAAGCTTGGTCAGCTAAAACACTTACTTTTCCTTGAAATGTTTTTTTCTTAAATTCCTTAGCCTGCATCACCCTTAAAGTACAGGGTTACATTTTTATGGAGCAAAGGTTCAGTGGGTTACAGCAAAGAAAGAACTTATTAACTCAAAGTCTAATGTTGCTAATGCTAAGGCTACTACTTGTTTTTCCTACATCTTAATATATGCACTCCCAAGAAAACAATGGATAAGGGATGTGGGAATTTGGCAGCAAGCATTGGCTCAACAATGTTGCAAGAGTCTGGATAAACTGGCCAAGTAAGCTAGAATGCTAACAGGGGGTTTGAATTGAAATACTCCTTTCATGCCCAGGAGATTTATCAACTAGAGCCCTAAGTTAACTTTTTCCAGAAAAAGGTGGTCGGGGATAGCCCCCTGTTAATGTCAGAAGAGTTGGTGAAAGGCATAAAATAGTAAGACAGATTCTGGTTTGGGTATAGATGCTTGAGCAGGTCTGGTGGTCCCTCGAGTCCTGATTTGCCTTTGCCCGTCAGGTCTCTTCCTCATGACCTTTGTCATAGGTGGGATCTGCCCAGGGAATCCCTTGAGTCCTGAAGCCTTGCTTGTCAGGTCTCCTTCACATGACCTTGTCACAGTGGGATCTCCCATGCTGGCTCCCAGCAGGTGGAGTCCTCAGACACTGAGACGTAAAATTAGCATATAGCTCCTAGATTTGCCTACGGCCATGCCACTCTGATCACACCTGATCTCGACTGACCTCTTAAGCTAAGCAGGGTCTGACCTGGTTAGTACTTGGATGGAAGAATCCCTCAATTCCACTCCAGGCTGTGCCTGCAAATATTTAAAAGCAAGGACTGGAACAGGTATTTGTACCCCATATTCACAGTAGCCAAAAGGTGGAATCAAAACAAGTGTCCTTCAGCAGATGAATGGATAAACATAATGTAGTAATATACAAAATAGAATACAATTCAACCTTTAAAGTCATTCTCACACAGGCTTTAATGTGGTTAAACCTGGAAGTCAATATCCTAATTGAAACAAACCAGACACAAAAGGACAAAGGTTATCATTCCGCTAGTATGAGACATCCAGATAAGCCAATTTCAGACACAAAGTAGAATAAGGTTGCCAGGGATTGAGAGTGGTGAGTGTTTGTTTAATGGTTACAGTTTCACTTTGGGAAAATGAAAACATTCTAGAGATGAATGGCAATAATAGTTTTACAACAATGTGCATGTAATTAATGGTATACAAGTGTATCCTTAATATGATTCAAATGATAAATGTTATATGTCTTAATCACAATGAAAAGCTACTGATACATGGTACAACGGAAAACACTGAAATTATCCTCAGTGAAAAAAGCCATACAGAAAAAGCCACCCAGATCTCATTCATCTTGTCTACTTTAAATCCATGAAGACTTTTAACATGAAGGAAAACCCCAGGGATGGTTCCAGAGAAAGAAAATCGCATTAGAATGGAGAAGGGACTTTGCACAAAAATGAGGGTACCTGGCGAATGTTGCAGTGGTCTTGTGGATGGGACTGCAATGTGGAAAGCATAATTATCCCTCATTTTGGAGTTGTGTGCAGAAAGAGAAGCCCTGTTTTGGGTAAAACGCACTGTAGTACCTGGGTATGAGTGTAGCAAACTTTGTACTGCTATTTAAAGTTTAAATATTTGAAATTGACTAGAAAGTAAATTACTTTTCAATACATGTCAGTAACATGCCAGAAAACCAGAGATGAGATCAAACATTGCTAATGGAGGCCAAGACTGACTTACCCAGTTCAAATCCACCCGAAGTGGTGATGCTAGTTGTCCTGCAGAAGTCCACATAGTGTAAAAAGGCACCGTGGGAAGCGTACATCAGCAGCCGTGTCTTAGGTGCTGTGGATGACCCTGATGTAGCTCAAACTGGGATTTCTGAATTCTAGTTTTTCACATAGTACCACCAAAAAATGCCAGAACTAAAAAATGAGTTCAGTAAAACTGCAGGATCATTTGTGATTCTCTACACTAATAATGTGGAGAAGGCAATGGCACCCCACTCCAGTACTCTTGCCTGGAAAATCCCATGGAAGGAGCAGCCTGGTGGGCTATAGTCCATGGGGTCGCTAAGAGTCAGACACGACTAAGCAACTTCACTTTCACTTTCCACTTTCATGCATTGGAGAAGGAAATGGGAGCCCACTCCAGTGTTCTTGCCTGGAGAATCTCAGGGATGGGGGAGCCTGGGGGGCTGCCGTCTATGGGGTCACACAGAGTTGGACACAGCTGAACTGATTTAGCAGCACACTAATAATGAAGTATCAGAAAAAGAAACTAAAAAAAAAAAAAACCCACTTCCATTGACAGTTGTATCCCCCAAAAAACTAGGAATAAATTTAACCAGGGACTTAAAAGGCCTGCACACTGAAAATGCTAGGACAATGATCAAAAAACTGAACAGACACAAAAAAATGGCACGCTATCCCATGCTCATGAGTGAAAATATTGTTAAAATATCTGTTCTACCCAAAGCCACACACACGTGCAATCACTACCAGTATTTCAGTGACATTTTCCACAGAAACAATTTTAACATTTGCATGGAGCCACAAAGGACCCAGAAGGGCCGAAGTGACCCTGAGAAATGAGAAGAGGCTGGTAGCGCCTTTCCCCTTGACTTCAACCCACATTAAGCAGCTAATGGCACCACAAGACGTGTGGAACTGACACAGAATCAGGCAGAGACGAGTGCCCAGAAATAAACCTACAGGCCCATGGTCAGTCAATTCACAAGAGAGGACCTAAGCAAATACACTGGGGAAAGGCCAGTCCTCTCAATAAACAAGGCTGGGGAAAATGGACACCACACACAACACTGGACACCATCCTATACCGCAGACAAAAACTGAGTAAAACCCCACAGCTTTCCACATCACACTTTTCCAGTCCTGAGTCCTCTGAAGACAGACACACTCAGCATCAGCCGCACACAGAAACTCTCTCCCCAATTTCCTCACCTTTCCTTCAACGGCACCTCCTCTCCATAAGTCCTGAGGAGACCAGACTCCCATCAGCGTGGACTTGACCCCGTGTTGTCCCAAAGGTCCCAGGCTTTCAGCATGGACTCAGCCACGAGTGTTCCAGAAGCCAAAGCCCCAGCAGGCACGAAGGAGACCAGGCTTCTGTCCACTGTCCGAGGGAGCCAGGTGCATGGGCAGAGGTTCAATGCCCTGGTGGGTCAGGGAGGGGAGCTCTGCGTTCCCTGCCAGCCAGTAAGCAAGTGCAGACCAAGCTGCCCTCACAGCTGAGTGGGGACCCCACTCCCCTGAGGGCAGTTCTACTAGGTCCATTAAAGTGTGGAAATTCAAACTGAAACAGAGCCAGGGATCCCAAAACTTCTCCAAAATAGTCAAGGAACAATTAATTTATAGACATAAACACAGAAAATCAACATGATCTTGGGTTTAGCACACAAAAAGTCAGTCCACAAAAAATATTGCGGACTTTAAAACGTAAAGATGTCTACTCCGAAAGACCTTATTCAGGAAATCAAAAAATAAGCCACAAACTGGGAGAAAAATGTTTGCAAAACTTGTCTCTGATAAAGGATTTGGACTCAGAATAGACCTCTTGAACAGAATCTGTAGACTAAAGGCAAAATGGACCTTTCCTAGACAGTGGGATTTATTTTACAGGGTTCTTTCCAGAGTGCAGCAGCTAACAGCAGCAAAGCCCGTGCACATGTAATCCGGAAAGAAGCAACGCACAGATCGAGGGCAGACAGTGGGAGCCAGGCTCCTCACTGCGGGGATGGGAAGGGCAGACGCACGAGGGGAGAGCCCCTGCCCTCATAACCGCACGCCAGTGGCTACCCGGTGGTTTCGGTGGCGCCGCCCAGGACAGCCAGCTTTGCAAGGTTAGCGCTGCTGGACTCGACACCGGGCCCCTTTCCGCAGACAGGATGGGGTGGCTGTTCTCACGGGCCCCACGGTGAGAGCTCACGTCTGATGAAGCCAGGCCTTGATCTTTCCCAGGTCCTCATTCTCCCCACATGCCCACCCACATGACTGCTGTCTGTGCTGGTCTATATGGGACTGAGGTGATCTCCTAAAATGAGGGTTATTTTATACATGGATAATGGGCTGAATTGTGGCCCCAAAAGCTGAGTCCCCCCAGAACACATAAACAGGGCCGTTAACTGGGGAAAACATCTCTGTAGGTGTAGTTAAGGATCTCCAGGTGAGGTCATCTCGGGTTAGCATGGCCCTCAATCCAATGACCAGTTCCTTATGAGACAAATGAGGAAAGACCCAGAGGAGAAGCGATGTGAACACAGGCAGAGATGGAGGGAGGGGCCACCAGCCCGCGGACCCCTGGGGCCCCTGAGGCTGGAGAAGGCAGGGAGGACCCCATCCTGGAGCCTCTGGAGGGACCTCAGCCCTGCGCCACCTTGGTCTCAGGTGTCTGGTCTCCAGGACCGGGGGAGGATGAACTCCTGTTGCTTTAAATCTCCCAACATGTGGTCGTCTGTTAGGGAAGCCACAGAGAACTCACACAGGCCCTGCTCTGTAGGGTCCTAGAAGTGTGGGTCTCAGTAGAGGAGGATGGAGGATTACAGAACCCTTGGAGTCAGCATTGGGCTCCCCCCAAATCCTGAAGCAGCGTCTGGATGTCAGAATGCTGAGGGGTCAAGTCTGAAGCCTGTCCCTAGGGGGACAGGCTGCACAGGCCTCCCAGGTTCTTACACCGGTGCACGTGGTGTAACGTCTCAGCCCTGACTGAGGACATTCAGTGTCACCGTTCACGTTGCTAATTAACAACCCACCAGTTACACAGGTGAAAATCAATCAGGCCGCCTGCTACACGGATGGACAATTCTGAAAGTGGCCAAGGGTGAGGACTGACACACAGCCAGCAGCCCTGCTGCCCTCCCACCCCACTCCCAAGGAGGGTCTGCAGTGGGAAGCTGGGGGACCCCGTGGAGGCATCTCTAAGTAAATGCTGGCTGACCCCCAGGCTGGTTGCTCCTGAGCCTCCTCCAGCCTTCCCAGCCAAGACACCTGAATGTGAGCCAAGACCTCAGAAGCTGGAGGAAGGGGCCTGGAACCACGCCAGGGGCAGCACACTTGCCAAGTTGGCCGTGCAGGCCAGGTGTGATGGCTCTGACCCCGGGGGCTCTTCTGGAAGTTTCCATCTTCCTACCGGAGTTACTCCTCTGTCCTGCCCCCACTGCCTGCATTCCCGCTTCCTCACCTCTGCCTGGGAAGACTTCCAACAGCAGGTGCCAGCAACACAACCTCTTCCTTATCAAGTGGCAGCCTAGCAGCTCCTGCGGAAGGCCCAGCAGAGCCCCGCGCAGGGCAGATCCCCTGAAATGCCACGGCCCCTCATCCCTCTCGCCAGCCCAGCCCCGCGGCCTCTGACGGCAGAGAAGGTGGTGTCTGGTACTGCTGCAGGCGCCCTCCTGCCTTGAAGCAGGGCCTCAAGCAAGCACACCCGGGAAGGGCTGGCCAGCTGGGTCATGCTGCCCGGGTCGGCCGATCCTTGCCCACCAGGGGCTCAGTTACAGAAAACTGGCCCTGCTGTCCCAGGTCCAAGGACCAGCTGTGTCCTGAAGGTCAGGATGGACGTGGGGCTGCAGCTCTGGTCTGTCTTCTAAGTATTTTAACTGGCCTACAAGTGGGAGACAATTTCAAGAAGACCTGTCGTGTGTCCCTGGTGGTCCAGTGGTTATTAATCCGCCTTGCAAAGCACGGGACACCGGTTTGCTCTCTGGTGATCCCTGGCCAGGATGATCCCACATGCCTCGGAGAGAGTGAGGCTGTGCTCTGGAACCCACGCGCTGCACCTGCTGAAGTCGGCCCATCTGGAGCCTGAGCTCCAGGCAAGAGAAGGCGCCACGATGCAAAGCCCGCTGACCTCGGTGAGAAGGAGCCCCCACTCCAGACAACCAGAGAGGAGGCTCATGCGCAGTGATAAAGACCTACCACAGCCGAAAGTGAAATGAATGAATGAATCTTCAAAAAAGAAAAGGCCTCTCCCCAGGAGAGGAGCCCGGGAGTGAGGGAGAGGAGGGGCGATGTGGCAGCCTGGTGGGCAGAGGCCAGATAAACCCCGTGGGCTGCCCAGGCAAGACTCAGGTTCTGGAAGGCTTCTGCCCAGGTGGCTTCACACCCTGGAAGTGCCTGTTTAAAAGCGCCCCTTGCCCTGGGGGGGCCATGGGGACGGGGCATCTTCTCTTTGTGACCAGCACAGGTTCTGACGAACAGCCGTGGGCAGCGCTGGGGTGAGGTGAGAGCCGGGAGTCACTGGCTCCCGAAGCCGCCTGGGCATGTCTAGAGCAAGACACAACGGAGGAGGCAATGGCGGCAGCACCGGCTGCTGTTCACTCGCTCAGTCATGTCCGACCTGCGACCCCCTCGACTGCAGCACGCCAGGCCTCCCTGTCCATCACCATCTCCCAGAGCTTGCTCAAACTCATGTCCACTGATCAGTGATGCCATCCAACCATCTCATCCTCTGTCGCCCCCTTCTCCTCCTGCCTTCAATCCTTCCCAGCATCAGGGTCTTTTCCAGTGAGTCAGTTCTTTGAATCAGGTGGCCAAAGTATTGGAGCTTCAGCTTCAGCATCAGTCCTTCCAATGAACACCCAGGACTGATCTCCTTTAGGATGGACTGATTGGATCTCCTTGCAGTCCAGGGGGCTCAAGAGTCTTCTTCAGCACCACAGTTTGAAAGCGTCAATTCAGCCTTCCTTGTGGTCCAACTCTCACATCCGTACATGACTACTGGAACCACAGCTTTGACTAGACCAACCTTTGTCAGCAAATGTCTCTGCTTTTTAATATACTGCCTAGGTTGGTCATAGCTTTTCTTCCAAGGAACAACCATCTTTTAATTTCACGGCTGCAGTCACCATCCACAGTGATTTTGGAGCCCAAGAAAGCAAAGTCTCTCACTGTTTCCACTGTTTCCCCGTCTATTTGCCATGAAGTGATGGGATCGGATAACATGATCTCAGCTTTCTGAATGCTGACTTTTAAGCCAGCGTTTTCACTCTCCTCTTTTACCTTCATCAAGAGGCTCTTTAGTTCCTCTTCGCTTTCTGCCATAAGGTTGGTGTCATCTGCGTATGAGATAATTTTCTTCCGGCAATCTTGATTCCAGCTTGAGTTTCATCCAGCCCAGCATTCTACATGATGTACCCTGCATATTAGTTAAATAAGCTGCCCTGGTACCCATTTTTTAACGTAGCTGCTTGTTTCATAGCACTTTATATTATGCAATACAAGTTCTTTATCACATGTGTATTTTGCAAATATTTTTTCTTCATTTCTGGCCTGGCTTTTGACTTTCTGGATAAGTGGTTACGCCAGTACAATTTTCAGTTTTATAAAGTTTGCTATTTTTTTCCCCTTCTCTGTGGATTTTCATGTGATGTGTTAGAAATAAAAGCTCGTGGTCTACATACAAAAGCCACAGCCATGTCGATTTTCTCCTCTAATTTTAAAAAGTTTCATATTTTGAATTTGCCTTTGGACAACTTGGAGTGCCTTTGGTTTGAGCTGTAAAGTCTGTTCCTACGTTCCTTTTGTGGTTCCCAGCTGCACTGTAGTCAGGGTTGCAGAAGTCCTGGCATAACGGCCTCGCCCGGTTTACTTCCACAGTGTTGTGCCTTGAGCAGGACGGGCAGGACGGGCAGGAGAGGCCTCGGCCCGCTCTGCAGGCCTGCATTCTCCCAGTTGGCCCGCAGAGGGCGACAAGCCGCCTCTCTTCCCCGGGCGGGACCCGTGTGTTCAGGCCAGAGGCCCGCCCGGCTCGGCTGACAGGCGTTAGGTCACCTCGGGCCCAGCCGGTGCTTTGGCTTCGGGAAAATGCAGGGCTTTGTCCACGCAGAGGGTGGCTAGGTTTCCTCGGCACCTTCTGGGAGGGACCCCCTGGGAGAGCAAGGTGAGGAAAGTTGGGGTGATGCTGCCTCTGGGGCCTGGGGGAGACATCCACAGATGGCGACCTGCCTGCAGACAGTGCCGTGGACATCCCTGAATTCTTTGCCGAGTATTAGAGGGGAGTGCAGGCAACGGGGCAAACGGGTTGTGGCTCTTGAGCAGAACTGGGGGACAGGGGGTCAGTCCACAAAACCTGAGACGCACTTCCAGAACGGCCAGAGGTGGTTCTTCCATCTTCCATGAAGGGAGGGCTGGGCCCACTGGGCCACCCTCATTCTCGGCGACCTTCTAGGAGGCTCACCAGCCTCAGTACACGCTGTGTGTGAGGCTGGGACGGGTCAGGTTGTGCAATAGGGAGGCACAGTGGGGGTGGTTCCTTCAGCTTCCTCGTGACCCCTCCTTTCCTCAAGGGTCTCGGAACACCTCCCCTCCCAGTGACGGAGGGCAGTTCCCCAGGAAAGCTCATTAGAGACTTGACTCCCAAGTGGGGCTGGTCACGTGGTGTCCACCCTCCCCCTCCAAAACGCCAGGCCCCAGAAGGGGAGCCTCGCTCAGTAAGAACCACATGGTGTGCAGTGGTGGTGCAGGGGGCCGCCCCTCAGGGCACGGAGCTTTAGGTCACGAGGAGGGTGGTTTTCCAGCTCTCCTCAACCCCGCCACCACCCCTCTTGGGCAATTCACAAAAGCCAGAGTCTGCACCAGCACCAACCAGCCCAAAGTGAGCAGCAAGGCCCACACCAGCCCAGACGCTCCCATCAGATGTGAGCTGACCTCCACAAGCCAGCAGGAGAAGTCCTCTCCGGGCAAGTCGTTTACTTCTTGGGTCACGTTTATTCCCAGGCCTTATGCCCTTTGACCTTACTGTGAGATGGTTTTCTTTCTCTCTGATGCTAATTCATGTGCAGGAACACAGCTGATCTTTGTGTACTGATTTCTGTTTCCTGCAGCTTCAAATACTGTTGGTGTTTTTCGGTAGTTGCACATGGAAAACTGCAATCGGAACACCACTGTCTCTAGAGCAGCCGGCTCATCCTGAACACCAAGACGTGCCACGCCCTTCGAGCCTACCCCACCCTGCAGTGGTACACCGCGGATCACTTTGAGGGAGTGGCCTGGGTGGCGCTTGGCCTCCGAAACAAGTTTTGACGTCTTCTCTAATTTCTGGCTCTTTGGTGACATGGTTATTTTGAAAAGAAATGTACGTAACTTCCGGACTCTAGAAAATTGTCCACAGCAGTAAAATGGGCTCCCATTTGCCATCTCACCCAGAATTCAGCTCTGTTTTACACAGAGCAGAAACCCTCTGCCAAAGAAGTGGCACGTGACCTCCAAGTGAGGACACTATTTTGGTTTCTACGTTATAATCCAATCCACAGGGCCATGTCCCCTTCCACCAGCTGCCCCAACTCTAGAGAAACGTCTTTCCCATTCTGATCTGTGTTTCTTTCTCTGGGACCATAAACAGATCCTTTCCCTCCTTGTCACCACCCAATGGACTGAAAGTGCGCCCGATGAGCGGGCTCTGGATGGCCCTTTCTTGCGGTAACAGGGGTCAGTTCTTCACTCGTTGTTTGTGACTAAACGGACCTCGCACTTACCCTCTGAGCCATTTTATGCACGCAGTCCAGTGGCATCAGCCACACGCACACTGCTGCAGAAGCATCCTCAGCATCCACGTCCAGAGCTTTTCCATTCTCACTGGTGAAACGCTAACTCCAAACATGAACCCCCTCAGTCTACTTTGTGCCTTTGAACTGCACTTCTCTGGACACCTCCTACACGTGGAAGCTTCTCATGGTTGCCGTCTTATGACAGGGCCATTTCACTGATCATGCCGTTGAGGCTCGTCTGTGCTAGAGCAAGCATCAGCACTGCCTTACTTGTGAAGGCTGAATGGCACTCTGTGTGTAGACCACACATGGTCCATCCACTCATCCATCCAGGGACACTCAGGTGGCTTCCACCGCTTGGTATTGTTCTGATTCACGGTGTTCAGAATGTGGACGTGTACCCACATCTGTTCCAGGCCTTGCTTTCAATCTTTTGGGTATGATTCTCTCTGACCGGGTGTTTTAAAACTTTTAAAAGAACATTGGACAGACTTCTCAAATATCAGATTCTATTTAAAGTTCTTCTGAACTCCAGCTGACTTTGGGGTGCTTCAAAGGGCCCTGGAGCATCTCAAAGAGAGACCCTAAACTAATTAGGTTCATTTGGAGGGTTACACTGCATGGGAAACACTGTCCAAACTCGCTGTTGCTTGTGTTGGAAGGAATCCTGAGGCTCTCCCCAGTTTTATTACAGCCGCCACACAGGGGAAAGGATTCAGCGCGTCTCCTGCTGTCTAGTCTCTCACCTCACACAGTGTCCAAGAAATCTAAAGAGCGTCTTCATTTCCTGGCCCTCAGGTCTTGAGCCCCAGCTGCCTTCCACAGTGCCCAACTCCACTTTCTCCAGGGGTTCCTCCCTGCATCAGCGGAACGCCTTTCACTCAGTCTCCTGGGCTGGCTGCTGCCCAGAAGCCCCTGTTATAATCTCTATAGATGCTCAGTTGCGAGGAATATGCCCCAGGGTAGGGAAACTTGCTGTTGGCTCTACCCTTTATACACAGCAGAGCCTCCTCAGGGAGAGTCCTGGCAATGCCCTGGCAGTGTGCAAACGTCCCTGTCCCCACCCACTGGGGACCAGTGAAAGGCCTGGGCCAACCAGAAACATCTGGTTAGGCAACGGGAGAGTAGAGGATGCTCAAAATCCCACTGGGGGGACTTCCCAGGTGGCCCGGCGGTTAAGAGTCCACCAGCCAATGCAGAAGACGCAGGTTCGCCCTCTGGTCCCAGAAGGTTCCACGCGCTGCGGAGCAATAAGCCAGTGCGCCTCAACTGCAGAAGCCCACGTACCTCAGTGCCTGTGCCCCCAAAAGAGAAGGCGCTACCATGAGAAGCCCTCACACCACAGCCAAGGAGAAGCCTTCGCTCTCTGCAACTACAGAAAAACCCTCACACGGCAACAAAGGCCAAGCGCAACCAAAAATAAATAACATTTTAAAACCCTTTAGGTTCAAAGGGAATTCGCACGATGCTCTGACCCCTTCAGGTTAAAGCCTCCTGGTAAACGTTTCCCAGACCCTAGGTTCCATTTCTAGGAAAGTCCAGCTGAAGGTTGTTCAATATGGGAGGATCCACTTCTAAGCCAGAAGAAACACCTCTGGAGTGTATCCTTAAGAACTGAAAGTTCTTAAAAATAGTTGGGCTAAGAAAGGAAACACTTAAAGTTTATTGTAACAGTGCCTGTCCTTTATGGAAGCTGGGAGGATGGAGAGGAAATGGCCTGAAAACGGGTCTCTAAACTACAATGCTGCTGCTGCTAAGTCGCTTCAGTCATGACCAACTCTGTGCGACCCCATAGACGGCAGCCCACCAGGCTCCCCGTCCCTGGGATTCTCCAGGCAAGAACACTGGAGTGGGTTGCCATTTCCTTCTCCAATGCATGAAAGTGAAAAGTGAAAGGGAAGTCGCTCAGTCGTGTCCGACTCTTAGCGACCCCATGGACTGCAGCCCACCAGGCTCCTCTGTCCATGGGATTTTAAATTACAATATCACCTTGCAATTGGGTCTTTACCATCACAAGAGGAGAAAACGGACCTAGGTTCCCTATGTTCAAGTCTTCAAGATCCTTTCCCCAAGTCCCACCCTATGTGGCTTTTGTAATTGGAGGCCTGGGGAATCAGAAAGCACTCCTGACATCTAAGGTGATTCCCTTTTAAGCTCCCCAACCTCAATGGGAAAACCAGCCTGCCCTGCTCCTCAGGAGCCAGCAGCCTTTCCAGGGCCACCTGCTCCTCTGGACCCCTCTGACTGACCCCAAATCCCACTTCCCTGAAACCTTTCACACCCTCTGTTACCCCAGGAGGGCGAGCCAGTCCCTCCGTCGTAGGGGAGCCTCCTCTTGCCCAGGATCAGGGAGAGAGAGAAATGGCGAAGGATGTTCAGAGTGTCCGCGCCCTTCTCTCCAACCGGCTGAGCCCAACACGGAGACCAAGCCAGTCTTCTCAGGAACCTAGGAAGTCTGCTGAAAGGTTTCGGGCCTGACTGCGGCCTCTGATTTAACCCAAGGAGAGCAAAGCCGCCAGGCCGCAGCGCAGGTGCACACTGACCGGCATGCCAGGGCCTCCGTGCAGCACCCACCTCTGCCAGCTGTTAGGCGGACGGGGAACAGGAGACGCACACAGACCCGGGAGCAGCAAACGCGCGGGGGCCCCGTGCCCTCCCCCGTGGCCGACGCGAGGGCCGCGCTGCCACTGAGGAGAGGGGAGACACGGTGGACCTGAGCTCTCACCCAGGGAGCGGGAGTGCCCAGTTCTCCAGCATCACATCGCAGGACCAGCATCCCTGAGCCTCTCAGGGGGACCCCGCTCCTCCCAGGAAAATGCACGGCCACGTCTTCGAAGGTCAGGCCATCCTGCTATGACGGTGACAGACGAAACCATAAAAGCCACACTCCCACGGAGCCACGATCCACTCCCCTCCTCCCCTCCAACACTGAGCCCATGCTCCTCCCACACTCCTCAACACGGAGGAAAACCAGGCCTGGTGCCCCTGTCTCCTCGCTGGGTAAAGCCCTCGGCAGCAGGAGGCATCTAAGCTCTGGGTGGAGAGAGAAGTGCGACTTCCAGAGGACAGCCCCGCCGTGTGGCCAGCCATGTAACCCTCAGGGCAGATCAGTAGACGTGCGCCAGCCCTGCGCCCAGGGCCACCGCGACCCACGCGCCTGCCCACTGGTGCCTCAGTTCCCTCCTGGCACGGGTGTTTCAGTCACTTGCCCGTAACCCCACTGGTGACAGTGCCGTTCCCTCAGCATGTGGCCAGGCACGTGACACCTGGCGGTGGCCAGATGCAATCACCAGCCCTTCGCTGATCCCACGCTAACACGCGGGAGACGGCACACAAGGCCACCAGCAGCCGCACTCCGGAGGGTGGCCAACCACGGGCTCTGGGTGCAGTCTCTGTGGGACCGGGAGGGTTGGATGCCCGCTTCCCGGAGGATGTGACTGGCTTGTTTAAACGACTCTGCACGTTTGTAGGGAACTGAAACTCACTACAAACAGATAAGCAGGACTGTGCCCGTTCCCTTGGGTGAAAAGGGTTGTGAGGTTAGGAGATATTACCTGTGGGAAGAGGGCGGAGGGAAATGCTCTACAGCCACTCGAGGGCATCCTTGCTTCAGCAGACCAGGGCACCATGTCTACTGGCCTTAATTGGAAATCTTACAGCTCGACAGACAGCAGGCAGAATATCACTAACAAATTCCACAGGAGCCGGGATGGATACAGGCTTCCCGCGGTTCCCCTCGGTGATGGCAGCCTCAAACCACTCTGCGTGCTGTCGCGGAGAGCCGAGTGTGACCTCAGACACCCATAGTCCTGCTTTCCCTGTACCTGCTGTGCCCTCAGACATTACAGCCTTCCTCCGTTCACCCAACTGTCATCCAAAGCCTGGCGCCACTGGCAACCCGCCCCGGGCCTGGTGACTTCCGCAAAGGACTGCGCTTGCCCCTGATCACACGCACTCGGCTGAATGAAACACCCGAGACTCGGCAAAATCCTCACAAAATCTTGGTGAGTCCACAAAACGGTGAATTCCAAGCTTCAGCCTGAGTCTGTCTTTAAAAAATCCCGTGGACAGAGGAGCCTGGCGGGCTACAGTCCCCGGGTCGCAAAGAGTCGGACACGAGTGAGCGACTTCGCTTTCACATGCGCGTAATGAATGCTGACACAGTTAGTCAGGCCTCATCTTTTCACAGATTCAGTGTTTGTAAACTTGCCTACTTGCCAGAACTGCGGAAACCCCTCAAGTTAATGCTCACATTTTCACATTCGCTCACAGACATTTCATTGTTTAGTCGCTCAGCTGTCTGACTCTTTGCAACCCCATCAGCTGTAGCCCACCAAGCGCCTCTGTCCACAGGATTCCCCAGGCCAGGCTCCTCTGTCTGTGGGACTTCCCGGGCAACAATACTGGAGCGGGCTGCCATTTCCTTTTCCAGGGGATCTTCCTGATCCAAGATGGAGCCCGCATCACTGGCATCACTGGCCAATGCGCGCCACTCAGCCACAGGGGGGCGCCTCACAGACGCACAGACACAGCGCCGCCCAGGGATGCTCTGCCTTCTCACTGCAGCTCCCATACTGGAGATAAGCATTCTTCCCACGATGTCTTTGGTACTCCATTTATGCTTTTTCTTGGTGATTCTGTGGTCCAAACAGGCCTCCAAACCTGGTGCCTATGTGCCACCTGGTGTTCCTAAGCACAGAGAATGCGCCTTAAAGAAAATACATAATGGGTTAGCATTGCTCAGTCATGACCACTGTTGTTGGCCATGATTTCAATGTTAACAAATCAACAGTATATAGTAAATGAGTTGCTTAAAAAAAACACAGGAAAACAATGTAATTGACTGACTAGTGGACAACAATTTGTGACCAGACGCTCTCAGGAAATTAATTCTGTTATTTCCCCTAGAAACAATGGTTGTGCATCTATTGACTCAGTGAATTACAGACAGAAAGATGACTGTTGTGAATGACAACTAACTGTACTTCAGTAAAGCTGTTTTGCTTTTTAAACAAACTCTTAAAATTTGTAGCTTCCTAGTTTACTCTGCTTTGCTATTACATAGATGTTCTTGAAGTGACCCACGTCTGCTGTAGCATTACAGAGTCGACAGGATGTAATGCAGCGCCTTCTCTGCATCTGTCTCTTCTCAGGTTGCCACAGCAAAATCCCTGACGAGGTGGCTTCAGGCGATGCACGTTCTCATATTTCTAGAGGCTGGAAGTCTGAGGCCAAGGTGCCATCAGGGTTGCTGTGTCATTAAATGGCCTTTCCTCTGTTCAAAACTACAGAGAACAAGCAAGCCCCTCCTGGGGTCTGGTCTTCTTATAAGGACACAGTCACACTAGGAGGCCATTCTCATGACCGCATTTGTCTTAATCATCCAGCTCCTCGTAGGCGACAGCGAAAAGGTTCCATTGGGTGTTAGTGCCTGAACGTACAAATTTTGACGGGCACAATTCAGTCTATAACAGACTGACCAATGTTATATAATGGTCTTTATTCCTTGTGAACATTCTGGTACTTTGGCAGACTAGGGTTAAAGGTAAAGGACTTCTATTCACTGAACTCGAAGGTCTTACTCTAATGTGAACTTTCTGGTGATTAATGAGGTTAGAGTTCTGGCTAAAAGACTTCTCATATTCTACACCCATAAGGCCTTTCTCCAGTGTGACCTCTTCGACGCTTAATGAGGTTAGAACTGTCACTGAAGGCTCTGACACTCACTACACCCATAAGGCCTTTCTCCAGTGTGAATTCTCCAGTGCCGAAACAGTGTCAAGCTATGGCTAAATGATTTCCCACACTGCCCACAATCATAAGGCTTTGCCCCAGTGTGAACTCTATAGTGTGAAATGAGGTAAGATTCGCAGCTAAAGGACTTTCCATATTGACTACATTCAAATGGCCTTTCTCCAGTGTGAACTTTCTGATGTTTAAAGAGGTTGAACAAGCTGGTACACATCCATCATATGAGACCTTAAACAAGTGTGAACTCTGTGGTGCTGGAGCAGGCGGCTGAAAGAGATAAAGAATTTCACACTCACTGCACTCATAAGGCCTTTCTTCAGTGTGAACTCCTCGCGGAATAATGACGTGAGAGCTCTGGCTAAGATTTCCGACATTCAGTGCATTCATAAGGCCTTATTCCAGTAAGAATTCTCTGGTGAGTAATGAGGTCAGACTTACAGCTAAAGATTTTCCCACATTCACTGCAATCATATGGCTTTGAACCAGGGGAAACTTTCTGATGCATGCTGCTGCTGCTGCTGCTAAGTCGCTTCAGTCGTGTCCGACTCTGTGCAACCCCATAGATGGCAGCCCATCAGGCTCCCAATGATTGCTAAACAATTTTCTACATTCATCACACTCATGAGGTCTTACTCCAGTGTGAACTTTCTGGGGTTGAAAGAGGCCAGAGCTTTGTCTAAAGGGTTTTCCATACTTTCCCCACACACAAGGCTTTTCTCTAGTGTGAACTCTCAAACGCTCCCTGAAGATGCAGTATTTTCATGCTCTCCAGGCAGTGACTTTTTACAGTGTGGAAGGCCACCGCACACTCTCCTCTGCTGTTTGGCTTCTCCCTGGTGTGAGGGGCCTGTTGCTGAAGACGTCCTGAGCTGCCCAGGAAGTCCTTCCCGACCTCCTTAAAGGTAAAAGATTTCCCTGACGCTTGGAATTTGCAGCTCTTCGCAAACAAGGCTCTGTCCGTGCTGCTTCGGCGGTGTTTCTCGCCAGCGTGCCGCCTGTGCTGCTGATACAGGCTTGCCGTGAGACGAACCGATTTCCACCCGCCCCACGCGTGTGCGTTTCTGCCTGTGCTGTGTTTCCTGGTGTTCAACCAAGTGCAAACTGCCTCTCGACATGGGCCCACACACCTCACACAGGTGTGCCTTCTGGGAAACAGACCTGCTTTGAGGGTCCTGTCCTGCGGCATTACATCGGCCAAAACGCTCCGCTCAGATGCTTCCTTATCCTCACTACACACCACCAACCTGAAAGAAAGAAGTGCTGGCGAAGTGCATGTTGACTCCGGTGAGAAGGGGTAACCTGGAGAAAAGTGTATGTGGGACAAACCCAGGAACAGCGAGATTGTTCTGAGGACCAAAGACTTAGGGACAGGTTGAGATCGGTCCACTTAGCAGAACTGGCCCTCCAAAGATCACAGGCCAGAGGCAGACTCAGGAGGCTACAGACACTGCCGCTGTGAGACAGAAAGGGCCTATAACTCCTTCCTCTGGAGAAAACTCTCAGGAGACCTGGGCATTTGCTGACGTGGGTGTGTTACGTAGAACACTGAGTTTAGGCTCAAGAAAACGCAACCGCAACAGAGCGGCTGGTGTTCAGCGACTGTTAAAAATTACGTGTGTGAGCGCCTCTGGGGTGAGGCGGCCCCCTGCAGACCCCGGCCGCAGCCCCCAGGCTGGCCCGCTGCGCCCCCCACCCCAGGGAGCCGAGCTCCGCGTGCTGAGGGCGTGGCCCGGCCGCAGCCTCCCCCCGGCCCCGCGCAGCCTGGACCAGGCCAGGGAGCGCCCGGCCCAGCGCCGCTCACTGGAGCCCGACTGGCCCCCTTGCCCCAGCTTCCCCTCGTCCAGCTTTGCCTCGACATCCGATCGCCTCTCTTGCCCTTGGAACCTGCCCCTTGCTGCCGGGGCTTTGCGGACGGGCGTCATCCTCCAGGTGAGGCTCACATGGCACCGTGCGGCACAGCGGTGGTCAGGGCCCTCCAGGAGAGCTGGGGGAGGTGGCCACGGGGTCCCCTCTCCCCCAAGGCCAGCTCCGTCGGGACGGCCTCTCCCGGCTCTCGGAGAGGACGGCCTCTGCACTGTGAATCTTCCCCACAGGCGGCTGGCTGCACCGCAGGCCCACAGCTCCTCCCAGCCTGAAGCCGGCCTATCTTTTAATAAGTTACTCAGGCAGAATAGCATGACTGCATGACTTTAACTCTTGGGACAAAACAGTCGTTTACACCTGCACACACACCTGTGTGGTCCAGGATATACACCGTTTCCGGCCCAGTTTGGTGGGGGTGGGTGCCGGGGTGGAGGGCTGGTTTGGAATCCGGAGGGAGACCCTGACGGTACACGTGTCCACCCCGGCCCGCCCGGGTGTGCGCAGGCTCCGGGAGGGCAGGAGGGAGCAGGTTCCCCGCAGGGCAGGGCGCAGGCCGAGAGCTGGGCGCCGCATGAGCCCCCACCCTCTCCCTACCCAGGTCGCAGGCAGGGGCTTTGGGAACAGGGGTGTCAGAGCAGGAGAGCAAGGTGGTGGTCGGACCTGGCCCAGTGGCAGGAGTGGCAGATGCCCGCCGAGGCCCCTCAGTTTTTGGAGGAGGCCCCTCAGTTTGGGCCACTGACCTGGGTCCCACGCGGGTGACTGCGGAGGGAGCGTTCTCAGAGGCACTGTGAACGGAACCGAGCCTGGTTTCTCGAGGGGCCTCTTGTGCCATTTGCGGAACACGGTGCCGACCCGCTCTGCCCTGTACATTCTCCCGGTGGTGCCTGGTCCCTGATTGGCGGTGGGAGTTTTGTATAGAAATCAGCACACTATTTTCTTGCAGCTTTCAGATTTTGTTAATCTGGATTATACAGACAGATGCAAAGTGTTTTAGCAAAATGGAAAATCATGTGTGCAGTTATTAAGGTGGGATTTCCAGAGCTGTAGGGCCTGGACCCAAGACCAACAGAGCCACCAGCTCACACTGCCAGTCTGGGAGAGCGGCAGTCATAAGACTCCAACCCAGGAGGGCACAGAGGGGGGACTGCTCCCAAGAGAGCCTCAGAGGCAGGCCTGCTCCCAGGGGCCTGGAGGGCAGAAACTGAACCACCGAGGAGCATTCTTAAGGCTTAAAGTTCAAACAAACTTGCCCCAGTACGTTTTGGACTTATCTGGTGCCTTTCACTGCTTTCTTCCTTCTGACATGGGAATGTCTATCCCATGCCTGTTCCATTGTTATATTCTGGAAGCATATAACCCGTTCAGTTATACAGATTCTCAGCTGGAGATCAATCTATTGAAGGATAAGCTGTATTTCAAGTCTCACCCACATCTGATTTAAATGATACTTAGATGAGACTTTGGAATTTAGAGTTGATGCTAGAACTAGCTAAGATTTGGGGGCAGAGATTGACTCTGAGTATGGGGTAGGTTTGAGGGTCTTACCCAGGGGGTTACAAGTGCCAAGTTCTCCAGCATCACATCACGGTTTATGGATCACTGAGCCTTATCAAGCAGATTCCATTCCTCCAAAGAGAAGCACATGGGCACATCCTCAGAGGTCACCTTACCCTGCCAAGATGGTGACAGAAGACTCGCAGAGCAGTCCACTTCAGAGTCGCAATCTCTTCCCGCTCACCTCTGTTCCAGGCCCAGCCTCCTCGCAAACTCCCTAACTCAGGGTTCTGAGAAACTAGACCTTGACACCACTGATGCCTGTGCCTTCATGTGCCCAGGAATCACTGGACCCAGACATCCACAAGAGGAAGGCGGAAAAACATACAGTCGAGCCTTGGATAACACAGGGTTGAACTGCAAGCACCCACTCAATGCTCTCAGAAACAGGTGCCCACCTGAAACTTCAACAGGACCTCCCTTGAACCCAGTAACTCCTCACAGACAGCCCGGGGGTTGGGACGCACTGCGTTTCAGGGCATGTCCCCACTGTGTCTCCCTTCACTGCGCAAAGCAGTACAGACAAATCTCTGCTTCACGGAAAACTGAGCGCCGAGATCCATCCCGCACCTCTGCACAGACGCTGCGCTTTCGGCATCACGCCTACGACACCTACGGCAGCCCACTGTGCCTCCCCCAAGAACTCTAAGTAAACCACATCATGCTGGTCAAAATAGTTTTTCAATACTGTAGAAACCAGTGAAGGATCTGCAGAAACTAAGCAAGCACCCTAGCAAAAAATATCCCACAAATCAAAATGATAAATCCGGGTGATGTCCCGGAAGTCCAGTGCTAAGACTGCGCTTCCAGGGCAGGGGCACAGGTTTGATCTCTGTAAGGGAACTAAGATGTCACATGCCATGAGTCCAAAAAACTAACGGAAAAAAAGATAAACTTGAGGGCATTTTCAACGGCTCCACGCCCTCCTCCCAGGCACAGCAGAGTGAGGTGGAAGCTGCCGTATTCTCAGCTCTACTATGGGAAGGGAAGGAAAAGCACGGCACTTAACTGCAACGTTCTGGCTTGTCCGAAGGCTGGCCAACGGTCTGGTTTCTGCATCGCTTGCCTCAGTGCTGATGACAACGGTGGCGATAGTCTGAAAGTCAGGATGGAGGCCAGTAAGACCCCTCCTGCTGCTGCTGCTGCTGCTAAGTTGCTTCAGTCGTGTCCAACTCTGTGCAACCCCATAGATGGCAGCCCACCAGGCTGCCCCGTCCCTGGGATTCTCCAGGCAAGAACACCGGAGTGGGTTGCCATTTCCTTCTCCAATGTATGAAAGTGAAAAGTGAAAGTGAAATCGTTCAGTCGTCTCTGACTCTCAGCAACCCCATGGACTGCAGCCTACCAGGTTCCTCCGTCCATGGGATTTTCCAGGCAAGAGTACTGGAGCGGGGTGCCATTGCCTTCTCCAGTAAGGCCCCCTGGTAGATGCCAAACCTTGGGAAAGCAGCAGGGAGACTGCAGTCCTGCCATGTCTGGGGATAAAAAGACTAGGGCAGAGGAATGCGATAGAATGTTTAATGCCCTGAGAAAAATCAGGAGTGTGGGGGAGCAAGGCTTTAGGGAAATTAAGACATTTAATGCAGCATACGCTATATGGCAATATGGGGGGGAAACACTCATACCCACCCACCAAGGAAGATGCATGTCCAGAAAAAATCTGAGAAAGCCTGAAGCCTTCACATTGGGTTGACTAGCAAAGGTCTTTCCCTGCATGGGTTGTGGCTGCCCAGATAGCCCTAGTGGTAACGAACCTGCCTGCCAGTGCAGAAGACGTAAGGGATGCGGTTCAATCCCTGGATCGGGAAAGATCTCCAGGGAAGATCCCCCGGAGAAAGAAATGACCACCCACTCCAACCTGGAGAATTCCATAAACAGAAGCGTGCTGGGCTAAAGAATCAAGTCCATGAAGACTTGGAGAGATGGTTTAATGTAACGACTGAGTGACAGCCCCATCACCTTTGCCTAATCGCAAGACTGACACCCGTCATATCTGAAGACCCCACAGCTGTGTACGCCAGGGAGCAGGATTTTCTGGGGCTGTCTCAGACTTCTGCCTGCCACCCTGGTTTTTGCTAGGACGTGTCTGCCTGAGATGATTTACACTCTTCTCATATCCTCGATGCCTGATAGAAAGTAGTCCAGGGAGTTCCCTGGTGGTCCAGTGGTTAGGACTCGGCACTTCCATTGCAGTGGCCTAACTTAAATCCATTTATCTGCGTCACTATGCTGTACAGCAGAAATTACTGTAATATTGTAGATCAAATATAACACTTGTGTCTTGAGTACTGGCCTTTGCAGCAGGGAGCAGCTGATCTTGGGTTTGGCACCAGCCTTGTCCACTTACACTAAATTTTTTTGGTAAAAATTTTCATTGCCTTCAAAAGAATACTCATACCCGCAAACCATTTTTCCATTTTCTCCTCACCCCTGGCACCTGAAACCACGTATCTACTTTCACCCTCTATGGATTTGCCTAGTCTGGGTATTTCATATAAACAGGATCATATGATGCGTGACCTTTTGTGTCTAATCTCTTTAAGCTGTGCGTAATGTTTTCAAGGATCGTCTGTGTTGGAGCGTGTGGGTACTCCTTTTGTCCAGCTGAACAACATCCCACTGTACAGGGAGACATTTTGTTCGCCTGTGTATCAGCTGGTGGACCTAAGTGGTATTTCCACCTTTTTGCTCTTATGAGTAATGCTGCTATGAACGTGCCTGTGCAGCTTTCTCTTGTGTGCAGGTACAAGTATTTTCAATTCTTTCAGATATATATCTAGGAGTGGAGTTGCTGGGTCATGGACTGGCTCTATATTTAACTTCTGGAGGAACCATCAGACTGTTTCCCAAATCAACAGCCCTGTTCAGATTAAATCTTGCCTCTCTTCATGTTTCCCGCAGCTCTCGGTGACTCCTAGCTTACAGTACATCTGGCAATGCTTTCAGCTCTTTGCCTGCAGGCTCATTTCCCTCACCAGGTCCCAGATCCTTAAAAACAAAGGTTACTGTATCTTAATCGAGTGTCATATTCATTTTGACACTCTTACTCTCATAGTAAAATGGAAGCAAGCTACTGGAATTGACAGATAATGTCACTGGGGAAGCTTTATTTCATGAAAGTGGTTCCCTGCCATGGTCTGGGAGGCTTGCCCAAAGAAATTACTGGTTAGGAGTGAGAAAAGAAAATCCTGACGATTTCTCTTTCACACTTAAAAGTCAGATTTCTCTTCCAATTAAGATAGATTTATTCATAAACTATGAGAGCTAGGAAGCAAGAGCTGCTACATCAAGTGAATCTACTTTCTGCTTCCATGTCTAGCGGTGCTGCTGCACAGGGGTCTCCAGGAGGAAGTCAGGCCCACGTTCTCAGCCGCCTGCCCTCCCGCGGCTGTCCCTCCGCGGGCTCGCGCGCCCTGCGTCTCCGCGCTCCCTTTCTCCCTTTCACGGACTGCCCGCTTCCGCAGTGTGAGCAGGGTCCTCTGCTCTCACTGCCTTTATTAAGTTCTGGGCTGCATTCATTCTCTTCTTTTCAAAATGCTCCCTCCTTTTCGACCTAATAACTAAAATGTAGACAATAAATGAGGAGTTATAAATGGAGACAGAGAAGTGAGGAACCATATGGAAAAGTACAGGAAGGAACAACGGAACGTTTAGGCTATACCGACTATTTGCCTGATAAGGAAAACTGCACTTTGAAATCATTTCCCCACTTTCTGTACTCAAGCTTTGTAAATTCCCAGTTTTAAAAATGTGTAATATTGTAAATCAACTATACTTGTTTTTAAACCTTAAGCAACTTAGTACAGCCGCCGGCATGAGCGTATATGCTGTTATCTCCTCACAGGAACTGGCAGGGGTGGTGGGCAACTCTCAGCAGGGGTCTCTGACCCGGGGGTAGTAACCTGTTTTGTGGGCTTGGATCCCATTTCCACATCAGGCTGAGGCAGACGGTGTAGGAAGGCATCTGACTGTCTGCATTCAAAACTTGAGAATAACGCAACATTAATAAGTATGGGTAAGGGAAATATTTAGTCCAGGAAAGGGTTTGTTTCCTGAACTCTCCTTTTCAATCCTTGGAATTGCCTTGCAAAAGGAACCAAGCAACCACAGAGCTGTTTGCCCCTCTGTGTAACTGAGAATTGTTCACTCTTGCAGGTGTGGCTAGAAATATTCATCTTTCTTACCTCCCACTTAGCTTTGCTTTTGAGAAAACTAAACCACCATTGTCAGCTCAGCTTTCCTGCAACTCGATCTGACAAGATTAACTGGTTGACCCCCTACCTGAATGAATGAAATTTTCCAGTTCCTTCTCATTCTCCGGAAGGAGGTACGTGGACTCGTCCTGGCCCTCCTCCTCAAAGAATTCCTCTTCATCTCCTAACGATGGGATCTTGATATTTTTATAAAGTGATGCAAGTTGTTGTTTTTCCTCAGCCTCTACCAGTCGACTGGAGAACAAAATACATAATTGGGGGGAAGGCTGTGCCCTGGGGCTTGCAGAATCTTGGCTCCCCAACCAGGGATCAAACTGTGCCCCCTGCAGTGGGAGCGCAGAGTCTTAACCACTGGACCACCAAAAGAATTCCCAAAATAGATAAATTTGAAAAGCATAATTTTCACACTAAATCATCAGGTCTTAATCCTTAGTCCTGTGATTTTCTGACTAAAAAGCAGTCACTAGTACATGGTAGTACTAATACATGGGGAGGGAGGCAGAAATAGGCTTTGAACAAAATGTCAACATTTTAAATGAAGATAGCATAGGTACTGTTGTTCTTTCCTTTTGCTCAGTCTCCAATCTTTTTTGGCCTGGCACTGTTACTGATCCTGTATTTAAAATGTTCATCCTGGGGTTATGAATGCGTTGATTCAGCCTTTGAAAATACTGTAATATTGCTTATCCTGACTACCGAGTTGGGCACTGCCTGAAATCTTGCACCTGGAGTGAGCGCCTTGTCCTCCTCACCTAGATCCGAACCTGGAAGTGGGTCATTGAACAGATATTTCTGTGTGAAGCGGAAATGGATAACACAGTGCTTAATTTTTTGTAACATACGTACCTTAATTATGTTTGACTCATGTAATAATGGGCTTCCGGGGGGGCTCAGATGGCAAAGAATCTGCCTGTAACGTAGGAGACCTGGGTTCCATCCCTGGGTCAGGAAGATCCCCTAGAGAAGGGAATGGCTACACACTCCAGTGTTCTTGCCTGGAGAATTCCATGGACAGAGGAGCCCTGCAGGCTACAGTCCATGGGGTTGCAAAGTTGGACACAGCTGAGCAACTAACACTGCCTGTACTGATAAATCATTTTAGGGCTCGCTTAATTGTTTTCTAAGGAGCTGAGATGGAGGGAGTGGTTCAGAATCACGCTGTCCAGCAGAAGAACTGATCTGACTGTAAACACTGCTGCAGACAATCAGGAAACTGGGACAGGAACAGGATTTGGGTGAGGAGAATGAGGTGCTCACTTCATGTGCAATTTTAAAAGAGTGCCATAAAACTCAGTAATGATGATAAATATTTTGACTTAATATTTTTAAAAACTGTAATGAGTGAATTCCCTGGCCGTCCAGTGGTTGGGACTCGGTGTTTCCACCGCCAAGGGCCCAGGTTCAATCCCTGGTTGGGGAACTAAGATCCCACGAGCAATGCAATATAGGTTAAAAAAAAAAAAAAGGAAAAAAACTGGAAAAATCCATAATAAACCAAATATCAAAATTTAAAAAACAAGCTCCATCAGCACTGTGATGAACTGCATGAGAGCCTGAGTCAAAAGGGAAACCATTGAGTCTCTATATATACGCTTTTATGTATTATTTTACGGTTCTTTTCTAAAACATTGAAGTAGTTGAGAATATATTTTAAAAATTGAAAAGCCCTATATCAAAACTCACAGCATTATTTTCAGTTTAAATAATTTATACCAGAAACAAAATTTATTATAATTTTACTTTCCTGGTTTAAATGAAATAAAACTCACTAATATATTTTCAGTTTTTATATTGACTTATTTATTTTATTTGGCTGCACTGGGTCTTCACTGCGGCATGTAGGATGTTTAGTCGTGGCATGTGAACTCTTAGCTGTGGCTTGTGGGATCTAGTTTCCTGACCAGGGATCGAGCTCGGGTCCCCTGCATTGGGAGCACAGAGTCTCAGCCATTGGACCAGCAGGGAAGCCCCTCATCGACATATACCCAAAATACACTTCTGCAGAAAATCAATGGCTAAAAATTACATACAAACATGCACTCTGGGGCTCATATGTTTCCTTTTGCCTCAGGTTTTAAAAATGTCACTTTGGGTAACACAGACTTAAAAGCTGTAAATGTTGACACTAGCTCAGTAACTTAATTGGTCACTAGAGTTCAGGATGAGATGCTTTAGTGAGTTATTTCAGGGATCTTCACATCTGTTAGCATCTTTGTCTATTCTACTGAAATAAACTGAAATTGAAGTTCCACAAATTGGCATCCGGTCCCATCACTTCATGGGAAATAGGTGGGAAACAGTGGAAACAGTGTCAGACTATTTTGGGGGCTCCAAAATTACTGCAGATGGTGACTGCAGCCATGAAATTAGAAGACGCTTGCTCCTTGGAAGAAAAGTTATGATCAACCTAGATAGCATACTGAAAAGCAGAGACATTGCTTTGCCAACAAAGGTCCATCTAGTCAAGGCTATGGTTTTTCCTGTGGTCATGTATGGATGTGAGAGTTGGACTGTGAAGAAGGCTGAGCACCAAAGAATTGATGCTTTTGAACTGTGGTGCTGGAGAAGACTCTTGAGTCCCTTAGACTGCAAGGAGATCCAGCCAGTCCATTCTGAAGGAGATAAGCCCTGGGATTTCTTTGGAAGGAATGATGCTGGAATTGAAACTCCAGTACTTTGGCCACCTCATGCGAAGAGCTGACTCATTGGAAAAGACTGTGATGCTGGGAGGGATTGGGGGCAGGAGGAGAAGGGGACGACAGAGGATGAGATGGCTGGATGGCATCACGGACTCGATGGACATAAGTCTGAGTGAACTGTGGGAGTTGGTGATGGACAGGGAGGCCTGGTGTGCTGTGATTCATGGGGTCGCAAAGAGTCGGACACGACTAAGCTGAGTCACAGGAGATTGTCAGATTAGAAAACCCAGAACCAAACATGCTGGTGACACTCACTCAGCAGCAAAATCTCTTCAATGTCACCTTTAATTTTACCTTCATTTGACATACTTCAAGGTAGTCCTAATATGGTTACCTTAAAAGATATTCCATACATGGCAATGTATTTCCCATGTGCACACTTAATCCTAACGAAGAATTTAGTACTTCCTCAAGATGTTT
Source organism: Ovis aries (assembly GCF_016772045.2). Lineage (NCBI taxonomy): Eukaryota > Metazoa > Chordata > Mammalia > Artiodactyla > Bovidae > Ovis > Ovis aries. The sequence goes on from NC_056067.1 coordinate 66,104,833, forward strand.
CTGATAGGATATAATGGAATCCTGGAACTAAATCCTAGAATAGGGATCAACATGCTGCTCCTGATCACAGTCACATGATGTCACAGAGTGCCTTGCTTTTGTCTGATACTAATTTCAAAATGATCACATAAACTGAGCTTCGCCACAAGCTTTATTTGTGTGAACAAGATGAAGTGTCTTCCCTAAATGCTACTATCACCCCAACCACATTGATGATAAGTTTCTAGTGAAAGAGACAGTGGTCACTTTTCTGCTTTGCGCTATTAAGATTTTTTCCAAAGCATCAGATTCACTCTAGAAAATCACATTGTGAGAGGATGCCAGCATCTCAGAACATTTTTTTTATCATGAACCACAGTAAGAGATAAGTTTTACTTCACAATCTTGAGGCTGAAAAGTTGAAAATCAGCATTTCTATTCTATTAAATTGTATTCATCCTGTCCTGTTTCTTTTTTGTTATTTATTCACACATTTTTAAAAATTTTTTGCCATGTTTCTTTTTATATTTTTCATTTATGTCATGATCCACCATGAATATAGGCCATATTCTGAAAAACACAGAAAATTTATAATGACTATAATTATTCAGTGATTATAAGAATTATCAACATCATCACCATTATTAACATTACTACCATGAAATAATCTAGTTACCTGTATGTCTTACTAAAGGATGGTAAAGATTATTTAGCATAGACTTACTATATCACGTAGGCAATAGTGGTCCCAAATATCAGGGCAATAGTGAGGGCTATACACGCAACTGTAATTACTTTAACAAGAGCAGGTCTATGAGGAATCCATGCTAAAAATACAAAGAAAAGAAGTTTTCATAAAATCTCATTTTTAGCTGTGACTATCAGTTATTAGGGCTTCCCTGATAGCTCAGTTGGTAAAAAATCCACCTGTAATACAGGAGACCCTGGTTCAATTCCTGGGCTGGGAAGATCCCCTGGAGAAGGGAAAGGCTACCCACTCCAGTATTCTGGCCTGGAGAATTCCATGGACTGCATAGTCCATGGGGTCGCAAAGAGTCAGACACGACTGAGCAACTTTCGTAGGTGGTGCTAGTGGTAAAGCACCCACCTGGCAATGTAGGAGACATAAACTCGGGTTCAATCCTTGGATCAGGAAGATACCCTGGAGGAGGGCATGACAACCCACTCCAATATTCTTGCCTGGAGAATCCCATGGACAGAGAAGCCTGGCAGGCTACAGTCCACAGGGTCACATAGAATTAGACACAACTGAAACGACTTAGCACACACACACATATCAGTTAATATATTTGTTAATCATATTGTTTTAGGGGAATGGGAGAGAAAAATCAGAAATAACATTTAAAATAAAAATTCTTAATTTACAAGAAAACCATGCAAGCTAGATTGCACAGCCTGTGTGAACAAGTATAATTTGAATTCCCACCTAAACCCTGACTCCTTGTTTTCATCTGTTTCCTGTCTTTGGCCAAAGCCATTTCTTATGAGACTGGTCCCTGAAGTATAGCAGAGACTGCCACTGATATACTTGAAAGGAGAGTGGCCTTAGTTTTACAACTCAAGTGTTGCCGGATGGTCTTAGGTTGTACAGTGCTGTTTTTAAATAAAATAGGATATTACAGGGCAATTCAAGATCTAATCCCACAAACCTGCATTCCAAGGATTGGTGTTTAGGCCCATTGAATATGCTATAAAACCAAGGGTGGTCCTTGCAGGCTCATTCTTCTCATCATCTGAAATGAAAATAAACAAACAGAGCTACTATGGGTACAAGCTGAACAAAGGCGCAACTGACTAAGTACATTACTCAACCATTCGTAAAATCTGACAAACTGAGTTGCCTCCTCGTCTCACACGGAGCGCTCCCTCACTTGCTTTCCCTTCTCTGGCTCAACAACTGAGCGGAGAAACTCTTTGAGACTGGCGCCTCAACGTGAAGTCAGCTTGACATGAAGAAAAGAACCTGGACTATGGAAATGCCCGCAGATTAAATGCTTACACTTTCAGCTCAGGTCAGTTCACATGCTCAGTCATGTCCGACTCTGCAACCTCATGGACCGCTGCACGCCAAGATTCCCTGTCCATCACCAACCCCCAGAGCTTACTCAAACGTATGCCCGTTGGATCGGTGATGCCATCCAACCATCTCATGCTCTGCTGTCCCCGTCTCCTCCCATCTTCAATCTTTCCTAGCATCAGGGTCTTTTTAAATGAGTCAGTTCTTCGCATCAGGTGGCCAAAGTATTGGAGGTTCAGCTTCAGCATCAGTCCTTCCAATGAATACGTAGATGTTCATTTAATGATTCTCTCGATTTTTCTGTACATTTTCAGGTTTTCATAATGAAATACTGATGTGGGGGATATGGGTTACAAATGGTTTCAAAACCATGACTACTGAAAACTGGTCGTTGGATTTGGCAATGGGAAGGTCATTAGAGACCTAGTCAGAAGTGGTGTTACCCATGTGCATGACTGACAGAGGTTCGTGAGAGAACAGAAGGAAAGGGATTACATAGAGCAGAAGTTTTGAAAATTTTCTGAAGAGTTTTGCTGTCACGGTGGGAAGAGAAATGAAGGCATCTCCCAGAAGGGGCTGAGGGATGGGGAGACAGGTTTTGCTTTTTAACACAGGAAAATTGACATCCTGATCTCATGAGCACAGGGACGACACTTTAAATTGTGATGCTACTGGAAAGGGAGAAAGAAGCGACCAGTGTCCCGAGTTGGCCTGAGGGGACGGAAGCCGGTGCACAGGTGAAGGGTCAGCCTTGACCTGGCCCGGAGGAAAGATGAGAAAGTGTTATTCAGCTGCTAGTTAGGGAGATGCAGACGCTCGCTCAAGTGCTTGTGCTTTGCCAGTGTTGGTGGGAACCAGGTCATCCTCTAAGAGCAAGGCTGCGGTAGACATGGTGGGGGTGTTTGTGGAACGAGAAAAACGGAGGAGAGTCACCAAGCAAAGGGGGCGGGTAAGTGGACTAGGAAAATGGACCAGCATACTTTAAATAAAATTTCCTAGAAACAGAATGGCTGGGTATACTATTTTTTATAGCCACTCCTGTAGCCCAGAGCCCGCCAAAATTATTCAAACTATTCAACACTAGTCCATCCTAAAGGAGATCAATCCTGAATATTCATTGGAAGGACTGATGCTGAAGCTAAAGTTCCAATACTCTGGCCACTTGATGAGAAGAGCTGACTCACTGGAAAAGACCCTGATACTGGGAAAGATTGAAGGTGGGAGGAGAAGGGGGTGATAGGGGAGCAGAAGGGGGTGGCAGAGGATGAGATGGCTGGATGGCATCACTGGCTTGATGGACGTGAGTCTGAGCAAACACTGGGAGATGGTGAGGGACAGGGAGGCCTGGCGTGCTGCAGTGCGTGGGGTCGCAAACAGTCAGACACACTGAGCGGCTGAATGACAGCAAAATGCAGCACTAAAGCTGCCCCATGCGCCTGCCCTGCCTCACGCATCCCCTCCCCCAGACGCTCAACAGAAGCTCTGGGTCACGCTCCCTCTTTCTGCCCCCTGCCTCCTAACAAGGCTGGTCCTTCCCCACATGGCCTGGCATGGTGTGCCCCGCCTGCTGTTCCCAGGATTCTGTGTGTATAACCTTCCTCCTTCACGATGATCATTTCCGAGTCTGTGGGTCTTATCATACCTGATTAAAACAAATCCTGGGTGTATTTCAAAACTGTGGGTCAAAAAGTGAATGCATTCTTCTTATAAGAACTACCAAATTGCCCTCTGTAGAAACTGCACTTATTCCTGGCTTACACACAAGACAGGACATTAAATTTCCCTACTCCTTTGCCAGTACAGTTTATTATGAGACATTTTGCCCACTTTCAACATGATAGCTGAAAACTGGAATTAGAGTGTATTTTCAAGGTGAACTTTCCTTTTTATGAGGTAGGCATCTTTCCTTGTAACCGAGAGCTGAGAGTTACAAGAGAAAATTGGAGTCTCCAGTGATCCAACTAGACAAACAATTTCGTCTTCTGTCTCTATCAGAAATTACACTTGGGACTGAAAGCTCAGGGATGGCAGAGGTCTCAGCGAACCTCTAGGGCCACCTCACAAGAGGTTAGTGTTGATAGTTAGTGTCAAGATAAGACTAGAATGTGGGCCTGCTAACACTTTGATCCAGATTCCTTTTCTGGACTTTGGTGGTGGTGAAGTGAATGGGGAAATAAAATACTACAGCTGAGCTTTGTACACGTGAATGCGCTCTCAGTTGCTCAGTCGTGTCCAACTCTTTGCGATCCCATGGACTGCGGCCAGCCAGGCTCCTCTGTCCATGGGATTCTCTATCCAAGAATACTGGAGTGGGTTGCCATGCCCTCCTCCAGGGTATCTCCCCAACCCAGGGATCAAACGTGCGTCTCTTCTGTCTCCTGCATTGGCAGGTTCTTTACACTGAGCCGCCTGGGAAGCCCATGGCTGAGCTTTAAGAGGAGTAATAAAGAATGTCTTTAGGATGGACAGATGTATTAATTTTTTTTTTCTGTATTTCCTGATACTTTGACATCTGTGCTATTTTCTAATCGGTCCCTAGCAACATGGTTACTAACCCAGCCATGGGGGCAAGGGGTGCCTTTTTCTAATTTGCAGGGGCGGGCGGGGGGGGGGAGCTGCACAGGTTAGTTATGAGTGTCATGGGACGCCCTCCTGGAGGAGCCATACGACACAAGAGCTCTGCAGATATTTATGGATCCCACGTGCACTCCCAGATCCCGACTTACCAGTGCTCGCTGGGGGCTGCATGGGCGTGGCACGCGGAGCTAAATGGCCATCGAAGGGGACCAGAGAGGAAAGAGAGGTTTAGGATACATTTAGGAAAATTACAATATAACTTGGTATTAGATGATCGGGCATGACATGTAGTTTCCAAATATTAATTGCTGAGATAGTAAATGTTCTTAGCAAGTTTACTCCAATGCCGAGTAGATTCATGGGGCTTAGTCTGCAAAAGCATGGTGCTCTGCTTGGAGCCAGTGTTTCCTCTGGTGCATATAGACTGTTAGCAACACAGTGCATTTGGGTCCTGGTCGGCTTCTGCAGTTGTGCAAGCTGGGAACCCTCCTCCCAAGCAGAGAACCTAGGCAAACTTGGTGCAGAGCTGAAGGGTGCGGTGCTGTCATCAGCTCAGAGAGGTGGTGCTGGGAGGGCCCGAGAGCGAGAGCTCTGCCATCACCCAGCTCAGCGAGAGAACACAGGATCCAGTTTCCAATCAAAGTCTATCTAATCTTATTATTTTATGGATCCCGCTACTAACAATACGGAAGAAAAGACACACTGACTAGCAGCTGGGAGGACTACAGAGTATGGTCCCCACTTCACTGACTGAGCAGTCACAATGACTCACCTCGGGGCTTGGGGATAGCTCCATGGACCATATGAAACTGCTCACCGAACTGTACGGGCTGTTTCGTGACATTTGGCTGTCTTTCTAAGGGAAAATGATCTGGAAAAGAAAACCTACAGCAGTGATGTGGAATCACCACCCCTTTTTGCTTCCCCTGAAATGAGTGAAAGCAATGGTGGAGGCAACCCGTTCAGCCTGTTGTCTGTCCAGGTGGTTTGAGCTCACCTGCATGAGGCGCGCACAGATGAAGCGGGCACTCCATTAAAAACAGAAACAAAGCAGCGAGAGAACTTTGAACCTTGTCCATCATTCCCAAACTGCTGGCTTGTTATCGTGTGGGTGAAAGGAAGTACTTAGCTGTTGTCCACCATCTGCCCTGCATTTCTGAGAAACTAAGGAGCTCTTCTCCCTACAGAATGTCCCAGTTCTGACTGGGAGCCACCAGTATGAGGTCAGCTCACGTCGCCACACGGAATTCTTTGATGGAACCGAGTCAGCCAATGGGGAGACTAACAGAATGAGAGGGTGTGCTGGGGGTGAGTAAGACCCTCAGAGTGTCCTGCCTCTTGAGGAGACAGAAGGGAATCAATTATAATTCAATGCGACACCTCACAAGAACCAAACAGAGGAGACGGCAGGGCTCTGTAGGCCCATTCTAATGCTTACCCCAGCTCCCTAGACGTTTGAGCTTCATCAAGTTACTTAACCCCGCTGAGCTTCAGTTTCTTCATCGGTAAAAGGAGGAGGAAAGAATACCCACTTCACAGGGTAACAGTGACGGCTCAATAATGCAATCCACACAAAGCTCAAAAACAGTGTGGGCCCTGAGCGTCAGTTCTGGATGTAAAATGTGAGAGTGTAATCTTTGAAAAAAAGCAATTTGGTACGCCTCCAACCTCTGGGGTACCATCCAGAAAGCCTAGACCCAAGTGGCTGTCTCCAAAAGTTTCTTTAAGGGAGAGATTAATTGAATCATCTCAGCAAGTAGAAAGGGGATTGAACAATGAGATGGTGTAGACAGCTGTCCCCTGGACTTGTCCTCTGCCCATCCGGTAGTTCACATGATACACGAAACAGGCTTTCATCCCTGCCACCAATGGTAATAAGAACAGACTGGTAGTCTCTTGATGCTTACACAGCCCCGAGGACCAGGAGCTGACTCCACCTGTGCTGCAGCCCAGAGGGCAGCTGCCCCTCCTAAATGTCTGGGGGGTGACAAGGCTAGGACCCCACCCCGTAAGACCTCCTCCTGCTGTGGACTGTCAAGAGGGCCTTGCTCTGTTCTTTCAACAGCCAACCTGTCTTCCCCCCATTCTGCTGTGCCCCTGGGACGAGCCTGGTAAGGATGCGGCTCCCATGCTCTCTGAATCCCAGTCTCACAACTGCCTCTGATCAAACCCGTCTCTTTTGAGCTTCCTGTTGGCCTGCCTGTGGGCATTGTTTAGACTGGACTTGGGACTGTCAAGGTCCCTAGGGACACTGCTGTCCTTGGAGCTGGCCTGGGGCATCGATCTCCCCCGTGCTCACTTGCCCAGTCCTTCCCCTAGGTCTGTGAACACCTGGCTCATGGTCCAGGTTTCCCGGAACACAAAAGGTTGGACGGAATTAATTGTGTGTTTTCTGGGAGCCTAGAGGTAAAGTTCTACACCATCACCCCGTATCTCCAGGTTTCGCACCCTCTGTATCCCAGACCCCTTTGCATGGCCCCTCTAGGGAAGATGAAGCCAAGGCCACCACTCTCCTCTATGCTGTCGTGACTACATGGGGCCAAGTTACAAGTCCCCAGCACTTTGCTTGGGTCCTGCCCAAAGTGGACCCACAGTGACCTCAAGCCAAGCTGTCTTCTTCCCTTGTGAGGTAAAAACCATGTCATGTCCCACTAGACATCTGCTCCCAGGAGGACAAGAACCTCCAGAACCCTGGTTGAAAATACATTATTTCTGGGGCCGGGGGAAGGGGCCTGTATTTTTAAGATGCCCCCAAGTAACTGTCAGGATAAGAAGCTTCGGGAACAAGACCAAACCTAGTGGTCTCTGGCTGGAAAATCTCATCAGGGCCCCCATTTCTCCACTGGGACCCTCCTTCTTTGGGACACAAGTACTTCTCCAGACCTTCCACCAGTTCCTTCCACTGTGAGGACCCACCTTGAGCAGGGCGCTGCCCGTAACCACCACACTTGCTCCACCTGCAGAGGGGGTTCGTCTTTGTGACGTCGCAAGGGAGGGCACTCACTGCCTGGGCAGGAAGAACAGCTTCTGCGGGGAGGCTGGCATGAGCCCTGGCTCTCCTGACTGAAGACTGTGTTGCCGGGAGTGCCCAGCACTGCTCACATTCCTGGGCCCTTCTCTCCTTTGTCCACAAGGCAAGGCTGCCTTGTTGCTTCTGAGTTAATTGCCTTTTTTTTTTTTTTTTTTTTAGCATTTAAACATTTATTCTTCAAATTAAGAAATTACACATTTTGATAATGGTCATTTTCTTAAAAGTGTCATTCAGTTCCCGCGCATTTAAAAGGATATTGGTAATTCTGACCAATTCCTGTAACTGCCTCCTTGATATCCACCCTGGACCCCAACATATGGCCGAGCCTTCTGACCAGGCCTTCTCCCACACACAGGGCTTCGTGACCATCTGCTGAGACCTCAGTGCCCTTCTCCCTGTGCCGCACCCCCTCAGTCCCCCCACATCTCTGCGGTCAGGAGATCCAGATGAGGAGGTCGAGAAGCAGAACTGACAACCTGCTGGGGTCCCAAGCACTTCCAGAGCCAGAGTGCCATGCTGGGCACCTCAGACATGGCAGACCAGGACCAATGAGGCCCCCACGGAGCACCGAGCCTGGTGCATGGCATCAGGAGACAGAGTGGACAGTAAGAAAGGAGAAAACGCACGAGGTGATGTCAAGTAGTGACGTGTGCAATGCAGCAAGTGAAGACAGGGCGGTCACGTGGCAAGGGAGGAAAGCGTGCTAGCTGGATGGTCCAGCATCAACACGGCCATGAATGGCCCCTGGTCCAGGTCGCTGAGGGGTGCAGTCAAGGGTGGGCAGTAACTCACGCTCGGGAGTAGCTGAGAAACAGGCAGAGACTCCACGACACCAGGCACGTGTTTTTCCACCCTGACTCTACAAAGCCCTGGGCTGGCAGATCACACTTCAGAGTTACCTTGGGAGGCAAGAAGTCACTGATTCAGAGGTACCTTGAGAGGCAAGAAGTCACTGACTAGCTTTCTGGTACCTTAACCTCCCCATCCCAGGATCCATCCTCACAACCCTGAACTCACTGGGGTTCATAGGGACCAGGATCTGATCCCATCCCATGTATGCATAAAAACACGTAGCTGACGAAAACAAGAGAAATAAATGTGCTCACTGGTCAAGGAAATAAGCAATTTTCTCAGCATACTTATTTCCAAAAGAAAAACAGCACACTGGATTACAGATTCTATCAGAGGCACATATATTAGAACAGATGGACCAAAATTTTAAAGTAGTCACATACTTTTAGAGAGATAAGGCATGACATTAACAATAGGGAATGAGACTAATAACATATAAAAGACAACCAAGAAGAAATATCGGATATGTAAACCAGTTGTTGAAATGAAGATACATTAGAGGAAATAAGTAGCAAACAGACAGCTGAGAAACAAATTAGCAAACTAGCACAGCACACAGGAAATGTCCCGAGGAAAGAAAGAAAAAGGAATTAGAGAACATGAAAGCAAAGGTAAGACATATTGCCAACAGACACAGACATGCTAACATCTAAGTATTAATAACAGAAGTCTTAAAAAGAGAAAAAATTTAAATACATAGATGAAATCTTAAAAAAAGAAGAGATAAATTTCCCAGAATGTAAAACAGAATAAAAACATCAGATGAAAAGGCCCACTGAAGTGGCTTATGAAGTTAAACATATACTTACCATACAACTCAGCTACTCCACTGCTAGCTTTTCACCCAAGATAAACGAAAGCCTGCACACACACAACACTGGGAAAGAACATCCAGAGCAGCTGCATCCACACTGGCCCAGAGCTGGGCTCAGGGCAACGTCCATCTACAGGCGGACAGAATGACTACTGTGGCTCATCCACGTGACAGAAAGCAAGCTGCTGACACACAGTGCAACGTGGAGGAGCCTTCAAAATCATGCTGAGCAGAAGTATCTGGATACAAAAGGTAGGATCCAAATAGAACACTGTACAACTCCCCCTTTATAAAACTCTAAAAGACAATTCTAATGTATATTCACAAAACAGACATGTGGCTGCCCAGGACTTAGGGTTGTGGTGGGGATTAACTGTGAAACAGAGACATGGGGAACTAACTTTTTGGAGAAGGGAAAAAATTCTCTAGTTTTACTGTAGTGGTGGTTACAAGGATATGGACATTTTTTTCAAAACTCACCAAACTGTAGACATAAAGGGAGATTCAACAGCATACCTGTGGTGTTTAAAGAGCCTCAAGACTGGATGAGGTCTAGGTAGTGTGAGCAGATACTACCTAGTGGGGAGGAAACAGCAAAGGGACCTGAAATGCAGGCCAGAGGGGTAGGGGTCGAGCCCCGAAAGCCAGGTGAACGTGTTTCAGGGAGGAAATGACCCATCACCTGAGAATTTGAGATGCTGCTGCTCAAGTCAAGGAAGAAAACAGAACTGACCACTGGATTTAGCAATGTAGAGGACATCTGGCAGCAAGGTAGGTTTTGGAGTGGGTTCAAGAAAGAATGGCTTCCCCAGTGCCTAAGCAGTAAAGAATCTGCCTGCCAATGCAGGAGACCCAGGAGATATCAGTTCAATCCCTGGATCGGGAAGATCCCCTGGAGGAGGAAATGACAACCCCTCCAGTATTCTTGCCTGGGAAATTCCATGGACAGAAGAGCCTGGTGGGCAACAGTCTATGTGTTCACAAAGAGACAGACACAACTGAATGGCTGAGCAGAAGAAAGAATGGAAGGGAAATGAAGACAGCAAGAAGAGACCACCTTTGAGAACTTCTGCTTTCTGCAACAAAACAGAGAATGATACAGGAGCTAGAGGGTTTTCTTTTCTTTTTTAAAAGTATGTTTGCACATCAATGGGGATAACTCAGTATATATAGAAAACCTGATGATACAAGAGATAAGGGAAACTTGCGGGAACAATGTCCTGAGGCAGTGGACATGGAACAGGCTCTGGCGCCAACAGGTAGTTTGTATAATGGCACCAGTGGGAAGGCACGGATGTTACTGAAAGTGGGTAGAGGAGGTGGAGACCTACAGTGGAAGGCCTCTGCTGGTGGCTCCTATTCACCCAGGAAACAGGAAGCAAACTCATCTGCTGGAAGCAACCCTGAGGGAAGCTTCAGTCAAGGGATTGTTGGCATCTTGGTACTAAACAGCCAACTAGCATAGGAAAAGATATGGTGGGCAGGTCCTAGTCACTGGTAATGGAATGGTCCTAGGGATGACAATGGCAGTGCTTTGCAGGCTGGGCGGGAGGCAAAACCACTAGCAGAGAGGTAAAAAGCTGTGAGGTCAGGACATGGGAAGGTCATCTACACGGATAGTGGGACTGGCAGCATGATGGGGGTGGTTTCAGACGTAATACTCCAAGAGTGGAAATCTCTGCAGACGAGTGAACCATTCCTAAGGTGACTGCAACAAAGCAGCAGGAGCGATATGAGAGTCTGATGTTCCAAGAGTGAGAACTGTTTTAGAGAAAAGGGAGGGAGAACAACAAAAGGGAGGGCGAACAGTGAGTGAAGAAGAGTAGGTGAGAAAGCAGCCACTCCCCGCAAGGATCTTAAGAGGTGCTGTGCAAAGAGGAGACTCATGTTTCAGCAGATGACGGATGAATGGAGACTTCCAACCAGGCCCAGAAGGTTTCAGAGCTGGGGAAGACTGAAGCAGGGTTATCAAAAGGGCAATTAACTGAGCCATGTTTTGGTGAGAATAAGGGAGGTAAGAGGGAACCTGGGAGTCCTGGACACACGAGGTTGTATGATAGGTGGTAGGGAGATAGGGAATCCTCCTAGGAGGAAACACAAGCCTGGGATCCTTTTAGAACAACCCTTTAGAAGTCCAGGAGGCCCTTTTAGAAATATTTTCTGGGGACTTCCTAAAGTAGCCCAGTTGCCCAGTGGCCAAGATTCCATGCTCCCAATGCAGGAGGCCTGGGTTCGATCCCTGGTCAGGGAACTAGCTCTCACATGTCACAACTAAACAAGATCCTGCATGCTGCAACTAAGACCTGCCACAGCCAAATGAATACATAAAATTTTTAAAGAGAGATACTTTTAAAAAAATACTAGGCTTGGTGATATAGTTACAGAAGAACTTACCAGGATGCATGTGGAATATTGTATATGACTTCCAAAACCCTCTGGAGTCACTAAATCAAGAGAATCTGGGTTCACTCGAAGTGTATTTCTTTGGGTATTAGAATACAATTCCCATATATTGGCAGTACAACTCTTGATACATTAGATTGCGTTCTCTTACAGAGATAATGCTGATAACTCTAGACTCTTCAATGATCTTTGCACAAATCACATGAGAAATCCAATTAATTTACCCCTACAACATTTATTGGGTTAACTATACATTAAGGTAGGGATCAGATGTTACCACCTATATAAGCACCAGCTATAGGCATCAGATAGTGAACACAGCATCCCACAATACCAGCAGGTGACTGCTTCTCACCCCCTGGAGCGTCATGGACCCCTAGAGAACTAGATGAACCTTTTGTACCCTGGATTTCTAACCAATACCATTGAAACCTATCCAGGAAGGATTGTTGGTCCCAAATTATAGCCCAACTTTAGGGAAACAGAGGAAATATTTGTGAACCAAAGAAACACCACCCAAGTCCTCCTATTCATCTTACCCCCTCTTTCCACTCTGAGCAGAGAAACTTTCTCACTTTATGAGATGACTGATGATCTCTCTTCCCTTCTGAGTCCTCCCTACTATCAAGCAATCTTTTCATCTAGAGAAGATAAGGAATCACTGCATCCCAGGGAGACCTTGAGAAACGGGGATCTCCTGTGCAGAGGTGTTTCTTGGTCTCTGCCTCATGAAGGGTAATTCTAATTCCCCTGACTTGCCCAAACCTCCAGCGAGTCCTCCAGCCCCTGGTTGACTATAATCTTCAGGGATGGAGGTGGTGAAATTCTTGGAAAACCAGAGCCCAGAAAATGCAGTGATTCTCAATGTCCAATCTAGACTTCATATTTCAAAGGGAGCTTTGCTCTCATATTACCAGAAATTCCACAGGCAAAGAGCCAGGTAACTTTCTCATTGTTTAGGATTTTGATTTTATTATCAAATATCTACTATAAAAACAGTGAAGAAAATTTTTAAAAACACATTAAGGGAAAAAAAATAATCACTGCAGAGGCAGCGTAACACAGTGGTTATAAACATGAACTCTGGAGTCAATCTCTCTACTCCTAACTAGTTGTGTGTCCTTAGGTAGGTTTCTTATGATCTCTGCCTCAGCTTCCCCACTTGTAAAGCTGAGATAATAATAGTTCCTATCTTATAGAATTAAGGGGACTGAATAAGTTAATATCTGAAAAGTATTTTTTTAAAAGTCTAGTACATGGTAACTGCTGTATGTGTTTGTAAAACTTAAAATCTTATTAGGTTAATTTACCCATGAGTATTTCCAGTCCTTATGCAAATACACTTTTCAGATGTTCTAGTTGATATGTATATACAGTTTTGTGTCCTTTTTATTCCTTTATGTTATGCGTTCTGACTCAGTGTCCATAATTATAACTTATGTGATTGCCTAAAATAGATTACAAACTAAACATCCAACTGCAGTAATGAGTAAACCATGGACACTGACACACTAGGTTATGAAGTATCACCTTTTGTTCCAAGAACATCAGTCTCATACTTCTGCACAATAACCTTTCCATCATTAGTAATCTCATTTACTACTCTTTTCTAAGGCTAATCTTGATCAACAGTAAATATCTCATTCAATACTATTTTTTTCTTAAATTCAGGTTTAGTATTCCATATTCTATTCTTAAAGGGCACCCAGACCCTCCTCTTACAATAGCACAATCTGTGTTTCCATAATGATGCACAAATGTTATTGTAAAGCTTCCATTCAATACTCCAGCTTGATGCTGGAGTGTATTTCCAGTTGAAAATACTTTTCTAAGATAAAGTTTTTCCCATAACAATGCACTCTGAGCCACAAACAGTAGAGATCTCTTACTAATAGACGTTTCATTCCCTATGTTCATGTTGCTCAAGTAGGATTCCTGGTGAACCATGAGGGGAGTCTGGAGTTCTCTTCATTGTACTTATTTGATTTTAAACAAGGGCTACAAAACTGTGGAAGGCTTTTACTTATTCTTTTCATTCACAGGTTTCTTCTATGAAGATAATTTCTACTGATTAATAGGGGGAGAAGTCTTACTAAGCTCTTATTAAATTTCCCCGCTTGATTATACTTATAGGGTTTTTTCAGTGTGTTATCAAGTGTACAATAAAATAAAAACCTCATCAATTCAATTCACAGAGTTTCTCTTCACTATGAATTCTCTGGTGTTGGAGGAGGGCGGAGTGACCACTAAAGGCTTTTCCGCAGTTGCTGCATATAAAGCGTTTCTCTCCACTATGCATTCTCTGATGGATAATAAGAGAAGAATTCTTACAGAAAGCTTTCTCACAATGATTACATTTGTAGGGTTTTTCTCCAGTATGGTTTCTCAGATGTACAATAAGGGAAGAACTCTCATTAAATGCTTTTCCACACTCGTTACATCTATATGGTTTCTCTCCAGTATGAGTTCTCCGGTGAGCGATAAGATGAGAGCTACAGTTAAAGGATCTTTCACATTGATTACATTTGTAGGGTTTCTCACCAGTGTGGATTCTCCGATGAGCAACAAGGTGACAGCTCTGGCTGAAGGATTTTCCACATTTATTGCATTCATAGGGCTTTTCTCCAGTATGAGTTCTTTGATGTCTAACAAGGTGAGCCATTTGGCTACAGGATTTTCCACATTTATTGCATTCATAGGGCTTAATCCCAGAATGAATTATTTCATGTTTAGTGAGGGCTGAACGTTCTCTGAATGCTTTGCCACATTCCTGACAGTTATAGGGTTTCTCTCCTGTGTGAGTTCTCTGATGGGCAATAAGATGGGAGCTCCAGCTGAAGGATTTTCCACATTCAGTACATTTATATGGTTTTGCTCCAGAGTGAGTTCTTTCATGTTTACTAAGGGCTGAGTAATCCCTAAAAGCTTTTTCACATTCATCACATTTAAAGGGCTTCTCTCCAGTATGCATTCTCATATGGGCAATAAGGTGAGAGCTCCAGCTGAAAGATTTCCCACATTCAGTACATACAAAAGGTTTCTCTCCAGTATGAGTTCTCTGATGCCCAATAAGATGGGAGTTCCAGTTGAAAGACTTCCCACATTCATTACATACATAAGGTTTCTCTCCTGTATGAATTCTCTTATGTACAATAAGATGAGAATTCCAGCTGAAGGCTTTTCCACATTTATTACATTCATAAGGTTTTATTCCAGTGTGAGTCCGTTCATGTTTAGTAAGGGCTGAACGATTCCTAAAAACCTTTCCACATTTATCACATTCATAGGGTTTCTCTCCAGTATGAGTTTTCTTATGTTGGATAAGGTAAGAACTCCAAATGAAAGATGTTCCACAGTCATTATATTCATAAGGTTTCTCTGTAGCGTAAGTGCTTGTATGTTGTGTAAGGAAGGAGTCATACCCAAAGACTTTCTCCCATTCATTGTATTTATATGCTTTCTCTACAGTACCAATTTTTTGATGTTCCATAAAGGATGAAAAGTAAAAGATGTTTTCATATTCTTTGTAATCATACTGGTTTCCTCCAATGTGAATTCCCGGATGTTCATTAAATGATGGGCTCTTGTTAAAGATTTGATGGCATTCCTTATATTCATAGAGTTTTTCTCCTGTATGCATTCCCATATGATCACCAAAATGCAGTATATGATTAAAAGATTTAACAGTATCAGTGCATTTTAAAAGATTATCTCCAGTCTGTACCCTTGCAGGGTGAACAGGCTGCATGGACTGGTAGAAGGCTTTGTCATACTCATTCTTTTCACAGGTAATCTTATCAGTATACATTATGGCTGAGTTACATCTCCAACTTTCAGCATTTACATCAGGCTTATAGAAATGTTCCACTTGAGAAACTTTCTGAGATGGAACAATGCTTAAGCTCTGGCTACACCCTGCTCCAAGTTCACAGAACTCAGAGCCTCTTTGAGATAGTATCTGCTTTTGCATGAAGACCATCTGCCTCATAGCTGTACTCTGGTTCACGTGATACATTTCTAATTGGTCTTTACATCCCAAAACTTCTAACCTGGAGAACCAAGGATCATCCCATATGTATCTCTCCAACTTCATGCTATGAGACTGTTCCTCATCCAATATGCTCTGTGTTGGGATCAACGCTTTGCTTTCAAGATTTTTCATCCATTCTGAAATAAACAGAAAAAGTCCATGAGAGTATAGAGAAACAAATTCTAAGAGTAGGGTGGACAAGGTAAGATTTATTGCCCATGTTATTGAAAAGACAAGTGTGAACTTGTTTCCAAATACACTGGTAACCCAAAGAAAGATCATAACAGGAAAGAGGAAAATAGTAAAGAGTGAACGTAAGTAGTTAACTAGAATACAAAATGTGTACTGAATATGAATAAAACCCATTTAGGAACATTTCCCCATGTAAAGGAGGACTAGAACAAGGGACTACTGAAAGCCTGCACTTGGTTTCCTCTGGACTTAGAACCACACACCTTACCCTCTGTTGATGCTGCTCTGTATTATTTCACTGTAACAATCCATTACCCTGAGTTTAATGCTTTCTGAGTCCAGTGTGTACTTCCAGCGAATTACTGAACTTGGGGGGGTTGTCTGGAGGATCCTGACACATTTAATACTACTAAGGTGAAAAAATAATAACTGGTTAAGCAAAAGACAGATGAACAACCAGCCCCTCAGCAACTAATATTTAAATTATTAAAGCGTGTCAATTCATTTCTTTGTTGTAATGTCCTATTGTTCTCCTATTTTGACATCTACCAAAAAAAGGGGTGTTAAGTGAAAGTATCACCAACAAGGCATCAAGCCTTATTTCCTATTCCACAGAGTTCACTCAGTAACACAAAACCATCTGCCCAAAGGTCAAAAATCACAAAGTTTAAGGGTACTCCTGAGTTCTTGTTACACTGCAGAATAGTTTGCAGAGTGATGGCAGAAGAGAAGACTTGAAAGCCAGCATACTACAATGGAAAGGCACAGGAGTTATAGTCTGATAATCTGTATTTAATTACGGGCTCTGCCACTCTCCTTAGGTGAGTTTTCTGAGGATTGAATGAGATCGTAAAACCAACAAAATGTCTGGCAAATTCAAGATGTGGAAGCCACCTATCATCACTGCTGAGGTATCAGTCCTCCAACAACAGAAGGGTCTTTACTAGTTTCCTATTGCTGCTATAACAAATCACCCATCTCACAGTCTGAAAGTCAGAGGTTATAAATGGCTTTCACTGGGCTGAAATGAAAATAGCTTTCCTTCAGAAGCTCTAGGGGAGAATCCATATCCTTGCTTTTCCCAGCTTTAAAAGCTGCCTGCATTCTTTGACTTGTAGCTCCTCTATCTTCAAAGTATATTATTCCCATTTCTGCTT
Source organism: Ovis aries (assembly GCF_016772045.2). Lineage (NCBI taxonomy): Eukaryota > Metazoa > Chordata > Mammalia > Artiodactyla > Bovidae > Ovis > Ovis aries. The sequence continues at coordinate 66,121,906 of NC_056067.1, forward strand.
CTGTCAATCATATTGGGGTCTCTGATACTCACTCTTATAAGGATCTCATGATTATAATGGGCCCATTCAGACAATCGAAGATAATCTTTGCATCTCAAAAGATTCCTAGTTTAACTCACATCTGAAAAGCCACGTTTGCCACATAAAGCACCATATTCAGCTTTGGATGTGGACATTTTGTGAAGGGAGGAGGGTAACATTATTCAACATACCACAGTGTCTAAAAGCTACAGGAACCCAATACGGACCTAGATCCTTGTTTTCTTCAGGTTTTTCTGCTTTCTTCACTATATACTATTTTCCCCTTTTACTACCCAGTCCATCACAACAGAGAGAGATTCTACTCTGCTGAAGAACTGGCATTTATTATCAATTTTAAGCTGAGCTCCTAGAAGTTAGAGAGTCCCTCTTTGTGCTCAGTTGTGTCCAATTCTTTGTGACCCCATGGACTGTAATCTACCAGGTTCCTCTGTACATGGGATTTCCCAGGCAAGTACACTGGAGTGGGTTGCATTTCCGCCTCCAGGGGATCTTCAAGACCCAGGGATCAAACTTGCATCTCCTGCATTGGCAGGCAGGTTCTTTACCTGCTGAGCCACCAGGGAAGCCCCAGAAGTCTGGGAATGATCTTCAAATAGCTTTTGAATTTTCCCAGTAAAAAACTTTTTAAAATGGTAGCTGACCAAGTCACTGACCAAACAATTTCTGACTAGCTTTACAATCAGTATTTGTGACCTGAGCATATCTTCCACCTGCAAATTATAATCTCTGTGATGAGAGGACAATCGAAACATTATACATCACTGTGACTGTGGGGCTGCAGATGCTAAGCAGGTGGGAGCCCAGAAAAGGAGATCAGCACGACAGAAGCCATCCAGGAAGGTTTCACCCACAAGAAACGACATGAGCTCAGCCTTCGAGCATGGCTCAAGTACAGACTGCCAGAATGGCACAAGCAGAGGCAAGCTGTGACAAGCAAAGGCACCACACATCCCTAAGGGTGCCAGCTGAGTAAACTCCAGGAATCAGGCAGGAAATAATGAGAGAAAAAGAAAATAGAGGAAAATAGGAAGGCCTTGAAATCGAGTCAGGTATTTAACAGGTAATGCAAGTCATTGTAGATTTACTGGCAGAGACCTCATAATGGAAAACTTCAGGGATGTAAATCTAGAAATGCCACCTGAGAGGCTCATAACAAAAATTTACTCAGCAACTTGAGCTGGATGAGGAGAGAGATTACTTCTTAGAGAGGAAAGAACAGGGAGTCAGGATGACTTCCCCATTTCCAGCTCCAGGGACTCACAGAAGGCTGAACAAGGAATACACATCAGGAAGATGGGGACACCAGCCAGAAGGGATAGCTGAGATTCCTGGTTCTATCAGTATCAAGGAGACAGCTGAGATGATCTGCAAGAAGGCAGAAGTGTAAGGCTGGAGCTGGTGGACCCACAGGGCTCAGGATGATTACTCAGAAAGGTCAGCACATAAAAGCTACTGGAAATTACGACGCCTTGGTACAAGGTTTCAGATCCAGATGGGGGCAGACTCCACAAAAGCCCACTTCGTTAGAGTGGACAGGAAGATGTCCACCTTTAGGATTCAAGAGAGAGCACAGTATATTGTTAAATTAAAAATAACAAAATACAGAACTATGTGTACTCTTTTTCACCTTTGGAAAGGTGAGAAGTAACTATGTGTGCCTATATGCTTAACCAAAGCTGTGCAGTGACCCAGAGAGTTTATTCAAGGAGAATAGTTAATTTCGATAGTAACAGATTTGTAGCATTTTAACTTAGCCTAATCCCATCTCTGACTCCTAAACTCAGCGGTAACCTTGAAAAATAACATCTCATATTTCTGGTGCTGAAGGAAACAGAACAAAGCTAGAGCTTTTTCAAAGCCTCACTCCGAAAGAATAGTCATTATCTGAGCTGTTTGGTGGTTCCCAGAAAGATCCCACTTGAAAGGCTTGTGGGAACTTGCACATACTTACTTCTAGGAAGTAGGGATCTGTCAAACATTTCCAGGCAAAGTTTTAAGAAGTCTCTCTTTTTTTTTAATTACTGTCTGAGATGATGCAAAATGGTTGGGGCAAACGATATACAAACTAAAAAATGAAAGGAAAAGCTGAGGAGTGAGATATGCATAGGAGCTTGGAAAAGTTCTAACACATTCCTGGGAATCTAGAAGGCCACGTGCATATGCACTGTAGTTAAATTTTCAAAACTCAAAGAAAGAATCCAGAAAGCAACAAGAGAGAAGCAAGTCATCACACACACGGGATCCTCAACAAGATTAACAGCTTATTTCTCATCAGAAACCAGGGAGGACAGAAAGAAGAAATGTGTCAACCACGAATTCTATACCTGGCAAAACTATCATTCAAAAATAGAGAAATCAAGACCTTCCCTGATAAAACAAAAGTAAGAGTTTGCTAGTAAAGCTGCCCTATGAGAAACGCTAAATGGAGTTCTTCAGACTGAAATGAAAAGACAATAACTCAAAATACAGACCAACAATAAAGGTAACTACATAGGTACATACAAGACTGTATAAATGCATTTTTATTTGTTTCCTATCTGATTTAAAAGACAATTACATAAAATCCAAACTAAACTGCTGCAAATTAAGATGTTCATTATAATTCCCAGGAAAACCACTAATAAAATAACCAAAAATTTATAGTAAAAGGAAAGGGGTTTACCTTTGTGTGTTTCTGTGTGTCTTTCTGGAGGATAAGAACAGTGTGAATAAGTATAAATGAAACTTTCTTTCACTTACCCATTTTATATAGCTTTGAGTTTTTAAATCATGTAGTTACATTATCTGTATGAAACAATCACTTTTTGCTGGGGTTTTTTTTTTTTTTTTTTTTTGGAAAGAAGAGTCTGTGACTATAAGGATACAAGTGTTACAATGAAAAACTAAGAAGTAGGTGAATGAATGAGAAGTCTTCTTAGACAAAAGGGACAGCAGATAATAGGAGGGGTAAGGAGGGAACTGCAGCATGCTAAAACTGCTGCCTTGGTAAGGAGGTGGGCATCTTTGCTCTGAAAATAGTGCAAGCGATGAAACTCCTCGGAAGGACCTGTGATGCTCTCTGAGGAAGTGAACGCCTCATGGCCTCAGCCCTTTTCTCAAAAAGTAGGGCTTGAAGGAAGGTTCCTCACTCCCACCTGGGGCCTGCTCTCACCTGGACAAGTGCCTTGAAGAGGATATGCTGGTTCCATTGACCATGGCTCTTCTCCTTGCTCCAGCAGGGAGATGACCTCAGGCTTGGTGATCTGATTCCCTACATGAAGAGGAAAAACACGGACTTGTGTAGTCAGGTAACCCTCCTTCCCCTACTCTTTCCATGAGCGACTTCACTTCATACTTTATGATCAGTAGGGACTCCATCCTTGAACCTCAGGGCTCATGATCACCTCGGCCCTCCTGAGGCTCATATAAGATGGTAAACAGGGAGAGTGGAGGGTATTGCAAGGACAGCTTCATTTATTTGGTCAGCCAGCAGCTTACCTACAGACAGCAGGTGCCCATAGGTCTCCAGCATCACGTCACGGTACAGGGTCCTCTGAACAAGGTCCAGCTGCCCCCACTCCTCTTGCGTGAAGTCCACAGCCACATCATTGAAGGTCACTGGTTCCTAAAAGACCAGACATGTTCCTCTTCAACCTGGAGACACCCTCCCTGCCCCTCACTCCATCTAGTGTTTTCTGGGGAGGGAGTAGGGCTGACAGCGTTGGGGAGGAAACAGGACATAGAGGAATTGCCCTGAATGTATTCAATATTCTGACTGATGTGGATAAGGTCTCACTGGGAGCCAGCCAGGGCCCTGCATTTGAGATGTATTCTTAGGAAAGTGGATACCTGGGCTCACAGTAACCACAATAAAAATGAGCAGCTCTCTCCCAAGTCTTGCTCAATTCTAGTAACACTGGGTAGTATCTGGACAGTTCTTCCTGCTTCTCCAGAGCTGCAGACACTTAGTGAGACCAAGACTAAGACCAGGACCAGGATGGACGCAGAACATGAACCCTGATCACAAAGCAGAAAACCTGGGGCTGACATCTGCTCCACAAGTGGATCCAGGACCTGGAAGGGTTCTCTAAACATTCAGAGGCTGCCTTCCTGGGCACAGAGAGAAGTTTCCACTCCCAGACTATTTCTGAGGACAACCTCCCAAGGACTGGAGGTGGGGTGGGCCAGGACTAAGCAGAGCTATCCAAGCCAAGGAGAACCACTAACAGTTGCTATCAAAGCACTTTGAGTTCTAAAAAGTTCAAACTGACATTTTTAAGAAAAAGAACCAGGAATACCCACTAGAAAAATTTAAAGGATGTCTGATTTTTGCAATGAATGCATCCTGTACAGTCATTTGAAGCCATCAAATTGAGTCTCAGGTATCTGGGCACTTCCAGGGTGGGGCAGGGGCATGTCTTCCCTCAAGAGGGCAGTGGGGAGTGAGCTGTGTGTTACGGGAGGTGTGCTATAAACCCCACAGCCCCTCCTCCTTTTGATGCCTCTCTCTTGGCCTATCTATCCACTATGGTCCTCTCCTCCAGGTCAGCACAGAATTCCCTCAAGACAAACGCCCACTGAATGGACACATGTGCAGTGTGCTTCCCCTCACAGCATCTGGTGAACCTCTACAAGCCTGTTAAACACTTCTCTTCCAACCACATACGGCCGCCTTCCTTCCGTCCCTGTGGGTCACGGCTCATAAACGAAGCCTGTCATCTCTGATAAGGGCCAGCTCTCATGCTCGGTCTTCAATGTAGATTTCTCTACTGGTCTGAACTGCTCCCCTCACCCCCTTCACACAACTGGCTTGAAACACAGAATTGCTTCTGGTCCAGTGATTCTCTTACTTCAAAAAATGTTTACAACTGCTGATCACAGCCTCCTATGGTGAAACCCTCCCAAACTCCTCCTCAATGACAATGGGTTTTCCTCTTAAAGACCTGCCCAGGTCTGAGTTTTCTTAATGGCAGCTGCCTCTACATTTTTGGGTAATGTAAACATTTTTACTTAAATGTGACATTCAGGTAGAGAAGTACACAAAACCTAAGTGTGCACAAAGCATGAACTCACTGTACTTCCAGAGTGATACACTCAGGGGTGTTAGGGAAATTTTTAAAAAATAGTCTTGTTTAGGCTTCAGGGACAAAGCAGAACAGGTCTCTGACCTTGCTTCTAAGCTGTGTGGACAGTACCCTGACTGGGAGTAACTGCATGCTGAGTGCAAGACTTGCAGCACCTTAGATAAAATGAGGTAGGAATCTTGAGGTCCTTGAGCCCCTGAAGGGGGCCTGGCCAACCAAGCCCCAACTAAACCCCAAGCCCCAGCAACATTCCAAGTTTCACAAGACAAAACAAGCAGCATTAACATGAAACCAGGCTTGCAGTTTGGTCACATATTGATGATGATATCAGTTTGCCTCTGTCCTTGGATTATAAGCAGGAACCTGAACTGCAATCTCTGAAGTCTCACCCACAGGGTGGACACGCTGCCTGGGACCCTTTCCCAAATGGGACTCCAGATGTGCTGTGACTTGTGACTTCCCAGCACTGTTTAAGTCTGGATGTTGGTCAAAACCCAATTTAGTGATGTATCCTCTGCTCTATTTCTCTTTTAATGTTAGTATATTGAAAGTAAGGTAGATAATTCTCTGACAAATATTTGTATTATTTATTTGTACATAGCGAGTGGCTTATTTTGTTAACAAATCCTTTGAACCTGACACGAAAGTGAAAGCTTTCGGCAAAACAGGGGGCCTAGGCAGGAGGCCATGCTTCCTGCCCAGGGTGCTCTTAGGATGCTATCTCCCTGGAAGGCGGCACCTACTTACATGGCTTCCAAGTTCAACAGTTAACAATATCCAAGCCCACACCCTGGCAGCAGTCAAGCAGGTGGAATGAGCCACAAGTTTATCTCCCACTCCTCCAAAGACCCCAACAGATCCCCACACAAATACTTAAAAAGGAACAACCACCTTTAACAGAGACAGAAGGAAAAAAATCACTAGAAAGAATTCACAACCCCTAATAAAACAGTGGACCCTGGCACTCTGGCAATGATCAGTGATAACTGCTAAACTACAGGTGAAAAGCAGACAGGGAAATTTACAACGGAGGGATCAGGCTGACTATACCTGCACCCACTAATCCATCACATCATCTGGAAATGGGACAACATACAACTTGTGCCCATTGATGCAGCACAGGAGGGACTCGGCACCACCTACCAAGGACTCTTGCCCAAAATACAGAGCCTGGAACTGCTCTCGCCTCCAACTCCACTATCCATCTACGGGAGACAGGATGAAGGAACGCATCCAAGGACATCACAAGGGCGAAATCAGGCAAACCAACAGGACAGGCAACCTGGCTTCATCAGCACATGAAATGCAGGCAATGTGCCATCCCTGCTTGGATCCTGATCTGAGTAAACCAACTGCAAAAGATATCTTGGGGACAAGTGGGGAAAACTGAATGCAGGCTTGGTACTAAGTAATACTAAAGAATTACTGTTAATTTTGTTGGGTGTGATAAAGGTATTGTGTTCATTTCCTAAAAGGTGGGTATGTCTCAGACATAAACATGGGTGAAACAATGTGATATCTGGGCTTTGCTATAAAATACAGTTTTTCCTAATACTGGACTCTTAAAAAAAAAACTTATTTTTTAAAATGTATTTTTATTGATATATAGTTGATTTCCAATGTTGTTTGCAACTGTTGTACAGCAAACTGATTGTTATACATATATATACATTAAAAAAAACCACTCTTTTCCATTATGGCCTATCATAGGATCTAGCTTTTTTCTTTTTAAGGTATCCAAATAGATGCAAAGGCAGAAAGCTGAAAGGTGACATTTGCTAAGGCTGATGAACGTGGATGTCTGTGGTCAGCTGAATAATGGTCCTGCCAAAGACGTCCACATCCTAATGACCGTTACCTCAACATGACAAAAGATGTCAGTTACAGCGATGTGATTACATTAAGGATGCTGAGATGGGGAGATTATCTTGGATTATCCAGGCGGGCTCAATGTAATCATAATGGTGCTTACAAGTGAAGGAGGCAAGAGGGTCTGCATCAGAGAAAATGAGACAATGGAAGCAGAGTTCAGAGTGATGCAAACTGGAAGGAAGGCCCACGAGCCAAAAAATGCAGATGCCTCCAGAACTGAGTAAAAGCAAGGGAGCCAATTCTCCCCTGAGCCTCCAGGAAGATAAGAGCCCTGTGGTCCCATTCTAGACTTAGAGCTCCAGAACAAGAGAATAAATTCATGTTGCTCTAAGTCATTGTTTGTGGTAATCTGTCATAGCACCGCAGGAAACTAATAGGTTTAAAAATCACCTAGCTTTTTTTTTTTTAATATTTATTTTTATTTATTTGACTGTGCCAGGTCTTAGTTGCAGCATATGGGATCTAGTTCCCTGACCAGGGATTGAACCTGGGACCCCAGCATTGGGAGCACAGTCTCTGCCACTGGACCAACTAGCCAAAGTCCCCAAAACCACCTAGTTTTAAAGAAAAGCCAGTGAAGAAAAGAAGCCATCAGCACGTGGTGGTCCACACATTCCTGTAAGATGGGGCGCAGAGGAAAGTGTGGCTGACCAATGAAACACCAGAGACCCCTACCCTGCATGTGAGAGGGGGCTGCAGTGGAAGCAGCACCCCAGGAGAGGCTCCGAGCTCTGGGTTTAAATGCCACTGAAGTCAGGAGAGAAAATCAGGCTTAAAAGTCTCTATTCAGGACACCTTTGCAGGTTGCCCCTCCTCCCTGCCAGCCACTCTATCTGATGGGAAAGTGTGTAAGAGGTTCTCAGGTTGCCCAGGTGAGTGACCACCCTGGAGTTGAGACCCCCTTCAGCCCAAAACAGGGAGAGAGGAGGGGGTCTGTGGATGACCTGACAGTCAGCTGTATACCCAGGAAACTGCAAGTAGAACTGACCTGGTGATCGTGGCCCACCCAGGCCCATGCAGCTTAGAATGAGACTTGTCAGGAGAGACAGAAGAGAGACAAGGAGGCAGTGGAAGTCAGGAACCAAAGCTGCTCAGCTGCACAGTCACACAGTTCTCTGGTAAACAGACAGATCGGAGGGCCAAATATCTGCACAGGTGGAGACTAAACTTAGCAGCCAAGGGGACAGAGAATCCAGGGTGCAGTCACACAGAACTTTCAATTATCTGAAATTCTAATCCCCAGATTGGAAAGTTTCAGTATAAAACAGGACAGGATGATACAAGAGGCTTGGAGTACAAGAATCCACAGAATACGAAGAGACAGAAAATACAGCAATCAGGTCAGGAGGTCATATAAATAACCTCAGGAAAACAATATAAAGGGGAAGGACAGGAAGGGATTTTGTCTTAAAATAAAGGACTTCTTTACATAAAATGCTAGCCATAAGCAAAAACAAATACATTTGACAAAAATATACCAAAAAACATTTCCCTGATAAAAGACACCATAAAGTTAAAGAGGAGAGTGAAAAAGTTGGCTTAAAGCTCAACATTCAGAAAACTAAGATCATGGCATCCAGTCCCATCACTTCATGGCAAAAAGATGGGGAAACAGTGGAAACAGTGGCTGACTTTATTTTGGGGGGCTCCAAAATCACTGCAGATGGTGATTGCAGCCATGAAATTAAAAGACGCTTACTCCTTGGAAGGAAAGTTATGACCAACCTAGACAGCATATTAAAAAGCAGAGCCATTACTTTGCCAACAAAGTTCCATCTAGTCAAGGCTATGGTTTTTCCAGTAGTCATGTATGGATGTGAGAGTTGGACCATAAAGAAAGCTGAGCACCGAAGAATTGATGCTTTTGAACTGTGGTGTTAGAGAAGACTCTTGAGAGTCCCTAGGACTACAAGGAGATCCAACCAGTCCATTCTGAAGGAGATCAGTCCTGGGTGTTCACTGGAAGGACTGATGTTGAAGCTGAATCTCCAATACTTTGCCCATCTGATGCGAAGAGCTGACTCATTTGAAAAGACCCTGATACTGGGAAAGATTGAAGGCAGGAGAAGGGGACAACGGAGGATGAAACGGTTAGATGGCATCACCGACTCGATGGACATAAGTTTGGGTAAACTCCGGAAGTTGGTGATGGACAGGGAGGCCTGGCGTGCTGCAGTCCATGGGGTTGCAAAGAGTTGGACAGGACTGAGCGACTGAACTGAACTGAAAGTTAAGACAAGCTATAGACTGGGAGAAGATAATCCGTATACAGCAAACACTCAGGATCCAGAAAGCATGAAATGCTTATATATCAAGAGTCTACAGAAATCTAGAGATGGGAGTGAGACAGAGAGAGAAGGCAATACAGATGACCAATAACTACATGCAAAGATATTCAACCCCACAAGCAATCAAGGACATGCAAATTAAAGTAATACATTTTCTTGGTTTCAAGGTAAGCAAAAATTAAAAGCCCCAATATTAATATTGTCAAGTGGCAGCAAAGATGGAAACAGACACCTTCCCTCAGAGTGGGGAGACTGAGAAGAGGCTTTGCTCTTTCAGAACCACGTGGCAGCACTGGTCATTCTGACAACACATACGCCCTGCGCCTTAGCAAAATTCTGCTTCCAGTGGTATGCCTAGATAAACTCACATGCGCACACAAGTAAACTGCAATGTCCACACAGCTTTGTTTGAAATAGGGAAAATGGTAGAGGGAGGGAGGACTTATAAGCCTATCCACAGAAGAGATGAATATACAGTGCATGTCTTTGATGGGGCAAAAAGACATGCACCCAATCTTTATACTCACATGGAGAAACCTCAAAATTGACCTTGAAAGGCGTAAAGAAAACACGTATAAAGCATTGTTAAAAATTATATGATTATTTATTACCTTATATCTAGTTTATTATCTACATGTATCATACTATCTACATAGTATGAAAATGGACTTGCTGTATACATATTTTAAGTGGCTGTTCTCAGGAAGGGCGGGAGAAGAATGTAATTGGGTACTAAAAAAGAAAGCAAAGAAAATACAGCCAAACAATTGTTCATTTGGAGTGATGGGAGGGACCCTGTCTAGTTGATCACTTTTTATGTTTTTCTATAGTTATAGAATTTGTCCAAAAATTCTAAATAAAACATATTTCCAGAGTTGAGAGATGTCATCAAAATTGAAGGATCCATGGTCTGCCAGATAGAAAAAAAAAGACCCCCAGCAGAACATGCCCCAACATTAGGGCTCACAATTCATGGAGGCCTTAGGGACACAAAGGAAAATGCAAAACTGAGGCTGGTAATGAAACACAAGGAAGAGATGGCAGGAGACAGGCACCTAGCCTCACCAGCTGTGGAGAGAAGCGGTGGGGCTGGGAGAGGAGTGTCACTGTTACCCAACGTTCAGGAGCTAGGTGACAGGGCAGAGAAGGGCCCATCTCTAGGTAGGAGTGAGCCCTTCCAATTCTCAGGTAACCCTTACCTGAATTCCCATCTTCCAAATTATTATCTGCCATGATGAATTGCAAAGATATTTCACCCAAATTCTTGTAAACATTTTTGGACAGATGGCTTTGCCTACATGCGTAAGCATTTATCTAGACATTCTAAGGCCTTTATGAAATCTGATACACCCGCCACACATCTAAACCACGGGAGGACGCAGAGGGTGATGAGCTGGGTCTCAGCTGTTTGCCTGGCAGTATCTCATCTGATTGCTCCTGAATTACCTGAATTCTCTGACCACTGGCCCCTTCATGGAACCTAGCGAAGTTCAGATGGACTCTTCAGCATCTTCAAAACTTCATGATCTATTACTATTTTAGGGCAAGCTCTTTGCAGAGAAGGAAAATGTAACTAGAGTGTGTTCATCCTTGAGACAATCAATGATGGGAGCAGAGTATTCCATTAACTGATGTCTTATATGAAAGTTTATTGTGCAGAAAACTTTGGTGGATTGTTACGGAGGAGTTTAAGAGTTTCCACATTTGGAGTGGCTGGCTGGGGTTTTTTAATGGGCTGGAATATTATTATTTTCCCTATTCATCAGAATAATGGGATCTGGACTCCCACTAGCTGAAACTTATTAACCAACATGTTTCTAAAATCAGACTATACCGATAACAAGGGATGACAGCCATTTGATGTTTTTACCAGGTGAATACTTTATTTCAATAAATATTTAATTTGGAGGGAACAGAGGCGGAAGGGGCTCTTGTCTGTGTTTCTGAAAACCTCACTTAATACAAAACTCACATATTCAAGGCTTGAGTTTCCCAGAGGGAAAGATCCAAAGTGAGTGTGGAGAGAGGGCCAGGAGTATGTGCTTATAAATTACAACTCTTCAGACACTGGAGGGTGGTGTTATTTGAATTCTCCATTTTATTTTCTTGGCATTGACTCTAATAATTCTCAGAAACCCTCACAAACATTGCCAGCTAAGTGCAGCACAGTGGTTATTAGAACTTCATAGCATTTCACTGCAGCTAACTTCTATTCCCAAGCAACTGATCCAGGGCCCATCTTTCAACCTAGTCTAGCTTCACTACTGATTATGTTACAGAATCTAAAAATGACTGCACACTATAACAGCAGCAAACATCAGTCACTCAACTTTTGATGCCAGACAACCACCACCCTGCATCACGTGATTCAGGCCTTGCCTCTCAAGAGACAGCAGCGCTGCCATGTGAGGACAGCACACTTAGGACAAACTTCACCAGTCAACTTTTGAACTGTGGGAGGTGTTGTTGATTTTTTTTTTTAAACTTAGTGGGAGACACAAAGTTAGGCAAAGATGTTATTAACATTTTTATATCACAGTATCTCCCATTTGCTTGATTCATTATTGTGACTTAGAAATGAAAAACCTAAATATAGTAATGGAACTATTTTTGTCTTTCATAGTAGAAAATTGTTAGGATACACCTAAATTCAAAGAATTAGAATAAAAATCTCTCATTTAGAAGTAACCCTTCTCTGGTGGCTGAGACAGTAAAGAATTTGTCTCTGCAATGCTAGAGACCTGGGTTTGATCCCTGAATTGGGAAAATCCCCTGGAGAAGGGAATGGCTAACCACTCCAGTATTATTTCCTGGAGAATTCCAGGGACAGAGGAGCCTGGCAGGCTACAGTCCATGGGGTTGCAAAGAGTTGGACACAACTGAGCGACTAACACACTTCTAAGAAACTGAAACATTAAGTTAAAAATGGCTATTTCATGGCATTGAAACATGTATACTATCATGTAAGAAACGAATCGCCAGTCTATGTTCGATACAGGATACAGGATGCTTGGGGCTGGTGCACGGGGATGATCCAGAGAGATATGGGGTGGGAGGTGGGAGGGGGTTCAGGATTGGGAACTCATGTACACCCGTGGTGGATTCATGTCAATGTATGGCAAAATCAATACAGTATTGTAAAGCAAAATAAAGTAAAAATTAAAATTTTTTAAAAAAGGCTATTTCTGTGTCATGAGAAAGAAAAAAATTGATAAATGATAATCACATTGATAACCTGTCAAAACATGCTAAGTGACAGAAGCAGACACAAAAGGTCATATATTATATGGTTCCCTTTATATGAAATGTCCACGATGGGAAAACACAGAGAGAAGTAAATTAGTGGTTACCAGGAGCTGGGAGTTGGGGAAACAGGGAGTAACCACTAATGTGTATAAGGTTTCTTTTTGGAGTTATGAAAATTCTAGATACTGGTGATGGCTGCAATTCTGTGAATATACTAAAAAATCCACAGAACAACATACTTTAAGAGGTTGAACTTTATGGTATGTGAATAATATTTTCATAAAACAGTTATAAGAAAATTCTTAAGTGGCTGCCTCCAGTAAGGAGGCTTTGCAAGAGGGGAGGAGGGGGATGACACCTCTCCAACATCAACTCTGCTGCTCTGTTTCTCTAGGGAGCCAAGCTGGTGCCCAAATAATCACAAAGTCCTCCTGCTTCACCTCCCTTATATGCATCAGATCTTGCTTCCAGGTGCTGATCAGACTGAAGCCTGATTTGCCAGCCTGCTTTCCAGTCCCCTTCTTTTCACTCCCCTGCCTGGAACATCCTTCCAGCTACATTTTAGACCCTGGTGCTTCTGGCTCCCAACACTTCTGCGGCTCCTTACTACAACCAGGATGGAGCCCCAACTCTGTGGCAGGCATCTGGGATACAGCAAGGTTTTTCCTGGCCTTCTTGGCCTAAAATCAAATTATGGTTAGCCTTCACCCAGATGCCGGTCATGCAGTGTGTCCCCATGGTGCTAGAGAAGGCAGATTCCTCTCACCAGGCTATGCCCATCCAGTTGATGTGTCCCCTTCACCTCTTGGCTCAGGTGCATCCTATCTCTCAGGCACCCTCCCTCTCCACAGCAAAAGGACCCCAGCTGCGGCACATGGCCTCTATGCAGGCTCTGTCCCACCTCCAAGGCATCCGTTGTGCTCAGCTCCTCCAAGGCTCACGGCCTTTCTAAGCACTTCAGGCCTGTGTCCTGAATCACATGTACAGCACCAGGCAGATGGTGAGGCCTCAGGAGCTGACTAAACCACCCTGGAAAGGGGCCTGGGAGCTCCTAAGGATGGGGGCTCATAATTGACCTTGTTCCCCTCCCTAAGCACAGAGCTCAGCAAATAGGACCAATGTGAGTCAGGCACTGAATATATGGGGAAGGTGAGAGGGAAAAGGGGGAGGGGACTGCTTGCCAAAAGGGACTGACCCTTATCTACCAAACAGCCCACAGCACAGCTGGGGCTCAAGGACTCTGAACAGGCTGGTTGACAGTGAGGCTCCAAGTCATGGAAAACTGAATTCTCCCTACCTATGCTCAGAAATCAATAAACTTCTGGCTGATTCCTTCTCTATCCAAACCTTCGCTGTGGCAAACTGAGGAGCCATATCAGCTGGGATGGTCAGGGACACCCTCAACACCTTAGGAAGAAGGCAACCTGTCAGATAAAAACAGAAGCCCCATCTCACCTGGGCCTGGGCTGTTGGGAGCCCTGGGGCCCTCCTCCTCTCCTCAGCAGTCTCCTCCACTTGCCAGGTCGAGTCCTGAGGGCACAGAGCTGGGAGGGGGGAAGTGAAGTCACAGAGGCAGCTCTCTCTGCCAGAAGTGGCCCACCTGAGTACTACTTCCAGACCCTGTCCCTCCCTTTTGGGCAAGGGAAAAGATCCACTTCCTCACATTACAGATGAAGGCTGTGGGATCCAGAGAAGTTAAACAATAAATCTAAATACATGACCCATCCCCTGTTGTCCTGAGGCACTGTCATAAAGTGCCTGTTCACAGCCTTTCTGGGTCTGAGCCCCAAATGGTCACACATGCATTCTCATGCATCCTGTTCTGGAGATTTCATTGCTAGATTCCCCATGGATGTGTTCAGATCCTTCCCTGTTCCAGCTCTGCCAAGAGACGGATCTGGACCAGACCCCCTCCTCTCTCCCCACCAGCTCTGATTTCCAGCAATGGCAGGTTACTGACGGTTACTGACGGGAGAGACCACAACATAGTAACCAATGTGTCTGATGAGGAAACAGGGTCTTGACTTACCCCAGGAGGCCCACGGGTCAACAGTCGTCATTCCCCAGGACTGGTCCATAAGGATACCTACACCAGAGGGGCAGGTTAGGACAAGGAAAATAAAAGACTGTGACACTGATCCTAGTGACTAAAGGCTGCTGCTGCTGCTAAGTCACTTCAGCCGTGTCCGACTCTGTGCGACCCCATAGACGGCAGCCCACCAGGCTTCCCCGCCCCTGGGATTCTCCAGGCAAGAACACTGGAGTGGGTTGCCATTTCCTTCTCCAGTGCATGAAACTAAAAAGTGAAAGTGAAGTCGCTCAGTCGTGTCCGACTCTTAGCGATCCCACGGACTGCAGCCTACCAGGCTCCTCCATCCATGGGATTTTCCAGGCAAGAGTACTGGAGTGGGGTGCCAGTGACTAAAGGCAACAAGATGGAAAAGGAGACCTGTCTCACTAATGCGCACAACAAAATTCCATAAATAGAGCCCAAAGACGTGTGGGGAAAAAAAAACAACATAAGCTAGATTTATAGCAAAAATGCACAAGTGAGTCACTTTCAGGCAATTTATTGATATGATACAGCTACTGAACAATTAAGAACAGAACTCCTTAAGTGGCTGGAGAAGTATCTGATAAAATTGAACATCATTTAATTTTTAAGAAACATTACTGGTCTTTTGATGTCTTTAATGACAGATACATGAAAGATCACTTACAAATAAAACACACTACTGACACCATTTAATGTTGTTCTTAAATTATAAACCAACGCTGTACAGTGAAAAACAATAATACGAGTAAAAAACATGGGGATGGTAGAGAAATTCTGGTTGTAGATGACTGTCTTCCAAGAAATTCCACAAATCACCAGAAAAATCTCTTAGAACTAATGAGACTTCTCAGGAGAGAACTATAAAATACACAAAAATTACATTATCTTTTATACAAACAACCAATTAAAAAACAAAACAAAACAACCTCACTCAGTTCTAATTCTGTACCAAGATAAAAGAGACCCCCTCCAATCCCCAAAACCCTTAGCCCCTCTACGGCTCTGACCCCTAGCTACAGCAGGTCACCACTGGGGAAGCCCAGAAGAAACAGGATTTGTACTCACCCCATGAACCCCACGGGTTGATGGCAGCCATCTTGCAGGATCAATCCACCAGGAGCTTGCCCAGGAGCAGTGGATTTGGGTGATTATTGAAAACCAACTGCAAAACCCACCTAATAACAAAAGTAGGAAAAGACAAAAAATGGTTTTTCTCAAAGACAGTGGGAATAAGAACACATCCACAAAAACAATAAAAGACTTCTACAGAGCACTGAAAGAAAACAATTTACAAGTCAAAAACAAATTCCTGAAGAAAAATGAAGAACGACTCGGGTTAGCTGGAAAAAGGGCATGGTCCAGGATGAGGGGGGAGAAATTTGTTAACAGTTCTCATGAGACGGGTACTGACAACGACGAGGGAGCTTTTCTATTGATTTAACAAAAACTGTTGTAAAATCTACCCACAACCTTCATATGTAAGTAGTTGCCTAGAGCTGAGGGGAGGGAAGAACCGGCGAATGGCAGCTTAATGGTTCAGGGTGGGGTGTTTTCTTTTTTTGCGGGGGGGAGGGGTGATTAAAATGTTCTGGAATTATATAGTGGTGATAACTGCAAAACGCTCTGAACGCACAAGAAAACTACGGACTTGTACGCTAAAATAGTTAATTTTAAGTTATGTAAATCTTATGTAGGAAAAAAAAAAATCTGTCTCTTTTGTGCAGGGGCCAACAGAAAACGAGATTTGGAGGCCAGACCAACCCAACCCCCTAAATTCTAGACTTTTATGCAAGTTCTGCGACCTCTCGGAGGGCACCAACGCCAACTGGCAGAGCTCTGCGAATTTCTGGGAGCGTGTATAAAGCACTGGAACGCCCAATGGGCACCGGGAGCACCGGGATCTGCGCCCAAACTCGAAGTTGGCACAGTAAATATTCTGCACGCTTGTCTGCAACTTGACAAAGTCATCCGGTCACTGCACCTTTAAAGGAGCCCCGGGCTGTTCCCAAGTCACTTTTGACTTCCCTCTATGACAGATGAGAACGGGTTCTCACGAGAAACGCCTGTCGGGAAAGACAAGGTGGACTCCTGGGGACGATCTCGGAGGTGTCCTCGCCACCTGCCTTCTGGCCTCTCATCCCAGACTTCCTCCGCACTCCCGCTGTGGGTGCGATGCTCACAGCCCGTCCCGGTAACGGCGGACCTCACCTGGATCGCAGCCGCCGGCCTCCCACCCCTGCTGACCAGTGACCGCTGCTCTCCGCGAGCAGCTAGACAACCTCGCGCTCGCTTCGCCGAGGGCGTTCGGCTTTTGTTGCGCTCACATTCTTCCCGGCTCGGCCGTGAGCTTGGGGTTCCCGCCCGGGGGACAAAGGCCCGACGCGCGGGGCTCACCCGGGCCCTCCCAGCCGATCCAGCGCCTCCGCAAAGCCAGAGGCGGGCCAAGGGACCTGCCCTGGCGGCGAGCCAGCCGCCAAGTGTAGGCGCCGCCTCTCCCCGCCCGTTCTCCCTATCCTTCGGGCCAGCGGCAGCGGCAACAGTAATAACCCCACCGCCCGGGCGACCGCTTCACCTCAGCCGCGGACAATGGCGGCCTCTCCCCCGGCGTCGATGGGGACGCGTCGCGCGGGCTACTGGGAGTGGTAGTTCCAGGGGCGCGCTTCCGGTTGGACCGGAAGCGCCTTCTTGGCAAATTCTCCAAGCGGCGCTTGTCACGGGTTCCGCCTGTTAGGGACTTACTGGGATAGCAGTGTCCGAGGCCTTGGCGAGGTGGGCTATACTGTCCTCGACGCGGCCCGCGCCGGCTGTCGGGTGGGGAAGCTCGGTAAACCGCCGCCCGGCGAGCCTCAGTTTGCCTGTCCCTAAAATGGCAGCTCACGGCAGCCGCACTTTGTAGGAACTTTGTTGAAGTCTGTTGAAGCGCTTTCCTTTTCATCAGTAGTTAAAGAGTTGTAAGGAAGGGGCTGTTATGTACCCTTTTCGGACGAGGAACCTAATTTTGAGCTTCTGCTCACAGATGAAGCCCTACCCCTTGTTACGAATTGAATGTGAGTCTGCTGAACCGAGGCCTCCTTTCCAGGAAAGGAGTTAGAAGGGACCCTTGCCCGGAGGATTCTGGCCCTCCTGGCCCCTACTCTTTACTACTCATTCGCCTCGCCTGTTAATTTGTCCACCCACGTTTCTGTTGTTTAGTTGCAACAACAGTAAGATGGTCAGAGTGAGTGACGGGTTGGAGAGAGCCTACGGGCATTAGAATGGCTCTGCTGTGAGCCAGGGCATGGGTCTGAGGAGAGCAGCCATAGGCCCTGGCCGCGTCAAAGGAT
The DNA here is from genome assembly GCF_016772045.2 of Ovis aries. Lineage (NCBI taxonomy): Eukaryota > Metazoa > Chordata > Mammalia > Artiodactyla > Bovidae > Ovis > Ovis aries. The sequence goes on from NC_056067.1 coordinate 66,139,796, forward strand.
CACTCACTCTGGCTTTTGTGAGAATAGGCTCAAGAGGGCGAGAGAAGGACCGTGATGACTTTTGAACCAATGCAGTAATCAAGGTGGATGGGAATCAGTGGTCAGACTGCGGACAGGTTAGTATTTTAAGGGTAGCGCCAACAGGCAGGGGGTTCAAGTTTGTGCATCATGGGCTGCAGTCCAGACCCTAATATGGAGAACAAAGCGTGGAGATGGCCTCTCAGTGCAGAGCTGTTTACCAAGGGTGAGTGGAGAATGTGTTACAGGTGTGTGATGAAGCTGCTTCCCTTTTGTCCAGGCCCTCTCCAAGTTACGGGAGCTTGCTGGATGGTACCCTGTTCTCTCTGAGTGATGGGGTGGCCAAGACTAGGCCAAACAGCCATTTTGGATGCCTCTATTACAGAAGTCTGGGCTGTGTCTGAGCTGTTACTGAGGTTTCTGAATGGGAAAAGACCAGAGCGGTAGTAGAATCTCTGCTCTCCGTGGACATGCTTCCTCTGAGAGATGTCCAAAATGTGATCACCCCATGGCAAGTGAAGGGCTCCAGCTGGTTCCATTTCATCATAGCCAGATGAGAATGAAAGGTAAAGGGAGGTTGAGTCAAGGACACATTATTTGGAAAAAGTAGGGCATTTTATCGGAGAAGGCAATGGCACCCCACTCCAGTACTCTTGCCTGCAAAATCACATGGACCAAGGAGCCTGGTAGGCTGCAGTCCATGGGGTCGCGACTGAGCGACTTCACTTTCACTTTTCGCTTTCATGCATTGGAGGAGGAAATGGCAACCCACTCCAGTATTCTTGCTTGGAGAATCCCAGGGACAGGGGAGCCTGGTAGGCTGCCGTCTATGGGGTCGCACAGACTCAGACATGACTGAAGCAACTTAGCAGCAGCAGCAGGGCATTTTATGAGCTGGGTTGTAGGGTCACCAACAATAAAATAACTAGTACAAGTCAGCTAGACTCGAAGTTATTAGTTTGGTGCCAAAGCAATTGCAGATTTTGCTTGTTCAAATTTGCCGTTTGATACTGTTTTTGTCGTTGTTGTTCAGTTGCTAAGTCGAGTCTGACTCTTTGCAATCCCATGGACTTCAGCACGCCTGGCTCCCCTGTCCTTCACTTTTTCCTGGATTTGCTCAGATATTGATATTGGAATACATTCTAAATAAATGTGGTTATGTTATATATAATTTGAATGCATATTTCTCATTTTATGTTTTTCTTTTGGTAATGATATTACTTGCTGTTGATTTTACATTTATTTTAGACTGAGAAAGATTGAGGGCAGGAAGAGAAGGGGGTAACAGAGGATGAGATGGTTGGATGGCATCACAACTCAATGAATGTAAGTTTGACCAAACTCCAGGAGATAGTGAAAGACAGGGAAACCTGGCATGCTGTAGTCCATGATGTCGCAAAATGTTTGGCACAGCTTAGCGACTGAACAACAACAGTGGAAATGATGTTAGACAAAAAGCAAATTCCAGAAATTTTCTTATTTGAGTTCAAAATGGATCATAAAGCAGTGGAGACAACTCGCAACATCAACAATGCATCTGGCCCAGGAACTGCTAATGAACACACAATGGTGGTTCAAGATGTTTTGCAAAGGAGACAAAGCCTTGAAGATGAGGAGTGTAGTGGCCGGCCATCAGAAGTTGACACCAACTGAGAGCATCATCGAAGCTGATTCTTTACAACTACATGAGAAGTTGCCAAAGAACTCAACATCAACCATTCTATGGTTGTTTGGCATTTGGAGCAAATTGGAAAGGTGAAAAACATCCATCAGTGGATGCCTCATGAGCTGACAAAAAAAAAAAAGTTGTTTTATAGTGTCCTCTTTTCTGTGCAACAGTGAACCATTTCTTGATTGGATTGTGACATGCAATGAAAAGTGGACTTTATATGATAACCAACAATGACTAGCTCAATGGTTGGACTGAAAATCCCCAAAGCACTTCCCAAAGGCAAACTTGCACCAAAAAGGGGTCATGGTCACGATTTGGTGGTCTGCTTTTGGCCTGATCCACTACAGCTTTCTGAATCCTGGTGAAATCATTACATCTGAGAAGTATAATCAGCAAATGTAGGAAACACACCAAAAACCGCAACACCTGTAGCTGGCATTAGTCAACAGAAAAGGTTCAATTGTCCATGACAATGCCTGACCAAGCATCAGATAACCAATGCTTCAAAAATTGAATGAATTGGGCTACAGAGTTTTGCCTCATCAGCCATATTCACCTGGCCTCTGGCCAATCAGCTACCACTTCTTCAAGCATCTTGAGAACTTTTTGCAGGAAAACCACTTCCACAAACAGGAGGATGCAGAAAATGCTTTCCAAGAGGGCACTGAATCCTAAAGCACGGATTTTTATATTATAGGAATAAGCAAACATTTCTCATTGGCAAAATCTTGATTGTAATCGTTCCTATTTGGATTAATAAAAATGTTTTTGAGCCTAGTATAATGATTTAAAATTCATGGTCCGAAACTGCAATTACATTTGCACCAATCTAATACCTCATGCTCTCAAACCCTAGGATTAACTCATTTTCTCCAGCTAATATTCTAAGAGTCACAAAGGTCAACACTTGGGATTCTGAGTACCAACCCCCCCCCCACCTCCAGGTGAAAGTCAAGATGTTTCTGTACAGCTGGTGACCATGCAGAGGCTCCCCTTTCACAGGTCTGCTTTGCCACCAGTTCAACATTCAGCATCCAATTTCTCATGTCCCTGGAATTTAATGTTAGATGTCTGCTCCGTTTTCTTTTCAGAAAAATATGTAAAACAAAAATTTGTAAGAGATTCAATGAAACCTGTGAAAAGACTCCTAACCTGAATAAAAAAATAATGAAAAAGAACATCAACCTACAAGCCTAAACCCCTTTGTTCCCCTCTCTTCATTGGAAAAGACTCTGATTCTGGGAAAGATTGAGGGTAGAAGAGAAGGAGATAGAGGATGAGATGGTTGGATACAATCACCAACTTGAGCAAACTCCAGGAAATAGTGAAAGACAAGGAAGCCTGGCATGCTGCCGTCCATGGGATCACAAAGAGTCGGACACAGCGTAGCTACTGAAAACATTGCCCTCTGGAATAGAAACCCCCCTTCCTCCAGGAGAGCCACTGTCCTGACTGAGATGAGAATCACGCCATGTGTTTCCTGAAAGTTTACAATGTGTCTGTTTCAAAACAATACAAAGCACATTTTGCATTCATTAAAAGCATCGAATTTCATCTACAACTTGCATTTTTTGCTCCATAAATTTATCATTACAAGATTTATCCTTTTCACTTTCTGTAGGGTTTTTTGTTGCTGTTGTTTGTATTGCCATGTTACCTGTCAGAATTTTAGTTCCCCAGTTCAGTTCAGTTCAGTCACTCAGTCGTGTCCAACTCTTTGCGACCCCATGAATCGCAGCATGCCAGGCCTCCCTGTCCATCACCAACTCCCAGAGTTCACTCAGACTCACCTCCATCAAGTCAGTGATACCATCCAGCCATCTCATCCTCTGTCATCCCCTTCTCTTCCTGCCCCCAATCCCTCCCAGCATCAGAGTCTTTTCCAATGAGTCAATTCTTCACATGAGGTGGCCAAAGTACTGGAGTTTCAGCTTTAGCATCATTCCTTCCAAAGAAATCCCAGGGCTGATCTCCTTCAGAATGGACTCTTTGGATCTCCTTGCAGTCCAAGGAACTCTCAAGTCTTCTCCAACACCACAGTTCAAAAGCATCAATTCTTCGGCGTTCTGCCTTCTTCACAGTCCAACTCTCACATCCATACATGACCACAGGAAAAACCATAGCCTTGACTAGATGGACCTTTGTTGGCAAAGTAATGTCTCTGCTTTTGAATATACTATCTAGATGGGTCATAACTTTTCTTCCAAGGAGTAAGCGTCTTTTAATTTCATGGCTGCAATCACTATCTGCAGTGATTTTGGAGCCCAAAAAAATAAAGTCCAACACTGTTTCCACTGTTTCTCCATCTATTTCCCATGAAGTGATGGGACCGGATGCCATGATCTTTGTTTTCTGAATGTTGAGCTTTAAGCCAACTTTTCACTCTCCTCTTTCACTTGCATCAAGAGGCTTTTTAGTTCCTCTTCACTTTCTGCCATAAGGGTGGTGTCATCTGCATATCTGAGGTTATTGATATTTCTCCCGGCAATCTTGATTCCAGCTTGTGCTTCTTCCAGTCCAGCATTTCTCATGATGTACTCTGCATATAAGTGAAATAAGCAGGGTGACAATATACAGCCTTGATGTACTCCTTTTCCTATTTGGAACCAGTCTGTTGTTCCATGTCCAGTTCTAACTGTTGCTTCCTGATCTGCATACAGTTTTCTCAAGAGGCAGGTCAGGTGGTCTTGTATTCCCATCTCTATCAGAATTTTCCAGTTTATTGTGATCCACAGAGTCAAAGGCTTTGGCATAGTCAATAAAACAGAAATGTTTTTCTGGAACTGTCTTGCTTTTTCCATGATCCAGCGGATGTTGGCAATTTGATCTCTGATTCCTCTGCCTTTTCTAAAACCAGCTTGAACATCTGGAACTTCACGGTTCACGTATTGCTGAAGCCTGGCTTGGAGAATTTTGAGCATTACTTTACTAGTGTGTGAGATGAGTGCAACTGTGCGGTAGTTTGAGCATTCTTTGGCATTGCCTTTCTTTGGGGTTGGAATGGAAACTGATCTTTTCCAGTCTTGTGGCCACTGCTGAGTTTTCCAAATATGCTGGCATATTGAGTGCAGCACTTTCACAGCATCATCTTTCAGGATTTGAAATAGCTCAACTGGAATTCCATCACCTCCACTAGCTTTCTAAGGCCCACTTGACTTCACATTCCAGGATGTCTGGCTCTAGGTGAGTGATCACACCATCGTGATTATCCAGGTCGTTAAAATCTTTTTTGTACAGATCGTCTGTGTATTCTTGCCACCTCTTCTTAATATCTTCTGCTTCTATTAGGCCCATACTATTTCTGTCCTTTATCGAGCCCATCTTTGCATGAAATGTTCCCTTGGTATCTCTAATGTTCTTGAAGAGATCTCTAGTCTTTCCCATTCTGTTCTTCTCCTCTATTTCTTTGCGTTGATCGCTGAAGAAGGCTTTCTTATCTCTTCTTGCTATTCTTTGGAACTCTGCATTCAGATGCTTATATCTTTCCTTTTATCCTTGGCTTTTCGCTTCTCTTCTTTTCACAGCTATTTGTAAGGCCTCCCCAGACAGCTATTTTGCTTTTTTGCATTTCTTTTCCATGGGGATGGTCTTGATCCCTGTCTCCTGTACAATGTCATGAACCTCATTCCATAGTTCATCAGGCACTCTGTCTTTCAGATCTAGGCCCTTAAATCTATTTCTCACTTCCACTGTATAATCATAAGGGATTTGATTTAGGTCATACCTGAATGGTCTAGTGGTTTTCCCTACTTCAATTTAAGTCTGAATTTGGCAATAAGGAGTTCATGATCTGAGCCCCAGTCAGCTCCTGGTCTTGTTTTTGTTGACTGTATAGAGCTTCTCCATCTTTGGCTGCAAAGAATATAATCAGTCTGATTTTAGAGTTGACCATCTGGTGATGTCCATGTGTAGAGTCTTCTCTTATGTTGTTGGAAGAGGGTGTTTGCTATGACCAGTGCATTTTCTTGGCAAAACTCTATTAGTCTTTGCCCTGCTTCATTCCGCATTCCAAGGCCAAATTTGCCCGTTACTCCAGGTGTTTCTTGACTTCCTACTTTTGCATTCCAGTCCCCTATAATGGAAAGGACATCTTTTATGGGTGTTAGTTTTCTAAAAGGTCTTGTAGGTCTTCATAGAACTGTTCAACGTCAGCTTCTTCAGCGTTACTGGTTGGGGCATAGACTTGGATAACCGTGATATTGAATGGTTTGCCTTGGAGACAAACAGAGGTCATTCTGTCGTTTTTGAGATTGCATCCAAGTACTGCATTTCGGACTCTTGTTGACCATGATGGCTACTCCATTCCTTCTGAGGGATTCCTGCCTGCAGTAACCAGGGACTAAACCCAGCCCCCTGCAGTGGAAGCGTGGATTCCTAAGCACTAGACCTCCAGGAGAGTCCCAAAATTTATCCTTTTTGATCTGTGAGACTCAATTTCATTTATTTTCGCTGCTGTATAGTTTCCCATTGAATGACTATACCACAATTTATTTATCCTTTGTACTTTTGATGGCCATGTAAGTTCATTGAAAAATACTCAGTAAAGCAACACCCTGGAGCCCATGCTCCACAAAAGAAGCCACCACGACAGGAAGCCCATGCACTGCAACTAGAGGAAAGCTCACACAGCAATGAAAACTCAGCACAGCCAGAAACAATTTTTTTTAAACAAAGATGTCGTCATGAGCGAGTTTATGCTAAGTTGCTTCAGTCGTGACTGACTCTGTGACCCCCATAGACTGTAGCTTGCCAGGCTCCTTTGTCCATGGGATTTTCCAGACAAGAATTGTGGAGAGGGTTGCTATTTTCTCCTCCAGGGTATCTTCCCAACCCACGGACTGAAACCACATCTCTCATATCTCCTGCATTGGCAGATGGGTTCTTTACCACTAGTGCCACATGGGAAGTTTTCATGCCTTTTGATCCGGTAAAAGAAAACTGGGGCGAAAAAGGGTACACATTTTATGAAAGAAAAACGAAAAACAGTCTTATTTTTCATTTGGATTTGCAGGTGAGGGAAGTGGTAATTTACATTTTATGAACACTTTAAAGTTTTCTTACTTCAGACGGAAGAGTAGCTTTCAGTATGACAATCACAAATATGATCCTTTAGAGTCTCTAACACCTTAAAAACTAGAGCTTGTATCATGAGAGCATTCAGATCAGACACATTTTCTCATAACAACCACTGTTATAAGGCTTACTAGATTTGAAATCTTTCACTCATGTGTGAACCAGCCAAATCTTTTCACCTGTTGTGTGTAAAAAAAGATGTTACCAGCTATTTTTTTCCTTAAGATAAGAATTCTTATTGTCTGCTGTTTTCAGCATCAGAGATTTTCCAAATAAATAGCTGTTTTAGTCAAAGAAAAGATTCCCTTGGCTTGAAACTTTTTCTCAGCTTCAGATCCATCATGCAAGCCCCAAATTATCTGAGTCAATCAATCCCCTCTTTAAAGGGCAAAGGCAGGTGTCTCAGCCTTTGTTAGATTCTTGTTCCACTGGATATTCACAGGCATTACTGAAAATCAGTCCAGCTCAAGTAGGGGAATGGTGAACGGTCTCACCTTGTACACTTGGCTGTTGTACCCTGAGCCTGCCACCTGGTTGGCCTTGATCAGTGTTCACCAAATGGCGAATTCAGTCATGTGAGTGGACGTCAACTTTTAATGTACTCATGCTCAGTGGCATCTGACTCTTTGCAACCCCACGGACTGTAGCCTGCCAGGCTCCTCCGTTAGTGGAATTTTCCAGGCAAGAATACTGAAGTGGGTGCAGTTTCCCACTTCAAGGGGACTTCGCCACCCAGGGATCAAACCCGCGTTTCTTGCATTGCAGGGGGATTCTTTATCACTGAGCCACCTGGGAAGCTTTGCATACTGTGTGCAGGTGCTAAATCCTTTCAGTCTGGTCCCATTCTTTGCGGATCCCTGGACTATAGCCCCTCAGGTTTCTCTCTCCAAGGGATTCTCCTGACAAGAATACTGGAGTGGGTTGCCATTTCCTGCTCCAAGGGATCTTCCCCACCCAGGCATCAAACCCGCATCTCTTGCATTGTCAGGCACGTTCTTTACCACTAGTGCCACCTGGGTGAATGCTGCTGCTGTTGCTAAGTCTCTTCAGTCATGTCCCGACTCTGTGCGACTCCATAGAAGGCAGCCCACAAGGCTCCTCCGTCCCTGGGATTCTCTAGGCAAGATCGCTGGAGTGGGTTGCCATATCCTTCTCCAATGCATGAAAGTGAAAAGTGAAAGTGAACTCGCTCAGTCGAGTACGACTCGGAGCGACCCCATGGACTGCAGTCTACCAGGCTCCTCCATCCATGGAATTTTCCAGGCAAGAGTACTGGAGTGTGGTGCCATTGCCTTCTCTGAGCTGGGTGAATACTATGAATACTATGCAGCTATTGCATTTCTTTTCCATGGCAATGGCCTTGATCCCTGTCTCCTGTACAATGTTGCAAACCTCCGTCCATAGATTATCAGGCACTCTATCTATCAGATCAAAATGGCTGTCTGGGGAGGCCTTAATAATAGCTGTGAAAAGAGAAGCAAAAGCAAAGGAGAAAAGGAAAGATATAAGCATCTGAATGCAGAGTTCCAAAGAATAGCAAGGAGAGATAAGAAAGCCTTCCTCAGCGATCAATGCAAAGAAATACAGGAAAACAACAGAATGGGAAAGATTAGAGATCTCTTCAAGAAAATTAGAGATACCCAGCGAACATTTCATGCAAAGATTGGCTCGATAAAAGACAGAAATGGCATGGACCTAACAGAAGCAGAAGATATTAAGAATAGGTGGCAAGAATACACAGAACTGTACAAAAAAGATCTTTGCGACCCAGGTAATCACGATGGTGTGATCACCTAGAGCCAGATATCCTGGAATGTGAAGTCAAGTGGGCCTTAGAAAGCATCACTACGAACAAAGCTAGTGGAGGTGATGGAATTCCAGTTGAGCTGTTTCAAATCCTAAAAGATGATGTTGTGAAAATGCTGCACTCAATATGCCAGCACATTTGGAAAACTCAGCAGTGGCCACAGGACTGGAAAAGATCAGTTTCCATTCCAACCCCAAAGAAAGGCAATGCCAAAGAATGCTCAAACTACCGCACAGTTGCACTCATCTCACACACTAGTAAAGTAATGCTCAAAATTCTCCAAGCCAGGCTTCAGCAATACGTGAACCGTGAACTTCCTGATGTTCAAGCTGGTTTTAGAAAAGGCAGAGGAATCAGAGATCAAATTGCCAATATCCGCTGGATCATGGAAAAAGCAAGAGAGTTCCAGAAAAACATCTATTTCTGTTTTATTGCCTATGCCAAAGCCTTTGACTGTGTGGATCACAATTAACTGCAGAAAATTCTGAGAGAGATGGGAATACCAGACCACCTGACCTGCCTCTTGAGAAATCTGTATGTTGACCAGGAAGCAACAGTTAGAACTGGACATGGAACAACAGACTGGTTCCAAATAGGAAAAGGAGTACATCAAGGCTGTATATTTTCACCCTACTTGTTTAACTTATATGCAGAGTTCATGAGAAACGCTGGGCTGGAAGAAGCACAAGCTGGAATCAAGATTGCCAGGAGAAATATCAATAACCTCAGATATGCAGATGACACCACTCTTATGGCAGAAAGTGAAGAGGAACTAAAAAGCCTCTTGATGCAAGTGAAAGAGGAGAGTGAAAAGTTGGCTTAAAACTCAACATTCAGAAGACTAAGATCATGGCATCTGGACCCATCACTTCATGGGAAACAGATGGGGAAACAGAGGAAACAGTGTTGGACTTTATTTTTTTGGGCTCCCAAATCACTGCAGATGGTGACTGCAGCCATGAAATTAAAAGACGCTTACTCCTTGGAAGAAAAGTTATGACCAACCTAGATAGCATATTCAAAAGCAGAGACATTACTTTGCCAACAAAGGTCCATCTAGTCAAGGCTATGGTTTTCCAGTGGTCATGTATGGATGTGAGAGTTGGACTGTGAAGAAAGCTGAGCGCTGAAGAATTGATGCTTTTGAACTGTGGTGTTGGAGAGGACTCTTGAGAGTCCTTTGGACTGCAAGGAGATCCAACCAGTCCCTTTTAAAGGAGATCAGCCCTGGGATTTCTTTGGAAGGATTGATGCTAAAGCTGAAACTCCAGTACTTTGGCCACCTCATGTGAAGAGTTGACTTATTGGAAAAGACTCTGATGCTGGGAGGGATTGGAGGCAGGAGGAGAAGGGGACGACAGAGGATGAGATGGCTGGATGGCATCACCTACTCGATGGACATGAGTTTGGGTAAACTCCGGGAGCTGGTGATGGACAACAAGGCCTTGTGTGCTGCAATTCATGGGGTCACAAAGAGGCGGACACAACTGAGCGACTGAACTGAACTAATGCTGCTATTGAAACGCAGTTCTGACCATTACGAAGCAGGGTGTAAAGCAATTTTCAAATATCCGTGTTTCTCATAAACGTGTACTAAATACTGACACCTACTGAACGCCGGGCTACAATCACAGGCATCTCACCGCAGCGGGGGCACGGAATATTTATGATGGGAACCCAGAGGTGTCAGGACTCGAATTCAGGTACCAGAGGAATCTGACGGCCCCTGTTGGGACCTAACCTGGACCACAACAGGCTCAACAGGCCCCACTAGGCCTAAGCCTCAGGTTCTTGTAAGCATGAGTCATAATTCCAGGAAGCCCCACCCAAGGAGAGTTCCCACTGGCGCCAAACCGGATTAAAACCTGAGTCATGATTCCGGGGAACCACACCCTGGGAAAGTCCCAAACCTGAGCCAATCCGGATAGGGATTCGGGATTTGGAAATCGCGCGCGCATACGGCTCAGCCAATCATTACCCGCCAGCTGTACTAAGAACCGCCTGTATAAAAGCAGCTGTGAGTGAGCGCTCAGGGCTCTCTCATCAAGACTCCAGTGCGCTGGATGAGACTTGAGCCCTAGCTCGAGCTAGCAATAAACCCCTTTATGCTTCTGCATTGCTGTGGACGTCTTATTCTCTCAGTTTTGGTGCCCCGGACTCAGGGCATAACACCCAGAATAGACGCCCCGGGAAACCACAAGTGGCCTGGGCAACGCAGTTCGGCGCCCTCGGCGCAGGCGCACTTCCAGACCGACGCAGTCGTAGCCTCCCGCTGCAGTCCTAGGAGTGAGGCGTCAGAGGCGCTCGAACCTCTCAGCCTCCGTCCCAGGACGGGTGGGACGACCTGGGAAGCGACCAGAGGTGAGCGCACTGCCCTCTGGGAGTTGTAGTTCGACGCCCGTCCTCCTAGGCGCAATCTCGCCAGCAGCGGGCGTGGCCTTCGTCCTGCCATTCCTCCAAGGAGTGCGGAAGGAGAGGGTCCATGGGTGGAAAACAAGGCGGAGCCAAGATTCAGAGCCCCTCAACCTCAGCCACCCTGGACGGGGCGTGGCGAGCGGACGACGCTCGGAGGCGCGCGCCGCCCTCTGGGAGGTGTAGTTCAGCGTCGGTGCGCAGGCGCAGTGCGCTCCGTGGCGGCCTCAGCCTTTGTCCTGCAGCCCGGCGGTAAGTGAGGTTTGGGTTGGCCGAGGTAGGGGAGGCCGGGGGGAACGCGGGCCCAGGGGCTTCCTTGGGACTCCGGCCAGGGTGTGTACACAGCCGCGCGCGCCTGTGTCGCATCCCTTTGACTGCCTCGGCCTAGTTTGTGTCGCTGTGGGCGGTGTGGGAGGGGCCGAGTGGGCGGGGCCCGGCTTGGGTGTCAGTGTCCGAGGGGAGGAGCTGGGGCGGGGGTTGGCTCACGGCTTTGGTGAAGGGATTGAGGGTTTTGGCTTCAGGAGCATAGTCATAGAGATTAGCTGGCCTGACTCCTCAGAGCCTGGAGCCAGACTGACCTGCATTCTTCCCCGGACTGGGCGAGACCTCCGACGTTTGGAGGTAGGAAAGGACGAGGCCCCACCATGTCAGCTCTGGAACCTCGCTTTCTTGAGAGGCTTCTGTCCGTAAAGAATAAAGGTAAAGGAGACCCAAAGCAACGGATTTTGATCTTAACCACAGGGGACTCAGGAAACAGACAAATTAAAATCTTATTGAGCATCAGCTGCGTTCCGGGCACTCCAGGTTCCTTCATTACTTCAACAAGCAAGGGTTTACATGTCCTGGGTGCCAGGCCCCGTCCTATATCCCCAACATTGTCTCCGCCCTGGATGCCACAGGAGAGTCAGGGAGAGGATGATAAGCCCATAAAACATCACTGAATATGCTAACTCCCATCCAGTTCAGTTCAGTCGCTCAGTCGTGTCCGACTCTGCAACCCCATGGACCGCAGCATGCCAGGCCTCCATGTCCATCAGCAACTCCCACAGTTCACTCAGATTCACGTCCATTGAGTCAGTGATGCCATCCAGCCATCTCATCCTCTGTCGTCCCCTTCTCCTCCTGCCCCCAATCCCTCCAGCATCAGTCTTTTCCAATGAGTCAACTCTTCTCATGAGGTGGCCAAAGTACTAGAGTTTCAGCTTTAGCATCATTCCTTCCAAAGAAATCCCAGGGCTGATCTCCTTCAGAATGCATTGGTTGGATCTGCTTGCAGTCCGAGGGACTCTCAAGAGTCTTCTCCAACACCACAGTTCAAAAGCATCAATTCTTCGGCGCTCAGCCTTCTTCACAGTCCAACTCTCACGTTCATACATGACTACTGGAAAGACCATAGCCTTGACTAGATGGACCTTTGTTGGCAAAGTAATGTCTCTTCTTTTGAATATGCTACCTCGGCTGCTCATAACTTTTCTTCCAAGGAGTAAGCGTCTTTTAATTTCGTGGCTGCAATCACCATCTGCAGTGATTTTGGAGCCCAAAAAAATAAAGTCTGACACTGTTTCCACTGTTTCTCCATCTGTTTCCCATGAAGTGATGGGACCAGATGCCATGATCTTCGTTTTCTGAATGCCAAGCTTTAAGCCAACTTTTCACTCTCCTCTTTCACTTTCATCAAGAGGCTTTTTAGTTCCTCTTCACTTTCTGCCATAAGGGTGGTGTCATCTGCATATCTGAGGTTATTGATATTTCTCCCGGCAATCTTGATTCCAGCTTGTGTTTCTTCCAGTCCAGCGTTGCTCATGATGTACTCTGCATAGAAGTGAAATAAGCAGGGTGACAATATATAGGCTTGACGTACTCCTCCTCCTATTTGGAACCAGTCTGTTGTTCCATGTCCAGTTCTAGCTGTTGCTTCCTGACCTGCATACAGATTTCTCAAGAGGCAGGTCAGGTGGTCTGGTATTCCCATCTCTTTCAGAATTTTCCACAGTTTATTGTGATCCACACAGTCAAAGGCTTAACTCCCATCCAGGAAACTACAATGAAGACACCTGGGCGGAGTGGCTGGGGCAGAATCCGGTGCATAGGCAGGGTCGTTAAGGGACAGTCCAGAAAGAAGGGAAACATCCTGCCTTTGGCCTGAGTTTCACTTGGCAGTCAGCCGGGGATGAGCTTGTAAATCCCTGCGAATAGGCTGTGCATGTAGCAGATGCTGAAGCCATAAGCCTTCCCCCAGCAGCAGTCGCCTTTCTCTGTGTTCTGCTGCTTGCTGGGCTCTACCTTCAGCTCTTTTCACATTTTGTTTATTTACTTATTTATTTAGCCACACTGCATGGCTCACAGAATCTCACTTCCCCAACCATGAATTAAACTCCAGGCCACGGCAGTGAAAGCCCAGAATCCTAACCACTAGCCCTCCAGGGAACCCCGCCTTTTCACATTTTAATTCTTGTAAGCTCCATCCTGGGTCACCATCCTCATTTTATAAGAGAAAAACCTTTTGTAGAAACAGGCACGCCAAAGAGTGCCAGAGACTCCAGTACTGCCTGGCTTTCTGCCTTCTGCACAGTAACAGAGTTATCACCCTGGGAATCATCTGTGCGACCTGGGCTGTGCCCCTTGCCCCTCTGGCCATCCGTTTCCCTGTCTGGAATGAGGTCTTCCTTCAGCAGTGCCTGGAATAGCATCGGGCTCACAGCAGGAGCTCAAGAAATTGCCACGCTGAGGTGGCAATCCTATGGCATCCCACCTGGGTACGGAGTTCCTTCTACGTGCACACAGGCCTTTCAGGGCCTGGGGTCACTTGTCACTTGCCTAGTCTCTCATATCCCCTTTCCCTCCAGAACTGCCTACAGAGGAGCTGACTGTTCCTGCGAGAGGCCCGAGGAGGAAGGAATGACCGCTGGGCTCCTCACTGCCGGGGACCTGGTGAGTACAGCGTCACCTCCCACCCGGCCCTCAGGCTCTGCCCGTCATCCCCACCAGGCTCGTTCTGCGCTCAGGGCCCTGCCCTCACCCTATCCCCAGCCCGGCCTGTGCTTTCGTCAGCTCCACTTCCCTCCACATCTCAGCTTGCCACTCCGAGAAGACCAGCTGGGTCCCACCACCCCACCCCTGCCCTGTGCCACCCTGGCAGACATCGCTCATCCATCCCACTGACGGGCCTGGAACTTTCTCATCACAGGGCTCAGGGTCTGTTCTCCCAGCTCGCACTCCCTCCAGTCACTTGGCCAACGTGTACTGAGCACTGCCCGTGAGCAGGCACTGTTCCAGGTACTGCAGGTGCGGAAACAGACAAGAAATCTCCGCTCCGCGGCTCACAGCGTACTTAGGAATGTAAATGTACCATGTGTTGGGCAGGGAAATAAGGCCCCAAAGAGGGTGGGCATGGGCGTCAGAAGGCCTCTGTGAGGCATGGCCCCCAGGCAGAGACCTGCGGGAAGGGAGAGGGTGGGTCAGGCCCACAGGCAGAATGCTGCAGGTGGAGGGGACAGCAGGAGCAGAGGCCTGGGGGTGGGGCCGCACCGGGCACTTAACATGAAGACCAGGCACACGTGTGGCAGGAAGATGGCGAGCCAGGCCTCCTAGGCCAGCTGCAGGGGCCTGAGGCCTTGGGAAGCAGTTCTGGCCATTTTTACCACGTGCAAAGGCCTGGCACACAGTAGGCACACGGAGAATGGGTGAAGACAGTGTTCTGAACCTTGGTCAGTGCTGGACGTGTTTCACCTGGTTCGACCTCCACATCAGTCCCACGAGGCAGGAGGAGGGGCAAGTGACGCAGCTGGGAGTGGTCGAGCTGGGCCTGAGCGTCGACCCCTGAGGCCCCAGAGCCCCAAGCACATTTTGCTCCTTCGTGCCTCTTCCTCCAGGTCCCTTTGCCGCAGCTAGCGCGCGTGTGTGTGTGTCTTGTCTCCACGGCCTCTGCAGTGTCCAGACCTGTGCTCAGTAGGACTCTGCAGATAACTGAGCAATCCAGATCTAATGAGTCCGGAAAGTGTGGAGCAAGCAGGGAGGGTTGGTGAGAGAAACGGAAACCACCCCACCCTGCCCTCAGCGTCATTTGAAGCTGGGTCTGGAGGTAAAGCAACCACTGTGTGCCGAGTCCTGGGCAGACTTCCTGTGACTTCCCTCATTCCTCCCAATAGCCTTCTCAGGGAGCTTCCAGCAAATTGCTGATGAAGCCAGAGGGGCGGAGTGTAGTGCAAAGATACCTGGGGCTGGGGTTGGAATCTCCACCAAGCGGGTCCACCGCCAGTCTTCACATCACCACCCCACCCTCGCCCCCCCTGGTGGGAGAGTCTCTAGCAGAGGCGGATTCTGCCTGGGAGACCAGGGTCCAGGAAGTGGGTGGCCTTGTGTCCCTGACCACCCCCTCCACATGGCCAAGTCCTTAACTCTGCCTTCCACTCTGGCCATCCATAATACTTGCTTCAGTGATGTGAAAATCTTTTTGTGGAGGATGTGAGTGCCCAAACCTCATGCGCCTTGTAAAAAAAAGCATCAATTCCCCACCTAATCACGGAAGAAACTGGCCTTAGCTCTGTGAGTCTGTTGTTTTGTTTGTTCATTTGTTTATTTTTAGATTCCATATGTGAGAGAACGATCAGTATTTATCTTTCTCTGGCTTATTTCACTAAACATAATACCCTTCAGGTCCATCCATGTTGTGGCAAATGGCAAAATTTCATTTTTCATGGTTGAGTAGCGTTCCAGTGAGTGTCTGTAAGTGTGCATATGTGTACCAAGTCTTCTTTACTGGTTCATCTGTTGATGGACACTTAGATTACTCCCACATCTTGGCAACTGTAAATAGTGCTGCGGTGAACACTGGGGTGCATATGTCTTTTAGAATTGCTGGTTTTTGTTTCCTTCAGATATATACCCAGGAGCAGGATTCCTGGATCATACAGTACTTCTATTACCCCAATATGTAAAATTGGAGACTAGGAGACAGTCCTTGGGGGGCCTGCCCCTGGACATCCCCACCGTTTCACTTTTCTGGCCGCTCTCCACTGCTCTTTCTCGCCACAGGTCCCCTCTGTGTTCAGGTGCTGTTCATGCACTGTGTAGATCTCGTGAGTGTGCAGCCTGGCGCCTGCACATACGGACACCAGTGGATGACCCAGCTGAGGGGTGGGGTTCACAGCCCCTCTGGGGCTCCCTCAGTCAATTCTGCTGTGACATCTCAGGGGTCCTTGTTTGTCCAAGGAGGAACCAGATAGGAAGGTGCGAGTCCCCTGCCTACCCCCAAGGCCCAGAACTCTCCCATTCCGACCCCTGGAGCCTGTTTTTCTCTCACTTGTCTTTCAGGGAATTGGCTTAGCCCCATGGCCAACAGGCAGTCGATGGACCCAGACTTCCTAAGTTCAAATCCTGGCTCAGCCCTTTCTCCGGGTGGTTTTGGGTGACTCTGTTGTCGTCCTCCCTGGGTGAACAGTGGCTGGATATGGTCACCCATGGCTGGGGCTATTGAGTGAGCAATCCATGTGCATCTCTCAGCACCATCTACATGTTTGCTCTGAATTTCTTTTTTTTTTTTTTTTTTTTAAGGTTCAGAAATGTAAAGTTCTTGATGTGTCAGAACTCTGGTATCTTCCATAGTTGGCTGACTTTTTTTAAGACCACACAATCCCATAATGATATTCTCATTGTGAAAGTGTCAGGCAGACTTAGAAAGCCCCCTTGTTCCTCAATCCCTCCTAGACTTCCTTCTAAAGCTGCCACTGTTGTCACTCTATGCACCTCACTTTCCGGTGCTAATATACATGTTTTCAGACAAATAGGAACTAGAACTCTGTTTTGTTTCACATAAATAGCACTGTGCTGGTGATGTCCCACCCTGGGATGTTTCCGCTTGGAAGGTTATTCCCCAGCTGTGCGTATCAGTGCCCCCCATCTTGTGCATGGCTGCAGGTTTTCCAGAAACTGTGGCTGCTCCCATATGACGGGTGTCTAGGCTATTACCAGTTGTCTGTCATGTATAGACAGTGCAGCAAGGGAGCGAGGTTCTTGGGGGGATGGGGAAGTGGAATTGCCAGCATAACTACTATATGTGTTTTTTAAAACCTGCCAGTTGTGCAAGTAATCCATGCCTGGCTACTCAGCGACCCTCTTCTCAGAAGGGCCGGACTCTCTGTCCTGCTGTTTGCCTTTTAGTTACTGATTTGTCAGGTCTTTGCATGTGCTGGCCAGTAATCCTTTTCCTTCCATTTATGTTGCAAATATTTTCATTCTGCTGTTATGGTCCCTGTGGCTTGTAAAGACTGTCATCTAGAAATCATGAATTTTGATTGCTGAATGTATCATTTTCCTGTTGATTCTGTAACAAATCCCAACAAACTTAGTGGCTTAAAACCACACAAATTTATTGTTTTATACTTCTGGAGACCAGAAGTCTGAAATACGGCTCCTTAGGCTGAAATCAAGGCGTCCGTAGGGCTGTGTTGCTTCTGGCAGCTCTAGGAGAGAATCCGCTGCCTTCCCTTTTCCAGCTTCTAGATGCCTCCTGCGTTCCTTGGCTCCTGGACCCCTTCCATCTTCTAAGACCGCTTCAGCCATTTGAGTCTTCCTCACATACCATTCGGAGAAGGCAGTGGCACCCCACTCCAGTACTCCTGCCTGGAAAATCCCATGGACGGAGGAGCCTGGAAGGCTGCAGTCCATGGGGTCGCTGAGGGTCGGACACGACTGAGCGACTTCACTTTCTCTTTTCACTTTCACGTATTGGAGAAGGAAATGGCAACCCACTCCAGTGTTCTTGCCTGGAGAATCCCAGGGACGGGGGAGCCTGGTGGGCTGCTGTCTGTGGGGTCACACAGAGTCGGACACGACTGAAGTGACTTAGCAGCAGCAGCAGCAGCACATACCATTACTGTGAGGCTGACTCTTTGGCCTCTTCCTCATTGAAAGACCCTTGTGATTACATTGGGCTCACTAGGGTGTTCCAGGATAACCTCCTTATTTTAAGGTCAGCAGACTAGCAACCTTAATTCCACCTGCCATCTTAATTCCTCCTTGCTAGGTAATCCTGGGATGGTCGAGACACAGTTCTTCCTACCAAACTCATTTTTCTTCTTTCTGACTTCTGTTTTATTTGACTTTCTCTGCCACCCATAAATTAAATTAATGGTCTATACTTTTCCAACTTTTTCCTTTTTTATATTCATCTCTTTAAGATTTCTTGAATTTATTTATGGTGTGAGGTAGACATCTACTGTTTTTCCCTCAAAAGGGCCAGTGGCCCCAGTGTGCCCCATTGCTTTGAAATGCTCCCACTACCACACTGATGTTCCGCTAATGCATGGATCTTCATGTACTTGAATTTAATTTACACGGTAAACAGATTCTTAATAAAATCTCCCACATTCAACCCTTGGACTTGCTGCTTACTAGCTTTATACCTTTGAACAAGATACTTACATTCTCCCAGTCTCTGGAAAATGGGCTTGTGGCAGCATGGACCCTCTTATCTCTTAAAGAGGGCTTTGTTTCATTATGTATACATCATGGACCCCTCAGATGTGGTTTTGGCCAAAGGGTGAGGCAGAGAAACAGCCTGACAGTTTTCTAGGTGCTCCTTTCCCGCCTTCTCCCTGAGGGACACCCACGCAAGCACACTTCCTGTGACTCCAGCATGTCAGGACAGTCATCCTCTTCACTGTTACTCCTCATTTTTTCATCTCAAGAGTCTCTCCTCCAGCAGGGCTAAGGAGAACCTGACCCAGATCCCCTGACCCTCTCACCTACGTGGCCGAGGCCCCTGTTCACCAGCTGCTCGCTCCCAACAGCCACGCTGGGGACTCTGAGGATGCATGTGTGTGATGTTTCAGGACCAAGTGACTTTTGAGGACGTGGTCGTGGACTTCACCCAGGAGGAGTGGGGGTGTCTGGAGCCGGCCCAGAGGACCCTGTACCGAGATGTGATGCTGGAGACCTTCAGGCTCCTGGTCTCTGTGGGTGAGGCCACCCCCATGCCCTGACTATCTGCCCCCAGCACAGGTTCTCATTTTCCTGGGATAAAAGTGGGAGTACATCTAGGCCTTAAATGGGGATACCTGGGCTGTCTTGGGCTTCAGGGACCTGACTGTTTTAGTGTAGGTAACATCAGTTATAGTGTCTTGGTTGCAAATTACAGATCCGAGTGAACAATGCCAGAAGCAGAAAGTCCTGGGGAAAAAGGCACATATCAGTCCCGTGACCACAGAACCCCCGGGCAGACCTGGATCTGTCTTTGGTGCTGTTGGGAACCCCCTCCTTCCCTCATACCTCTTTCATCCTCCATTCACAGATGGGCCCCTCTGAAGGTGATGAGACAGCTAGTAGTGTGCCTCTCCTGGGCTTGAGACCAGCAGTAGAGGCAGGGTCTGTGTCCCGGGCACCCACATAAGGCCCCTAGGTTGTCTTGGTTTGGCAGCCAGGTCCCCTCCACGCTGGTCATTGTTGCCATGAGGCAAAGGAAGAAGCAGAGCTCTGATTGGCTACCCTGGGGCTAGGGATGGGGTCAGGGACTGAGTAGGGGGAAGGGGCCTCTAAGGAAGGGTAGAAGCTGTTACAACAACCATGTCTTCCCAGAACTCCAGACACGTGGTCCTGGAAGACTGAAGCTGTGGGCAGAGGGTTAGGGAGGCTCCTGGGACACAGATGTTCACTGTATGGGTCTCCTTCTGAGCAGGACACTGGCTCCCAAAGCCGGATGTCATCTCCCTGCTGGAGCAGGAGGCAGAGCTGTGGGCAGCGAATGAGGGAGGCCCCCGAGGTGTGTGCCCAGGTGAGTTGAAAGCCCTGCAGTCTAGGGGGAGCCTGTTCACCCCCCAGCTTCTCTCTCCACACCCACCCTTGGTTCTTCAGAGCAAATTGACTACTCAGTCTCTCAGGGAACATTCACCAAGCACCTGTTCTGCTGTGAGAAGGCTAACCTCAAATTCAGAGCCTCCAGGGATGAGGACATGGATATGTTTGGGAGTCTCTGTTCTGCCAACCACATCTTGCTTGACCTTTTCTGTATAACTTTTCACTGGAGTGTAACAAATGGGAAAAGTGCCCACGTCACACTTTTAAGCAAGTCTGGTGTCAGGGTGGGGGTGTCAGGCACTGAGGCCATGGCTGTACAGGGAGAGTCAGATCCCAGGGCTAGAAGGGAGGAGGAGGAAATGCATTTGTTTCTTTCTTCAGCACATCCATTGAGCTCTGCTCTGGGCTGGGGGTACTCCAGGCCCAGGACATCTGTTGACAGTTTCCCTGGATGCGTGCTTTCTCCTCAGCATCCTCTCCTGCCCTCATTCTCTGTGCTCCCCTGAACACTCCATCCACACCCCCTATACCAGTGCCTGACCCATGATTATTCTTTGTGCTTCCTTCCCTGATTTGTAAAAATGTACTTTTTAATGGACAAAGCCACCTGCGCCTTTCAAAACTGAGTTTTATTCATCTGTCCACTCACCACCACCACGCCCATCCACACACAGACTTCCCTCAGAACCAGGATTAGGGGACATTTCCATTTCTCTGCTTCTTTCAGATTTGGAAACCAGACCCCAAAGCAAGCTATCAACTGAAAAGCAAGGTGTAACTGAAGAAATACCCAACAGTGCCCTGGTAGAAAGGTTCCTACAGGAAAGTCTGTGGCACTCTAAGGATGAAGATGCTGCAGGCCACAGGGAACAGGGCCGTGAGAAGTCAGATAGCTGTGTAGTGCAGGCAGCCTGCATGCTTGTGAAGACACTGACAGAGGAACAGCAGCAGGGGGATGGGTGTGGGGAAGACTTGAGTCTGAGGCCAGATCTCCCAACTCAACCAATGACTCCTGAAAGGCAAGGTGCCCCAGTGTGGGGAACCCATGGACAGAGGGAGAATCCAGACTCTAATGCTCAACAGAAAACCTGTGCCAAAGAGAAGCTCTATGGATGTCAGGAATGTGGAAAGGCCTTTAGTCACAGCTCAGCACTCATTGAACACCACCGAACACACACAGGTGAGAGGCCTTACGAATGTCATGAATGTGGAAAAGGCTTTCGAAACAGCTCAGTGCTTACCAAGCACCAGCGAATCCACACTGGTGAGAAGCCTTACAAGCGTGCTCAGCGTGGGAGGACCGTCAACCAAATTGCCCCACTGATCCAGCACCAGAGAACTCACACCGGTGAGAAACCCTATGAGTGCAGCGAGTGTGGGAAATCCTTCAGCTTTCGATCCGCCTTCAGCAAACATGAGCGGACACACACAGGTGAGAAGCCCTACACGTGCAGTCAGTGCGGGAAGGCCTTCCGACAGAGCATCCATCTCACCCAGCACCTGCGAATCCACACTGGGGAGAAGCCATACCAGTGTGGAGAGTGTGGCAAGGCCTTCAGCCACAGTTCATCCGTGACTAAACACCAGCGGCTCCACACTGGGGAGAAGCCTTACAAGTGTGCTAAGTGTGGGAGGACCTTCAACCAAATTGCCCCACTGATCCAGCACCAGAGAACTCACACTGGTGAGAAACCCTATGAGTGCAGCGAGTGTGGGAAATCCTTCAGCTTTAGATCCTCCTGCAGCAAACATGAGCGGACACACACAGGCGAGAAACCCTATGCATGCAGTCAGTGTGGGAAGGCCTTCCGGCAGAGCACACACCTCACTCAGCATCAGAGAATCCACACCGGGGAGAAGCCCTACGAGTGTAGCGATTGCGGCAAGGCCTTCAGCCACAGCTCATCCCTGACCAAACACCAGCGGATCCACACTGGGGAGAAGCCATACCAGTGTGGAGAGTGTGGCAAGGCCTTCAGCCACAATTCATCCCTGACTAGACACCAGCGGATCCACCCTGGGGGGAAGCCCTATGAATGCCAGGCATGTGGAAAAGCCTTCACCCAGATCACACCACTGATTCAGCATCAGAGGATACACACAGGCGAGCGGCCTTATGAGTGCAATGAGTGTGGGAAGGCTTTCAGCCAGAGCACACTCCTGACTGAGTGTCGGAGGATCCACACAGGAGAGAAGCCCTACGGGTGCAATGAGTGTGGGAAAGCCTTCAGTCACAGCTCATCGCTCAGCCAGCACGAGCGGACGCACACAGGCGAGAAACCCTATGCATGCAGTCAGTGTGGGAAGGCCTTCCGGCAGAGCACACACCTCGCTCAGCATCAGAGAATCCACACCGGGGAGAAGCCCTACGAGTGTAGCGATTGCGGCAAGGCCTTCAGCCACAGCTCATCCCTGACCAAACACCAGCGGATCCACACCGGGGAGAAGCCCTATGAGTGTAACAAGTGTGGCAGAGCCTTCAGCCAGCTTGCTCCACTCATTCAACACCAGCGGATCCACACAGGAGAGAAGCCCTATGAGTGTAGTCAGTGTGGCAGAGCCTTCAGCCAGAGCTCCCTCCTCATAGAACACCAGAGGATTCACACCAAGGAAAAACCCTATGGGTGCAACGAATGTGGAAAATCCTTCAGCCACAGCTCATCGCTCAGCCAGCACGAGAGGACACACACTGGGGAAAAGCCCTATGAGTGCCAGGACTGTGGAAAGTCCTTTAGGCAGAGCACCCACCTCACTCAGCACCGGAGGGTCCACACAGGAGAGAAGCCATATGAGTGCAGGGACTGTGGGAAGGCCTTCACACACAGCTCCTCCCTTACCAAGCACCAGAGAACTCATACTGGGTAGACCCATTCCAGTATGTGTGCTGGGACCAAACAAAGCCTTAAGCCATAGCACATCGCTTACTACATTTGACCCAGTCATACTCCTGATAAACAGTACACTGTAAACGAGCCTTTGTGCTCAACACACCCTAAGGCTCCAACACAGAGTTGACATTTACAGGAGTGATTGTGGGAACAGCAAGCTCTGGGTCATCCATCCCAGACAGCCAGTCATCCAAACAGTAGGGAAGTGTGAAGTTAATCACTGTTGAGAACCTTCAGCCATGAGTGCCCACCAGTGCTTCACTATGGAACCTACAAAAGGGAGAAATGGAAAAAATGTAGTGGACATGGGGTGGCTTCTAAGAAGTTACCATATTCTAAACCAGACATTCTCAAAGTGGTGAGAAACTCAGCAAATGCCAGTCATATAAAAGAATCAGATGCAGTCAGAATTTGTCATTATTGCACATGACATTCTTGTGGGTAGGTGCTTATGAAAAGTGCAAGTTGACTTTCATATTTGCTAAAAAACCAATATGGCAGAATGTTCCAGACATGATAGTGGCATTTTTATGGAATCATGAATGTGCAAATATCTCAGCACAAAATTTTCTGATTTGTGTGTAACTGAACAAGGTACATGGCCACCAGCCTTACAAATGTGAATGCCATATGATAATTATCCATGTACTATAAACAGATTTTAAAATAGTTGTATGCATTATGTGGCAATAAGTTAATTTTTATATGCAATGGAACTGAAAAGATTTGTATAGGAAGACTTGAAAGGTAGAATGATCCACAGTCTTGCAGATTCTGAGATGGCTTTTACTGCTTTGTTCTTGCTATAAAATTTTCTACCAGACTCAAAGGCATTAGAAATGCAGATGTTGCTGTTTCACAAAAAAGTTTTAATCTTTGTTAAGTCACCATCTTGGGGCTTCCCAGATGATTCAGTGTTAAAGAATCCACCTACCAAGCAGGAGATGCTGTGTTGATCCCTGGGTCAGGAAGCTCTCCTGGAGAAGGAAATGGCAACCCACTCCAATGTTCTTGCCTGAGAAATCCCATGAAGAGAGGAGCCTGGCAGGCTACAGTGCATGGGGTTGTAGAAGGGTCAAACCTAACTTAGCAACTAAACAACAACAGAGCCACCATCTCACAAGCAAGTGCACATCCACATTGGAAGCTCATGTTTTGCAAGATTTATCTCTTGAGACATGTACAAGTTAATCTTTTCTGAGCTTTTTTTAAAATTGACTCTCTATCCTAGTGTTTAATAAGATTTTGTTTTTATAAAATGCAACTAGAAGGGAGTCTGTAGTATTTCACTGAACCCTGAATCCACTAACAGTGGTTGCCCCGACAACCATGATCCTTAGACAGTGACTTGTCACCCTCACTAGAACCCAGATGTAAGTTGCATTGGCTGATTTTGGTAACTAACCATCAGTTAGGGTTATATCAATCAGTTTGATTTTTTGAATCACAATGCTGGAATGTTTCCAGTTAACTTGAAATTTCTCCATTGGAGGGAACCATGTTTGCAAATGGTCTTCAGTACTGTTCTTCAGTACCCTTGTGGAATGCCTCTTCTTTTATGAAATTAATTTGAGCCATTAAAAAAACCATTTAAGGGGATTTCCCTGGCAGTCCAGTGGTTAAGAATCCACCTTGCATTGCAGGGGATGCAGGTTTGATCCCTGGTTGGGGAACTAAGATCCCACATGCCTTGGAACAGGTAATCCTGCATGCTGCAACTAAGACCCAACATAACCAAATAAAAATTTTTAAAAACTGATAAAAAACCACTTAGGAAACAATATGTAGTGCATAGCAACACCCCCCAATTGAAACAACGTAAGCCAGAGATGTATATTAAATATATTGTAATAGTCCAGTTTAAAAAGCAAGAGGACATAGGTGAAACTAATTACTATTTTCCCCTATATATCCCAAATGTTACCACTTTGACATGTTAATATAAAAGGGCACTAATGAGATAATGTGCTTTTTCAGTATACTACGTCTTTGAGATAGAGTGTATTTGACATCTGCAGTTCATTTTAATTTGCTGTGACCATGTTTCAAGTGCTCGTTTGCCACACATAGCCAGCCAGTAGCTGTACTGAACAGGGCAGCTCAATAGCCTTGATCCTTTGGCCAGGTATTTTTTTCCTCCCATGTATCCTCTGCTGTTTCCCTGTGCTTCTATCTTTGTGTAGTTTCTTGTCCTCAAGGAAATCAGATGTGCTCGGAAGATCAGAAACAAAGTAGTCAGAACAGAAAGGGGACAAAGTGAAAACTAACCAGAGATATTAACATCTGTATTATTGTGTATGGTGGACTGGGAGTTGGGAGGGGGCTCGCATTAGGAGCCTCTGCACTTGTGGTTTGTCAGTTTTTTCAGAGATTTGCCCTGAGGCCTTGGTGAACACCTGTTTTATGGCATTGCTGTTCTTAGTTTTTTTGGTGCTTACGTTGTCCCAGAAGTGGCCAATGAGAGTCCCTTCAGGAAAGTTCCTAACATCCCTGTGACACGCCTCCATCATTTTCTGAAGACATCCTTTCTTTTCAGAATGTTACAACCTCATCTTGTTACTAACCCTGTAATCAGCCATAATTCTCCAGTTCCAAAGAACTGGTTCCTTTTAGAGGGGGACACTACTCAGGACCAAATCTGAGTGCCGGGTGCACTTTTTGCTGGGAAATAAAGGCACACATACAAACACACAGATTCATACCAAAAGGTACCTGGGTGTGTATACATACACAGAAATACCTCCAAATCCAATCTATGATTCCCTCACATTTTTAAGTCCGTTTTCAATAGAATGGGGCTTCCCTGGTGGCTCAGAGGGTAAAGCGTCTGCCTACAACGCGGGAGACCCGGGTTCGATCCCTGGGTTGGGAAGATCCCCTGAAGAAGGAAATGGCAACCCACTCCAGTACTCTTGCCTGGAATATCCCATGGACTGAGACGCCTGGTAGGCTACAGTCCGTGGGGTCGCAAAGAGTCGGACACGACTTAGCGACTTCACTTTCAATAGAATGCTGATTACCCCCATAAAAGCACTAATTTGCTGAATTCTAAAATATTTCTAAAGTAGTTTCAGAGTTGCTTTTCTTAAACCATTATAAAAACAAACCTACTAAAAGAAATTTAGGATGTGTTTGCTGTTCCCCTACTATCACCATCCTGCCCAAGACATGGTGAAACAAACCAATGGATGATTTGATTCTACAAAGAGAAAAATATCACCAGATGTCCCCATTTGTTAATATCAGGGGAAAGTGAGTTGGCTCAGGCATTAGGAGTCTGTGCTGAGGGTCTTACCTCACATCCAAACGTGAAGGAAATGAATCACTGAGAACAAATTTGGTTAAAAAACAAACAAACAAACAAACAAAAAAAAAACCAGTAAGATTAATCTGTCCCAGCCTCCCTTTCAGAAGTCTCCACTACTGGACCGGAACCCCACTGCAGAAGCCATGCCCCTTTACCCACACTCCCGGGTAGCCTGCTTCCGGCTGGGAGTGGGGCTGGGGCAGGGGCTGGGGCATGGGCGGTGGTGTTCTCGGAGAGTTGTCTCAGTTTTGTGTGGCCTCTCAGTAGCACAGTTCTCAAGAGAGGTTTTTTTTGTCAGCCAGAGGCTGGAGCTAGAGAGCTAGTAGATATCACTGAGACTTCTGCAAACTGTCCTGTCTATACACTCAGGTGCTGGTGGGCTGACAGAGGCCTGGGTTAAGTTATATTTTGCAGCTTGGGTTTCATGGATTTGTCACAAAGTGAAAGAAGCTATACTCCAAAGTCATTTACTAACTCCTGCCCCCGTTCCAAGGTCTAACACCTAATTTCATCTTGGCAATTTTTAATTTTTCCTCCCAAAGAGGCACTCAGTCATGTGAGCTTCAAATCCAATGAATTTGGACTGATCCCTGACTCAAGATACTTAAGAGAGACATTTACAGTGATGATGCTCATATATTTCATATATGCACTGAAGACATACATATCAAGTCTTATACACATAAAAATGAGTCATCTATACACGCAGAAGTCAAAAGTAATAGTTCCTATGTGCTGGGAACATGAGAAAATATTTCTTCTTTTTCTTCTTTTTAAGTTTTCCATGATTGGGAGAAGTTTTTTCAAAATGGTGGAAAGTAAATTTTATAGAAGCCCAATAAATAATTTTCAAGATAATTTTAAAAGCAAAAACAAATATAACCAAAATTCCATGACTCCAACAAAACTATTTTCAGTTTTACACTTTCTCTGCTATGATTTGACCACATTCACTGTTTTATAGTTACAACAAAATAAATATTTATAATTTACTTACTAAGCAATGCTTAGAAATAAGTTTTTCTGTGTTCCCACACAGTCTTCTTAATTATCATTATGCTTATTATTCCTTTGAATAACGCTACCAAAATTCAAGTCATAGTTCCTCTGTAATTGGGTATTTAACTCCATGTAAATGAACATCCTAGTCACTTGTGTATATTTTATTTTTACTATCCCACATAGGTCCAGGAAGGATTTCAGCCTCAATGTATACAGCTTTCTCCTTCCCCTGCCCCCCCCCCCCAACCAACTAATTCTTTAAAAAAAAATTTATTTTTGGCCATGCCACACAGCACCCCAACTGGGGATCAGACCCATGCCCTTTGCATTGGAATCTCAGAGTCTTAATCACTGGATCGCCAGGGAAGTCACTCCTCACTAACTTTAGGAAAAGTCATCATGTCTTTACATTTCAAGAAACGCAAATGTCAAAGTCAGTCAAGCAATTGGGCTGTTTGTGTTCCAAGTATTTGCACTGGTTGACACTGATTTACAAAGCTCATCAACTCAGGCAATGATGGGGGGCATGTATTAGTCTGCTTGGGCCGCCATAACAAACAGGTCAGCTGGCTTAAACAACAGAAATTTATTGCTGGAGGCTGGAAGTCCAAGTTATGGAGTTACAGAGTTACAGAGGCTAAAAGTCCAAGACCAAGGTGCTGTCAGGGTTGGTTTCTGGTGAGACCTTTTTCTCTAACTTCCTCTGTGCACACTTGGCAAGAGGAGTCATCTTTGCTTTTTCTTCCACTTCTTGTGAAGCCACCAGTCCTATGGAAGTAGGGCCCCACCTGTATGACCTCATTTAACCGTAATTATCTCCCTAAAGGCCCTATCTCTAAAATATGGGTCAGGGCTGCAACACATGAACTGGGGAGGGGGAGCGTGGCAGCACACGACTCAGTCCATAACAGAAGGTAGTTAAGCGTTTCCTTCACATTGGAATTCATCCCCATCTTGCCAGGTGGCCTTTTATGTGATTTTACCTCCCCCCGTCCCTTTGAACATAGGCACCCTCTGACACAACAGGCCTCCCTGATGGCTCGGTGGTGAAGAATCTGCCTGCGAATGCAGGAAACACAGGTTCAATCCCTGAGGTGGGAAGAACCCCTGGAGAAGGAAATGGCAACCTGCTCCAGTATTCTTGCCTGGGAAATCCCATGGACAAAGGAGCCTGGTGGGCTACAGTCCATGGGGTTTGCAGAGTCAGACACGACTTAGGGACTAAACAAACTCTCTGACACTCTGTGTGAACCCACTAACACTCAAGCAGCAGCAACTACAAGGCAGGGATGTGAATGAGGAAATAAATCCTCGATTATGTTAAGCCCCTGTGATTTGGGCATGATTACAACAGAACGGTATTGCTGGAGAAGACTCCTGAGAGTCCCTTGGACAGAAAGATCAAACCAGTCAATCCTAAAGGAAATCAACCCTAAATATTCATTGGAAGGTTGATGTTGAAGCTGAATCTCTAATACTTTGGCCACCTGATGTGAAGAGCTGACTCACTGAAAAAGACCCTGATGCTGGGAAAGATTGAACGCAGGAGGAGAAGGGGGTGACAGAGGATGAGATGTTTGGATGGCATCACTGACTCAATGGACATGAGTTTGCGCAGACTCTGGGAGGTAGTGAAGGACAGAGAGGCCTGGCATGCTGCTGTCCACGGGGTTGCAAAGAGTCAGACATGACTTAGCAACTGAACAACAACAGACTTCCTGCCCCAAAACTGACAGAAATAGGCAACAGTATCTATAGAAAGCAGTTAAGTTTATGCTCAGGCAAAAAAACCAACAATGCTGCAATCTGAGGCTAAATGCAGAAACCAAAAGATCACCTTACGCAGCCCAAGGAGTTAAGTTCCCCTTGCTCACGCAGACAGAGCTCATCAACCTTTACTTGTGTTCTCAGTTTTTTTAATCACAATCCTCCCCACTCCCTGCCAAGTAAAATACACATTTTACATGGCATCCAGTTTTCATATTTAGATATATGGCTGAAAAGTTTCATAAAACAGTATTTGCCTTTACTGTATTATGAATTTTGACTTTTTTATTCTATGTCATTACTTTGTAATGTCGGTGGTCACCTGCTGATTTGATTTCACAACTCACTAATGAGCTGAAACACATGGTTTGAAAACACTCCATTACTAGGCTCTGAGTGTTTTTGTGATCTTTATAAGCCACTCCATATCTATAAAGACATGTGAGTTAAACTGGAAAATAGTAGGCTACTGAGTATTCAGACGTGAATGTGACATCACGTGTTTATGAAAACGCCAAAACAGCTGGCAAGATTTCTCCTTGAACAACAGCCTTCAGAAGTTCTACCAAGAGGAACAGAAACAAGGCTGACTTGGAGAAAGAGCTGGCAGATGACACTTTAAGACAAGTATACACTTTGCACAGAGACCAATGTTCCATTGTGTGGGTGGTGCTCAAGTGGGTTAGAAGAGAGCAGAGTCTTCGTTCGTTCTCGATGGCTTGTGTTGAAGGTCAGCCCTCTTTAGTTGTGTTTGCAAGACGAGGGCTTCTTCGCAGCTCTTCCAGGGTTCTACCTGCTTTAACCACATTAGCTCATCCAGAAAACAGGCGGACTCACACACACACAGACACCACAGGAAACCAAGCAAGGGTTTCGAAGGAACCCGCTGTGTGATTCGGAACATTCGGCAGGCAGCTGTCCTCCTGTGCCAGCACGTACAGCAAAGTGGCTCGTCTCTGCCTCAGAGTGAACGGGGCAAACGTCAGCGTCCCGTGTTCTGGACCCACCAAGCCTCCGCCGGTCCGGGCTCCACGTGCAGCCCAGTGAGGCCCAGGGCCCTCTCAGACGCACAGACTCTCTCCTTATGGTCTCCTGGTGCCCGGCCAGGGCCAGCCGGAAGTGGAAGTTCCCGGCAGCCCTGCCCACCTAGAGCTCCCTGCTGCAGTCTGCGAAATGGCGGGCCCCCCACAGGTCCCCCACAGGGCCTGCGGGCCCCTGGCTTCCCTTGGGACCCCCGGCCCCCACCCAGGTTCACCTACTGCAGGGCAGCAGGTGGCTGGAAGTGCCCCGGTCCTGCCTGGCCACAGCAGGTGCCTTCTTCAGGTGGCACCGCTGGCGGCTGCTCCTGCTGGAGACACCCTGGGGCCCTGCCCGCCCACACCCTCTGCGCAGGGCCTCTTTCTTCCCCAGTCTTGCTGCAGGGTGCCTGGGGGGATGGGCAGGCGGGCTCTCCCCAGCTGTGCCCCTCTCCTGGCTGGCTCCGGGATGACTGACAGCCTGCGGGCTATGGTGAGAAGGCCTGGTCCCCCTCCTGAGGATCCAGAACCTTCTGCAGCTGGCTTTCCTCCCACATGGCAGTGCCCCCAGGGAGCAACTGAGAATGTCTCGCGAGCATCTCAAATGCTCTCTTTGCTTTCCCTCCGCTTCCTGCTGCCTGAAACAAGGTCATATGAGTGGCCCTGACTCACGGGGCTCAGAGAAGGAGACGGCTATGGGAGCAGGTGTGGGTGAGGACGGAGGGTCTGGGCACGTGGGGAGGAGTGGGCAAAGGCACACCATCGTCGACGAACTGAGGGAGCCGTGGACTCGGGCAGGATCAGTCGCTGAGGGTCATGGCGCAGGCCAGGGTGGTCCCCAGTCTGCTTTCCCATCTCTGAGTCCCTGAGCGCATGGCTGCCTGGAAGACCCTCGCTCCCTGCCCACCTTATCGCTAAAGCGGCCACGTGACTCAGTGCTGGCCCCAAAGCACGAGTGGAAGGGCTCCTACCGCCGTGAGAGCTGGCCACTCAGCCCAGACTGCGAGCTGACGCTGGCAACGGACGGTGTGAACCAGGACTGTCACCGGGAAGGGCCAAACGCACCCATGTTGTAACTAATGTTACGCTTGAGACCCCAACGATGCACGTCTCCTGTGATTTGTGCCCTTGAGTACATCCCCTGCTATGCCCGAGCCCACCCCCGCCCACACACACACACACACACACACGCACAGTGGCTTGGCCACGTGACCTGTATAGTCCGCCGGACATCAGCACACATGGTGCAAAGGCTTGACAAGCACCCGCACGACAGTACTTGCTGTGTTAGTCGCTCAGTCGTGCCCGACTCTTTGTGATCCCATAGACTGTAGCCCATCAGGCTCCTCTGCCCATGCGATGATCCAGGCAAGAACACTGGACAGGGCTGCCATGTCGCAGTGCCTACCCTCCTGGGTGCTCCCTCCTGAACCCAGCTGCCTGCCACACCGTGAGGCAGTAAAGCAGCATGAACAAGAACCCGGGCTAACAGCTTCAGCTGAGCTCTGCCAAGGGCCAACGCCAACTGCCACGGGGTTAGGGAGGCCACCCAGGACACGCCAGCCTGACTCAAGCCTGCAGGTGACACGGCCCAGCAGAAGGGCTGCCCAGCTGACAGTCAGTCCACAGAATGACAGTAGCTAACACTGCTGTCCTTAAGTGACCACGCTCTGGGCTGCTTTTAGTACACGGCAGGAGATCACTGCAGCGGCCAGCATTTGGGAAGGACAGGTGGTGGGCGGATGCGTGAGGTCAAAGTGGAGATCTCTACTGAGGATCTTGGGAAATGTGTTCAATGTCAAACACATTTAGCATATCTTTAAAACAGGGTGGGGTCCCAACTGAAGACCCCCGTGGGGTAGGATTCTGGAGACCAGCAGGGCTGGGGGAGGGTGAGCAGGGACGCCGCGGAGGGAGGTCTCGCCCGCAGCGGTGGTGTCTGAGGATCTTTTTCCAGCAGGGCCCTGCTGGTCCCCTACCCCGCCCTCCCCTGTATGCAGGCACATCTGGAAACCAGCTCCACAACTGAGGCTCCTGATCCAGAAAGGCCGGCCCCTCCGCGTCAGGCCCACAGCGGGATGCTTGGGGAGCACCGTCCTGGTTCTGCCCAGACGCCGTTTCCCGCCCGGCCCAGGGCTCCGCAGCCGCAGCACTGCCCACCTTCTTGGGGCCAGGCCCGCCCTAGGCACGCAGGGTGCTGCACGGCACCCCAGCCTCTCCCTTGTAGATGCCAGGACAGACACCCGAAGTGCCCCCCAGACACTGCCCACCACCTGCGCTGAGGACCAGCCCTTTAGTCCCCCGAGGCTCTTCTGTTGCTCCAACGCACACGGGCTCCGCGCCTGCGCTCGCGGTGGCAGGGCCACAACAGGGCAGACATCGACAAAAGCCACGCAGGAGAGGAGATCGGGAGTCCTGGCTGGTGGGAGCAGGAAGCCCGGGAATGCAGACGCAGCAGGAAGGGTGAGGAGGGGAGCAAGAGCACGCTGGGCACAGCCAGAGGGGCAGGAAGGAGGCCGCAGTGGCCGCAGTGGGTCGGGGGGCAGCGTGCGGTCAGGGGCCACTTGGCCAGGACCTCCCAGGAGGCGATGGGAGGGCTCGCGTCAGAGCCCCTCCCCGACCTCGGGGAGCTCCAATTCCCCCACCTCCAGCCTCAGCTCAGGACCAGGCTCATCCTCATTTCCCGGGGAGGCGGCAGCCTGGGTGCCCACCCTGCTCCTCCTCTGGCCTCCTGGGGCGGCTGCGGGTGCACTGATGATGGGGGGAGATGCTGATAAGCCAGGGTGGACGGGCCTGGGAGCGGCCGGGAGAGAGGGCCCTCCGGCTTCCACTCAGCCTCTGTGAGCTTGGCCTCTCTGATCTCCACGACACCCCCCTGTTCCAGAAGAACAGGGTCTGGAGCCAGAGAGGCTGGGACAAAGGGAGGCAAAGCTGAGGACACTGGATCTCACGGCTTTGTTGTTGTTCAGTTGCCAAGTCGTGTCCGACTCTTTGTGACCCCGTGGACCGCAGCTCGCCAGGCGTCCCCATCCTTCACCATCTCCAAGAGCTCGCTCAAACTCATGTCCATCGAGTCGATGATGCTGTCCAACCATCTCATCCTCTGTTGTCCCCTTCTCCTCCTGCCTTCAATCTTTCCCAGCATCAGGGTCTTTTCCAGTGAGTCAGCTCTTCTACCACAAACCCAGCAGCTTAATATAATGCAGATTTATCATCTCACAGCCTTAATTACCTCAGTGGCCTTCCCCTCAATGAGAACCACCCGGGGCTGAGGCCACCCTGACCAGTGGCAGCAGGTCACAGTGCTGCTCAGCCTAGGAAGGAAGCCCCAAGTCCTCCTAGACCTCTCTGTGGCCTACTCCCATCTTCCACGGGAACACCCTCTCATCCTCCAGGTTCTGACAAGAGAAATTATCCTCATGCCCCGAGCTGTGGATGCTAAACCCAGAGCAGATTATGCCTGGATGCTCCCATCCATGGGGGGCAGGGGTTCCCCCGGGATACCCCTCCTCCATTCCCCCATCCATTCTTACATAAACTGCCCTGAGACCCTGATCCAGGCACTTCTGGTCTGAAAATGGTCCAAAGAAACCCCACCTTTTCACTTCTCAACAAATTACTGAACCACCACCACATGATTTGTGATGGAGGAAGAATCACACACAGTCAACAGTCCCTTAGAAAAACCACGTTTATTTCTCTGTGATCAACTTCCAACCTACACCTGTACGTGTGTGTGCCTTTACATGGCTGTAGCTATGCAAGTCTATCCTGTGCTTTCAGTTGCTGGCCATATTATAAGCATTTTCAATACGACAACAAAACCTTTATCATCATGATTCGGCATGGCCACACAAATCAGGAGTGTCCCAAGTGAACAATGAGGGGTGACAACACAAACATGCCAACTCAGTGTTTTCTGTCTGCTTGGCTCAACAACTAAAGCAATGCCTCGCGTTTCTGAGCAGCAACCCCTTCCCTCTTGGAGGAATCTACTCAGTCTCCTCTTAGAAGAAACATCATTGTTCATTCACAAGCAACTTCCTCACCCAGCTGCCCCTGCTAAAGCAAGTCCCCAGCACCTGGCAGGACAGTAGCGTGGGAATCCATTCAAACAGCAATCTGCGTAACTCTGCAGTCGCTGCAGGGTGTAGTGGTGTGTAGGCTTTTGCTGATACAGATAAAGCATGTAAGGGCTCCAGCCAACAGTCCCCCTCACTGGGCTCTAGCAGGAGTCTGCCTACTGACCGCGAGGCAAACACTCCCTGTCACGGACCCCTCACCCTGATTACAGAAGAGCCTTGCAGTTCCAGGATCCCAACATTCGGGCAGGCGGCTTCTCCAGGGGAGCGCAGGCTTCACTCCAGTGCGCGCACTGTCACGCAGGTGCGCTGTCACACGTGGTACGGGGGAGTCACCCATGACGCCTTGGCCACGCCTATCACCACCCTGTAGTCTCTCCAGGAGTTCCCGAACCTGCAGACTGAACAGGGTGGCCAGGGAACATCTCACGTCTGTCGATTCGCTGCGGGGCTCGGAGAAGTGCTTTCCCCTGACAGGGAGGAGCCACGCCTGGAGGCCCTCCTCCCACACGACGCTGTCTGAGAGCCAGTCAGTCGGGAGAGAGCGCGGCCCATGTTCCCTCAGCGCCCACGGGCTGCTTGCCGGGGTGTGAGCTCTGGTGTCGGATGAGGGCGGAGCCCCTCCGGCACGTCTTCCCACGCTGGGGACAGTGGCTGGGGCCCTCCCTGCTGTGGAGTCTCCGGTGCGCCGCCAGGTGAGAGTTCTGCCGGAAGGGCTTGCCGCACTCTGGGCACTGGTATGGCGTCTCCCGGGTGTGGATCCTCCTGTGCTTGGTCAGACAGGAGCTGTCCCTGAAGGCCCGGCCGCACTGACTACACTCGTAGGGCTTCTCGCCAGTGTGTGTCCGCTGGTGCCGGATGAGGCCAGCGATGTTCCTGAACAGCTTCTGGCACTGGTCGCAGCCGTAGGGCTTCTCGCCTGTGTGCGTCCGCTGGTGCCGGATGAGGTACGCACTCTCGATGAAAGCCTTCCCGCACTCTGTGCACTCGAAGGGCTTCTCCCCGGAGTGGATCTTCTGATGCACTGCGAGGTGGGAGTTGCGGTTGAAGGCCTTCCCGCACTCTGTGCACTCAAAGGGCTTCTCTCCCGTGTGAGTCCTCTCATGCTGGGTGAGGTATGAGCCGTCTCGGAAGGCTTTCCCACATCTGCTGCACTCGTAGGGCTTCTCGCCAGTGTGGATCCTGAGGTGCACGGTGAGGTGGGAGATGTCCGTGAAAGGCTTCCCACACTCGTTGCATCGGTATGGCTTCTCCCCCGTGTGAGTCCTCTGATGGAGGATCAGGGACGAGTTTCGGTTGAAGGTCTTCCCACATTCCGGACACTCGTAAGGCCTCTCCCCGGTGTGGGTTCTCTGGTGCTGCGTCAGAGCTGACCCGTCACTGAAGGCCTTCCCGCACCTGCTGCACTTGTAGGGCTTCTCTCCTGTATGGATCCTTTGGTGCACGATCAGGTTGTAGTTCTTGCTGAAGGACTTTCCACACTCATCACAGGCGTAAGGCTTCTCCCCAGTGTGAGTTCGGTGATGCAGGACAAGAGAAGAGTTCCGCTTGAAGCACTTGCCGCATTCGGCACATTTATACAACTTCTCTCCAGGACTGCCACTCCTGCTTTCACTAGGAGACGGACTCAGGGTGAAAAGGTCCCCAAAGTCCTCACCTTCACACAGTTTCTTCCCTCGGGTCATGATTTTCTGTTGGCCAAGAGGGGTAAAGTGGTTGAGAGACTTAACACTGTCAGTGTATCTATAGGGCTTCTCTCGGGTCTGAGTTCTTCCAAACTGAGTCACTTCCATGGAATGGCTGAAAGCTTTCCCACAGGAGTCCCTGTCACCCCCTCTCTTAGCTGCGTAGCTTTTCTGACCAGCATGTGAAGCTGGGTCACAATCCAGACTTTTAACATCTGAGCCACGTACACGGAAACCATTTGTTGCAGGAACTCTCTGACATTGTGGAAGATCTGCGCTCACGCTCAAATGCTTCCCAAACCCAGGATGTTCAGGAGCTGCCTCCCCGGCCCCTGGCTCCTCCTGAGTTAAGGCTGATCGCCTCAAACGTCCCTCTGGGTTCTCAGAGTCCCAGCTGGGCCCTGGAGTGGAGAGACGAGGAGCCTCTCTCCCGAATGCCTCCATCTCCACGTCACAGGACAGCCCTTCCTCAGGCACATTCCAAGCTGTCATTTTCAATCTTGTGTCCCGGGCTGGAAAGTAAAGAGTGAAAAAGACAGACTTAAGTACACGAAGCTGAGCTAGAAGAGGAATGAAAACGGTGACAGGCCAGGTGTGTGTTTGTCTTTTCACTTGTTTTCTTTTTGAAATTCATATATGAACAAGGCAGAGAAACAACGAAAGTCAAGGACAGAGCCAAGAGCAAGTTCAAGAAGAACCATGTGGCATTTCCCGCTTCCCAGAGACCAGACAGGAGGAACGGTGCTGGGGGTGATGATCACCAAGAGGACTAGTCTGAGGCACGGCAGACCAGGGGCCATGTCACCGCTCACCCGGGAGCACCGTCTCAGCCACTCTGCTTGTCCCCGTGACCCTTCCCCACCAGCGGTCAGCACATATTCCAGAGCAACACCCAACAATGGTCTTACGTCAGCACTGAACAGGCAGTCCTCAACCCCCCTTTGTGGTCAGAGCTCTGCCTTTACGGACTGGACAGAGCACGGGCCCACTTTCCTGAAAGTTCTGACATTCCGAAATCTGTCATCAACCTCCCTGTAAAACTTCCAAGTCCACAGAGCAGTGGTTCTCAACCCCCAAAAGACACCAGGCACCATCTGGGGACAGCTCTGGTTGACATGACTGGGGAGCAGATGCCACTGGAAACTAGGGATGCTGCTGAACACCCTTGAAAACACAATACAGCCCTTCACAACAGAGTGACCAGATCCAGAGGTCAATAGTGTTGCAGTGGAAAAATCCTATTAGAGGAGGAAAAGATAAAGACAAACAAAAAACCCAGATTGATCCAGAAGGAGGCAAGGGTGAAAGTTCAGAAAGGACACATTAGAATAGAAAGTATAAAACAGGACATCACCAATAACAATAAATGACTCTGATGGGTAAGATAAAGACACTGTGTCAGACTGTGTTAAAAAAAAATGTGTTTGTAACAGACACCAAAAGCAAAACAACACAGAAGACAAAACCAAAGTTTTGAGCAGACACATGCTCTCCAAACAGAGACTGTTGGTTCTTTGCTAACCAACAACAAACCTCAAAGATGACAACAGGGCTCTGTAACAGTCTACATTAACATTTTGCCTGCAAACACACAGCAAGGTCAGCAAATATAACCATACTGGGTGGGTTTAAAGGGCCTCCTTCAGAAATGGAAATACAGAAAGACTGAATACAGACACGCATGAGAATGTAATTAGTCAGCCTGGCCACACAGCTGCATGAAGGACCACTGCCAACAATCAGAGCCAAAGGCTTCCAGCAAGTGGAACATACGCTACGCTGGCCATAGACCAGGCCAAAGAACAGGTTCAACAAAGGCCAGACCACAGTCTTTTGACTATACATGTAGTCAAGTTAAAAACCAGTAATAGAAGATGCGGCGGCCTGGGTGGGAGCAGGGCTTGGGGTAGACTAGATACATGTATATGTACAGCTGAGTCCCTTCGCTGTTCACCTGAAATTATCATACCACAACATTGTTAATCAGCTATATCCCAGCACAAAATAAAAAGTTTAAAGTTAAGGGGGAAAAAAATACAGTAACAGAATGAGCACCAAATACACAACAAAATAATTAAGTTTTTAAAAATCCTCTTTATTTGGAAGAGTGAGAACGTGTTTCTCAGTAATCCACAGATCAAACAGAATCCTGATGAAAGTTAGCAAGCACTGACTTAGAAAACAGAGCGCCGAACAACTGATGATGACGACGCAGCTCAAAACACGTGGCAGAGGAAGACGCAGCTAAAGTAGCTCCTCGGCAGAAAATGTCGGTCTTCAACGCTTGGGCATCTGGGGAGAGGGCTGAGGTGGGTTTGTCTGTTTGTTTGTTTGTTTGTGGCCGAGCCGCACTGCTTGCAGGATCTCAGTTCCCCACCCAGGGACTGCACCTGTGCCCTCAGCAATGAAAGCGCAAAGTCCTAACCACCAGACCTCCAAAGAATTCCCTAATGCTTGTATTTTAAAGAGAAGGCTGCAAGTTAGTGAGATCATTGTTCAAATTTAAGAAGCTACACAGAAAACCAACAGGAGGTGGCAGGGAGGTGATGAGAAAGGCAAAAGCAAAAATTACAGAAACAAGTAAACATCCAAGAAGGTGAAGAAGAGCGAGAGTCTGATACATGAAACAACTCATGAAACCATTTTTGACAAGAACATAATCATTAAAAAATAAGAAGCCATACAAGGTGACAGTCATCATAAAAGGGGGATTTAATGAAGAAAGAGAAAGAAGTTATCAAAATGGCAACGTTGGATTTCTCCCAGGAAAGCAAGGACTGTGGAACATTAGAATATCTACTGATATGATTCCCCACATTTTCAGATCAACATAGAAGACACCCCTACACCCAAGAGGAGAGTGGGAAAGTTGGCTTAAAGCTCAACATTCAGAAAACGAAGCTCATGGCATCCGGTCCCATCACTTCATGGCAATTAGATAGGGAAACAGTGGAAACGGTGGCTGACTTTATTTTGGGGGGCTCCAAAATCACTGCAGATGGTGATTGCAGCCATGAAATTAAAAGACGCTTACTCCTTGGAAGGAAAGTAATGATCAACCTAGACAGCATATTAAAAAGCAGAGCCATTACTTTGTCAACAAAGGTCCATCTAGTCAAGGCTATGGTTTTTCCAGTGGTCATGTATGGATGTGAGAGTTGGACTATAAAGAAAGCTGAATGCCAAAGAATTGATGCTTTGAATGGTGGTGTTGGAGAAGACTCTTGAGAGTCCCTTGCACTGCAAGGAGATCCAACCAGTCCATCCCAAAGGAGATCAGTCCTGGGTGTTCATTGGAAGGACTGATGCTGACGCTGAAACTCCAATATTTTGGCCACCTGATGCGAAGAGCTGACTCATTTGAAAAGACCCTGATGTTGGGAAAGATTGAAGGCAGGAGGAGAAGGGGGCGACAGAGGATGAGATGGTTAGATGGCATCACTGACTCAATGGACATGAATTTGGGTAAACTCCGGGAGCTGGTGATGGACAGGGAGGCCTGGCGTGCTGTGGTTCATGGGGTCGCAAAGAGTTGGACACGACTGAGCGACTGAACTGAACTGATACGATTCCCCACATTTTCAGATCAACATAGAAGACACTTCCTACACCCCATCTCAATAAATAACTAAAGTAATCTGAACAAATCTCACCCAAACTCATAATCAAAATGCTCTCAGATTAAAGCAGTAGACCGCTTTACCTTATGTCAATAAACTGATAAAGTATTTTAAGGCTGCATGTTTCCAAATTGGCCTTCTGATTAGACTGGAGCCTGGGTGTCCTACAGCTGTCCTGTGGAAACAAGAGATGGAGAGCACCTCCCTGCACGTGTTTAAGGGGAGGATGAGTGTGTGCACTTAAAAGAAATGAGGTAAGTCAGATATATGTCATCATATATAAGACGATACCACTTAGTGAAAATTTTGACACACAAAATATTCTCGAAGTAAAAATATTAAAATGCCCTGGCAACATGCCTACCAAAGCTGTGATCACGACTGTGTGGAAGTGTGGAAGGCAACAGGCCTTGAGGAGCAAAAGCAATGTCCATTTTATCTATAATAAACACTTCCTCTATTGAAATGAGATTTACATAGCACTAAGCAAGTAAAAAGACAAGCTACCAAATCAGAGGAAATGTTTACAATGCATGAATCTGATACAGGACTTGTAGAGGTATTAAAAAAAATTCTGACAGCCCAATAATAACAGGACAACCCAAATTTCTTAAATAGGCAAAGGATCTGAATGGATATTTCTCCAAAGATGACCCACACATGGCCAGTAAGCACATGAAAAGATGCTCAACAGCACTGCTCATTAGCGAAATGCTAATCAAAACCACAGTGAGATGCCACTTTACACCTACTAGGGGGGCCAATAGGAAAACAGGCAGACAATAACTGGGAGCTCCCTGGCAGTCCAGTGGCTAGGACTCAGTGCTTTAACTGCTGTGGGCCTGGGTTCAATCCCCGAGGTGGTGAGAAGTGCCCTGGCGGTTACTGCAAACAGAACAAATTATCTCAAGTATATAGGAGGACATTAAGACAGACTTCAGGGCGACAGTATTAAATTAGGGTAATTAATGAAGGAGCTGAAGTGAATTTCATTAATTAAGGTTGTTTTTAAAATCATATCTGTGTATTGCTATTTTTGGCAGTACAATGATACAAAAATTATGTGGTAAAAAATTCACCCTCATGCTCTTCACAAATTTGGGAAGCTCTCTGTTTCCTCCACACACATACACGTTTCCTCTGACCTGACCTCAGATATTCACAAGCGCTTCTCTGGAGCCCCAGCATGACTAGTTTCCCCTAGCCTTCTCTTCCCCATGGCCACCAAAGAAGGTGGTAGTTAAGGTTTTTCCCACTGAACGGTGCCCTAGCACATGCTGAGACTTCAGCTCTGTCTGGAGAACTGTTTTCTGCAACAAATCACCCTAATGTTGCTGCAGGTTACAGCGGAGGGGGTGATGGGTCCCACACCTGTCACCCCAGACCATCCAGACAGCCTGAGCTGCCTCAACTGAGTGAGGCGCTTAGAATCTGCTTCCACCAAGGCACGTTCCTCCCTTCCTATTTAATACACCTGGTCTGGATCCACCCACAACACTCAGGTTCCAGCAGGATCCAGTCACACCTCCCCTCATCCAGTTTCACTGAGGACAATGAGTTCTGAGTGTCCTATTTCTCTTAACCCAAACCTATAATCTCCAGCACCAGACTTCTTCCTATGTCTTTAGGTACCTGTGCCAAGCATTTAAATACAGAAATACATTTTTAATACAAATGCCTTTTATTGATTCTTTACATTTACTTTTTAAAATTATATGGATTTTTAATATTATCCATAGAATTCTTTTCAGGATGGTAAAAGGCACATTGCAACTATCAATCTTAAACAGTGAACATTACAGAAAAATTAAGTCAAAATGCATCATAAGCATAAATATACAAGCCAAAACAACAAAACTCTTAAAAGAAAAACACAGGCATAAATCTTTAGAAACCTAAATATAACACCAAAAGCTCAAGTGACACAGGAGATAAAACGGACTAATCAAAATTAAAACTGTTTGTGCTTCAAAGAATGTTACTAAGAAAGTTAAAAACACAATCCATGAGACTGGATAAAATATTTGAAAATCATATACTTGATAAGGCACTGGTATCCAGAATAAATAAACTATACTTACAATTCAATAATAAAAAGATCAATAACCCATTTCATAAATGGGCAAAAGATCCAGATAGATAGTGTTACAAAGAAGATATACAAACAGCCAACAAGCACAATGAAAAGAAGCTTAATGTCATTAACCATCAGTTCAGTTCAGTTCAGTCGCTCAGTCATGTCCAACCCTTTGCAACCCCATGAATCGCAGCACGCCAGGCCTCCCTGTCCATCACCAACTCCTGGAGTTTACCCAAACTCATGTCCGTCGAGTCAGTAATGCCATCCAGCCATCTCATCCTCTGTCGTCCCCTTCTCCTCCTGCCCCCAATCCCTTCCATTAACCATCAGGGAATTATAAATCAAGACCACATCGAGATACCATTTCACACCCCCCAGGATGGCTACAATTAGCTCCCCTCCTAGGTTATTTAAGAGAAATGAAGACATATGTCCACAAAAAGAACCCCCACAAAACTTGTATGTGAATGTTCACAGAAGCATTGTTCTATGAAAGCAACTTAGATGGCTATCATCTGATGGATGGATAAAAAATTTAATATATTCATATAATGGACTGTTATTCATCTGTAAAAATGAACCAAGTACTAACACGTTACCATGTGGATGAACCTAGAAAACACTGTTAAGTGAAAGAAGCCAAAACAACAGATTACACATTGTATGACCATCAGTGTGAAATGTCTAGAACAGGCAAATTCAGAGGCAGGAAGTAGGGCAGTGCTTGCCTAGGCCCGAGAGGAATGGAGCAAATGGGAAGCGAGAGCTAATGCTGACGCGCATGTCCTCCCAGAGGATGATGAAAATATTCTAAACCTGATGTTGGTAATGGATGCACAACTTAGAGAATTTACTAAAAACACTGAACTGTGTATCTTAAGAGGCTGTATTATACGGTATGTGAATTATACTTCAATACAATTATTAAAGCAAAGAAAAGCAGGTACTGAAACTGCTGGGAGTCAGAATTACTGGTCCAGACTCCACTTGGCATGTTTCTGGTACCTTGAGATTTAAAGCTTATGGCGAATTCCATACAATAGTGTAAAGTAAAAAATACAGAAATAAATAAAGCTTACGGAGAATTCCATTCCCAGGTACTCACCTCTGAAGGGCTTTTCCCCCAGTCTCTATGACCCTGCAGAGGAATTCATTTAACCCCGACGACTGGATGTTTGACATCAGAGGTTGCTAGACTTCAGCTGTCTGATGCCATCTGCATGGTTCTTGACATCTCTGTGGACCAAACATGATAATGTTTACTTGTTCAAATGATACATTCTTTAACAAAAATAAACTGCTTGTCACTAATGTTAGCCCTGTCCTAATAAAGTTACCCATCTGAGTACCAACTGTGATCAACAGTCTGACTTCATTTCTGATGACTGACTGCTGGCAGCTTTCAACTCCCATCCTCATCACCACCTACCGCCCCGTCTCCTTCTGCAAACTAGGCGAACGAACAAGAAGCCTGAAAAAGAAAAGAGAGAGCAAAGTGCTTTCTCCTTGCAGTTGGCAGGAAGTTCAAACCATCCAAGCCCCAATCAATGCAAGGCCACCATCATCCCAATTCCATTCTCTAATCACTATAAAAGCCCAGAGAAAGACTTCAATGATGGTTCAGTGAGTAGGACTCTGCACTTTCAATGCCGAGGACCTGGAGTTCAATCCCTAACTGATCCCACAAGCTTCTCACTAATAAATGAATAAAGCCTAGCAAGCTTTTGCGTGGTCTCTCTTGATTTTTTTGGATCACTTTAGGAAGCCTGTCCTGCTCTCCCAAAATAAGTCTCATCCTGTGAGTAATAGACCTTTTATCTTCTTGGGTTGTCTGTAAAATACAAAAAAGAGTGTGTCTTCATGTGTCTGGACAGTAAAGAATCCACCTGCAATGAGGCAGACGTGGGTTCCATCTCTAGGTGGGGAAGATCCCCTGGAGGAGGGCATGGCAACCCACTCCAATACTCTTGCCTGGAGAATCGCCGTGGACAGAGGCCTCTGGCAGGCTACAGCCCATGGGGCCGCGAAGAGCCAGACACGACTGACGACTGAGCACAGCACAGCACAGTGTGTGAGAGACAGGGACGAAAGGAAGGGAAGCTAATGAGGCAAAGTGTCAATGACTGATAACCCGGCTGGCTCTACAAGTGTTCACTGAACTATTCCTACAGCACTTCTGTAAGTGCAAAACTTTCCAAAATAAAAAGTCGGGTAGGAGAGAGAGAGACAAGCAACAGAAGGGGGAAAAGTTACTGGCTGTGGGTGGGAAACACTAAAAAGCTTGGCATTCAAACACGTTTTTACAAACCCAAGTCCTTAAACTTTTTTAATTGACAAAAGATACAGGAGTATGTCAAGGCTGTATATTGTCACCCTGCCTATTTAACTTATATGCAGAGTACATCATGAGAAATGTCAGGCTGGATGAAGCACAGCTGGAATCAGGATTGCCGGGAGAAATATCAATAACCTCAGATATGCAAACGACACCACCCTTATGGCAGAAAGTGAAGAACTAAAGAGTCTCTTGA
This sequence comes from Ovis aries, assembly GCF_016772045.2. Lineage (NCBI taxonomy): Eukaryota > Metazoa > Chordata > Mammalia > Artiodactyla > Bovidae > Ovis > Ovis aries. Next base: position 66,183,549 of record NC_056067.1, read on the forward strand.
TGAAAGTGAAACAGGAGAGTAAAAAAGCTGGCTTAAAACTCAACATTCAAAAAAAAAAAAAACTCAACATTCAAAATACTAAGATCACGGCATCTGGTCCCATCACTTCAGGGAAAATAGATGGGGAAACAATGAAAACAGTGACAGACTTCATTTTCTTGGGCTCCAAAATCACTGTGGACAGTGACTGCAGCCATGAAATTAAAAGACACTTCCTCCTTTAAAGAAAAGCTATGACCAACCTAGACAGCATATTAAAAAGCAGAGACATTACTTTGCCGACAAAGGTCCATATAGTCAAAACTATGGTTTTTCCAGTAGTCATGTATGGATATGAGAGCTGGACTATAACAGAAAGCTGAGCACTGAAGAACTGATGCTTTTGAACTGTGGTTTTGGAGAAGACTCTTGAGAGTCCCTTGGACTGCAAGGAGATCCAACGAGTCCATCCTGAAGGAAATCAGTACAGAGTATTCATTGGAAGGACTGACACTGAAGCTGAAGTTCCAATACTTTAGCCATCTGATGCAAAGAAATGACTCATTGGAAAAGACCCTTATGCTGGGAAAGATAGGGGCAGGAGAAGGGGACAACAGAGGCTGAGGTGGCTGCATGGCATCACTGACTCGATGGGCATGAGTTTGAGCAAGCTCCTGGAGTTGGTGATGGACAGCCTGGTGTGCTGCAGTCCATGGGGCGGCAAAGAGTCAGACACGACTGACTGAACTGAACTGAAAGGATCTTTTGGGGTAATGGTAATTTGGATAAAAGTTGGAATTACATTTGTCACAACTCATCTAGTGGTGCATTTCACTGCAAGTCAGTTTTCCCTCGAAAATGTAAAGAGCAATACTGAACTCTAATTGATGTTAAGCACAGTGAAGTGTTTGAGGGGGTAAGTAATAATAATCATCTGTCATTTATTTTGAATGTATCCCCAAAAGATTCTTGAGCAAACTCTGGGAGACAGTGAAGGACAGGGAAGCCTGGTGCCCTGTAGTCCATGGGGTCACAAAGTCAGACACGACTTAGCAACTGAGCAACAACACAGAAAGATTAGTGGAGCTGAAAGGGTGGACAAAGCGAACAAATATGGGGCACACAGCGAGCAGAGCAGATATTAATGGATTAGAATAAGGACGTACGAGTAACTCACTTCACGCTCTGCAGAAAAACTTACCCTAACCTACTGGTGAAGAAGAGCTAAGGAAAGGAACCACTAAACCAAGAAAGAGCTCCCTGGTGGTCCAGTGGCTAAGACTTCACTCTCCCAAAGCAGGGGGCTCAGGTGTCGGCCCCGGTCCCGGAACTAGACTCCACATGCCACAACTAAGACCCAGAGCAGCCAAATAAACAAATATTACAAAAAAAAAAGTCAAGGCAGAGGAAAGTGAAAAGGCCACTAACAGGTGGGAAAAGGCGGTTTCCACTGAGAACGCCGGCAAGACCTGACCTGGCAGCTCTTAGGTGGTGAAACACAGGTGGTCTGACACCGGCTGGTCCGCCGGGCGGCGGGAAGCCTCCCAGTCCGCGGGCGCCGTGGGGCCACCGCGGCCCGGCTCCTCCCGATGCCCACACCGGTCGCCCGACCCCTGGCAGGGGGAGGGCGGCGGGCCTGGGGGTCGCCAGCAGCCGCGCTCGGACGCCTCGCAGGCAGGGCCGAAACGGTCCCTGCCGAGGGCCGGCCGGCTCCTCCCGGGCGCGGAACCGCCGGGCCGGCGACGGAAATGGCTGGGCGTTCTCACCAGGAGCGGCGGCGTCCACACCCGCAGGCGCGCCTCCAGACTCGCCGGCGGCGCCCACTCCCGCCGGGGGGCATCCTCGCTCGCGGGAGGCGGGGCGTCCTCGCCCGGAGAGGGGCGCCTGCACGCCCGCGGCCGCCCTCACCGCCGCCGGCCTCGCGCCGCCCGCGCCCAGCGGACGCCGCCCCCGCCCCAGGCTCGCCGCCCGCGCGGGGCAGCCGCGGCGCCGAGGAGCGAGCGGCGCGCCGGCCGCCCCCTCGGCAGGTCGGCGGCGCCGGCGGCGGCCATGCTCCCGCCAGTGAGCGTGCGCGCGGCGGGGCCGGAAGTGCGCGGCCCGCGCGACGCGGCCGCCCGCGCCTCTCGCTTCCCGCCGCGCCGGGGCCGCGCCCGTCCCCGCGCCCACTGCGCGCCCTGCGCCCAGCCTTCGCCTGCAGCCCGGGGCTCCAGAGAAGTGCACTGGCGCAGAGAAGTCCTTTCGCCGCGTCTACTCACTCGGTTATTTACGGCGATCAGTGTGGGTGCCCGACATTTCTTTTCGCCTACGGCTTTCATCCGAGGATATCATTATTGGGCAGCCCTATTTTTGTGTACTGCGTAGATTGCCGAAATAATTCTATGCCATCCCTCGTTGGTTGTTTTTGAGAACAATATGTTCAAATTCAGATAAGGGCAACTCAGTATCAATTAGCAGTACCGTTATTTACTTAGAAATCTAAACAGAAGCCACGCATTTTGGGATTTGATGTGACAATTAGTTAAGGATTTTTTGATGGTTTAGGACTGCGAATGAATGTATGTGCTGTGGAAAAATCAGCATACAAAAATAATATAACAAGCAGTTAGAAAGTATGCTTTGAAAAGATCGCAGTTTTGTGTATGTGTATAAAACATTCCAAAAAAATCATTCGTGTATATACAAAAAATAATAAATTGCTATTCTTCCAGCATGAATGTGGAGGGGGCGGGGGTTGACCCTCAGAGTAAGCCCAGGCAGGACATGTCTGGGAGGCCTAGGAGACCAGGTTCCATCCCTACACAGCTAAAGTCAAGGTTAAGGAAACAATTCTCAAAGAATCTCGCCCGATATTTATACCTTTTTGCCTTCATATTGGTGATTGTAGGGTTTTATTTTTTAAATTGAAATAAAACTTATTCACAATATTGCCTTAGTTTCATGGTGCGTGCCTGCTGAGTCACTTCATTCGTGTCCGACTCTTCGCGACCCCGTGGACTGTAGCCTGCCAGGCTCCTCTGTGCATGGGATTCTCTAGGCAAGAACACTGGAGTGGGTCGCCATGCCCTCCTCCAGAGCATCTGACTCAGGGATCAGGATGATAGTTTACGGTGAACGATGTTGGATTCGTGATATCCGAAGATAAAGATTTAGCTTCGGGACCAGGGACCAGGCTTCAGACAGTCAGAACTTTGTGTGGCAGAAGTCTTGTTACCGTGAAGGACAGAGAAAGCTTCTGACGGAGACATCAGAAGGGGGATGAAGAGTGCCCGCAGGCTAGGCTTCTGGGTCTCCTGCATCGGCCGGCGGGTGCTTTACACTGGCTCCAGCTGGGACGCCCTTAGTTTCAGGTGAAAACCAAAGTGATTCGGTGATTTTTTTCAGATTCCTTCTCTCAACAGGTTATTACAAGATACTGACTACAGTTCCCTGTGCTATACAGTAGATCCTTGGTGCTTATCCGTTTTATACATTGCAGTTTGAATCTGCTAATCCCATATTCCTAATTCATCCCTGCCTCCCTCGCTTCCCCCTTTGGTAACCGTTAAGTTTGGTGCCAAACCAAATGCCAGTGCTGCCCTCAATTCCAGCTCTCTCACAGTGCTACCTGTCTGGGCTCCTGGCATTTCCACTCCTTGCCTGGTGCAGGCCAAGTCTTCACTGGTGTCTGGCTTCCCCTAACTCAGATCCTACCTGTGACGGGACAGCATGTCCTGCCAGCATCATGCTGACCCCTACCCAGAATGCAGCTGTCTCTGCCTGCCCGCCAGCCAGCATCTCTTACAGTGATCCTGTCGTCAGCCTCCCTGCTGTCCTTGTTCCCAACTCAATTTCCCCATAGCAGCCAGACGGTTCTCCTGCCACCTGCCTCCTTTGCTCAAAAGTTTCAAGGGCTGCCGCTCTCTCAGAGGGGAAAGTCCATATTGTAGCCTGAGAGGTGGCCAGGTCAGCTCAGTTGCCTGTCTGAGCTCATCATTCACACCTTTCTTTCTGCCTCAGCTGCAGCCACACCGGTCCTCTCCCTGGTGCTCACATGCACAATACGCTTCCACCTCAGGGCCTTTGCACATGCTGTTCCCCCTTGCCTGGAGTATGTTTCCACCAGATACATGCTCAGTTCATTCCTTCTTCTAACCTGTATTCTACCTGGCAGATACTAGGTACTTAATGAATATTCATTGGCTGAAAACTAGTTAGTTGAATTGTTGGTCCCAAATTTTCACTGCCTTTCCTGAAGAAGGATTACCTGTCCTGACGTGTTGCTAGTGACTTGCAAAGTATCCCTGTGCAGGTGGGGAGGCATATATATGTGACATATATGTATGTGTGTGTGTGTGTGTGTGTGTGTGTAATATACATCAGTTCAGTTCAGTCGCTCAGTCATGTCTGACTCTGCGACCCCTGGACTACAGCACATCAAGCTTCCCTGTTCATCACCAACTCCCAGAGCTTCCTCAAACTCATGTCCATCGAGTTGGTGATGTCACCAAACCATCTCATCCTCTGTGGTCGCCTTCTCCTGCCTTCAATCTTTCCCAGCATCAGGGTCTTTTCAAATGAGTCAGTTCTTCGCATCAGGTGGCCAAAGTATTGGAGTTTCAGCTTCAGCATCAGTCCTTCCAATGAATATTCAGGACTGATTTCCTTTAGGAAAGACTGGTTTGATCTCCTTGCAGTCAAAGGGGCTCTCAAGAGTCTTTTCCAACACCACAGTTCAAAAGCACCAATTCTTCAGCACTCAACCTTCTTTATACATAAATGTCTCTATTTGCATATGGGTGGTGCAGTGGTAAAGAATCCACCTGCCAACGCAGGAGACACACAAGAGACGTGGGTTCAATCCCTGGGTCAGGAAGAGCCCCTGGAGGAGGAAGTGGCAACCTACTCCAGTATTCTTGCCTGGGAAATCCCATGGACAGAGGAGCCTGGTGGGCTACAGTCCATAGAGTCACAAAGAGTCAGACGCGACTGAGCACTGAGTACTTACATTTTTTTCCAGGTTGGGAAACCCAATTCAAAAGCAAAGAGTTAACCAGAAAGCAGAGCATTTCTCCTAGAATCATGTGCTGCTTGAGAACAGAAAGATTCATGAAGGATGAAAGACATCCCTCCACATTTGGTGGAGACTAGGAACAAGGCTCGCTTCCAGTAGCTGTAGGAGACCCAGGAGAGAGAGGTGGACACATGGTCCCTGAGGAAACACTGTTTCAAGACAATGGGAGCAAGAATAGTGCATTCGGGGGAAAAGTTCATTAGGACTGTCCTTCCTTCTTTCTCTATTCAGTGACATCGAAGACGTCATACTCGAGAGGATCATACAAATATATCGAGACTACAGAGATATGAACAGAGCTCAGCCCTTAAAACCATGAACAAAGTCTCTCAGGAGACACATCTTACAAATATGTGAGCGTAGGAGAAAGATTGCCTTTCAGTACATTTTAGAACTTATACAGGAGGAAAATCCTATAAATATACAGGCACAAACTATCCGTTATTGTGTATGAGAGAAGTTATACTTATGAGATAGTTCATATTTGCAGTGAATTCAAGACATTATTTTCAAGGAGTGACTGCTCTATGTTACAAGGGTCTGTGAAGAAGCCCTACAACACACTCATCGAGGAAAAAGTTTCACGCTCTTCTCCTTGACTCAACATCGCAGCAAACGCACTGGAGAGAACCCTGTGGATACATGCGTTGTGGGAAAGGCTTTAAACACAGCTCAGCACTATGCTGCGACATCAGAGGACTCATACTGGGCAAACCCCATACAAGTACACAGTGCAGAAGAATGTTCGGGAGGTGTTCTCTCTTTATCCAGTGCCGGGGTCCAGCCCCGGTGGATCCAGGGTGATTCGAAGGTGGGGACGGAGTCGGCGTCTTTGGAAAAATACATATTTAATCACAGATATAGAGAGATTAGAAATGGATAGTGTAGTAGGAAGATTAGTGGAGAAAAGGAGGCTGAATAACTTGGATTACGTGGAATAGCATCCATGCTCCAGATGGGAATTCAGCCAGAAAAACCGGGAGCAAGAAAGAAGCGACATGGGGGAATCAGTCTTTCCGGAAACTGATCCGATTTCTTTATTTTTGGGTTTGCTTATATACCTTTTGTTACACACAGGGATGAATACAGAGTCACGTGGGAGTCAGCAGTCCTGACCTTTGTCAAAATCAGGTGCTTCACATAAATGTATTAAAAAAAAAAGGTCTTAGGAATATTACATCATCTTCTGGCCATGAGTGAGACCTGCTGACATTTTATGATCCTTTCTTTCTGATAACCAAAAAAACTTATTTCTTCCAAGGGTGTTTTTTCTTAAACCAGGCACCATCCTCCAAATAAAGCTGCATTCCTATAGGGTGAGAGTGTAGTGAGTTACAATCAAGAAAGGAATTTATTTAACCCAAGGTTAACATGATTAGTCTTAAAGGCTAATACTTATTTCTCCTATATGCTTAAAGGTTAATACTTATTTCTTCCTATATGCTAGTTATATTCATTATAAGTGTAGGGAACATGGAGATTTAGCAGCAAACATCAGCCCAACAAATGAAAATCCTTTCACCAATGCTCCCCTTAAGATCTATTTAGTCTTAAGATATGATAAAGCTACATTTTTACATAGCAAGGACACAGTGATATATAACAAAGCACAGTGATCTATTACAAAAGAGAAAATCCATTAACTCAAAAAGTCTAGTATCGCTAACATCAAAAACTACTATATTTCCCTTTGCTATATTCCAAATACATTGATTAATATATTCCCAGGTGCCTAAGGATATAGAGGCCTGGCGGCGATCATTGACTCAACAAGAAGAAACAGTCCTATGCTAATTAAGACTCTCAAAATACTCCAAAACTCTCTGTGCTGTTTATGGTTGAGAGGTAGTAAACAATCCTGTGCCTAGTGGCGGCAGTATGGATAATCCTGTCACACAAGCTAGTCTGTCAGCAGAGAAGTTTGACCTGAGACATCCTTGTCCCACCCAGAGCAGGGAATTAGCAGCAGTTATTGACACAACAAATGAAAAACCCTTCACCAATATAATTCCTAACCCACTATACTAATAATTTCCAACTCCCCAAAAGAATTTGCCTTTAGTAAGTCTAAAACATCTCGTGCCTCTCAGGTTGGGAGGCTGTAAGCAATCACATGTGGCCGGACGAACCTATACAGGCGGGCTAGATAATCTTCAGAGGAGTCTGTAAGCTGAAACACTCTTGTCACGCCCAAGAATTTTTATCCTTGGAGCTGCACGTTTACTCCTTCTCCGAGAGAAACAGTTATGGGGGAGAGCCCCCGTAAAGTCAGAGGTGTAGGTGAGAGCATAAAACAGACTCTGGTTTGGGGGTTAGATGCTCGGGAACAGGGGGTTTCCTGAGGCTTGATCACGCCTTTGCGTATGCCAAGCCTCCTTCCTCATGACCTTTGCCATGGGCGGAATTCCTCACGCTGGCCCCCGGCAATCCAGCACAAGAGGCCTCACACTGGAGAACAGGATAGAGGCAAGGTTGGCTGACTTTCGATTATGGCTTTCATGCCATTTGATACCAGGAAACTCATAGAGATTAGAGAAACTCACTGAACATAATCAATATGGAAAAGCTGTTGCTTGGAATTTCATTCGATATGACATCATAAAGAAACGAAAAAGGAGGCAGAATCCACGACTTATCTTTGACCCACAAATAGGCTGTTGCTGTTTAATCACTAAGTCATGTTCAACTCTTTGTGACCCCATGGATTGTAGCCAGGCTCCTCTGTCCATTTGATTCTCCAGGCAAGAATACTGGAGCCAGTTGCCATTTTCTCCTCCAGGGGGTCTTCCTGACCCAGGGACCAAACCCGAGTCTCCTGCACTGGCAGGTGGGCTCTCTACCGCTGAGCCACAACGGAAGCCCTGACTGTAATGCGACTGTGCGCTTGTAGCTCCCCATAGGCACGGACGGTGCAGTCTGAGCAGTTATGCTCCATATATGCCCTTGATTTGCTGCAGAAACATCATTTAGTGGGCCTTAGGGTCAAGGCCTCAGGGACAATGCCTCATAGAAATGACACGATCGGTAATAAAATGGAAATGTTACCAGTGGCGACACCCCAGTTTTTGTATCATATGAAAGCCAGAGAGCCATCCCATTGAGTGTCAGGCAGAGACCACGGATCCTTCAGCATCACAGGGATTAATATACGTGCAATTTTATGCTACTCACAGAAGAGGGCTGAAAAATATGCCATCCATTTCTTTCTTGCATAGTCCTGTCACATCAGACAAATTACAGAGTTTTATACTAACTCATGACTGTTTCACATTTGGCATTCTACTACTAAGTTTAAGAGAGGAATCATCAAGAGTTGCCTGCATCTTCGTGTTTCCAGGGGCACAGCCAGCGTCCAGACAGGACTAAACAGACATACCCATGTGCTCTGCAGCACACAGGCCACACGAGAGAGAAGCCCTTGGGCCCCAGAGAAGACCCAGTGCAGCCAAAAACAAGTAAATAAACACAATTTTAAAAAGGAAAAGACAAACTAAAAAGGGCAGAGAATTTGAATAGACATTTATCCAAAGACAAACAGATGGTTAACAGGCACCTGAAAAGATGTTCAGCATCATGAGTCACCAGGGAAGTGAAAAGCAGAGCACAAGATGTCATCTCGCACTTGTCAGAATGACTGTTATCAGAAAGACAGCAAATAGTAAGTGTTGGCAAAGACGCAGAGAAAAGGGAACACTCATCCACCGTGGCTGGGGATGTAAATCAGTGCAGGCACTGTGGAAAACAGTATGGCGGTGCCTCGGAAAATTAAATGGGGGAGCTTCCTGGTGGTCCCCTGGTTAGGATTCAGCACTTTCACTGCCATGGCCCGGGTTCAATCCCGGTTGGGAAACTAATATCCCATAAGCCACTTGGCATGGACAAAAAAATAATCGAAATACCATATGTTCTAGCAAGTCTATTCCTGGGGATTTATCCGAAGAAAATAAAAACACTAATTTGAAAAGACACATGCACCCCTCATGTTCACTGCAGCATTATTTACAATGGACAAGAAGTGGTCCAGATTTCTGCTGCTAGCAAGTCCGGCATTTTCCAGCACCAGCTGCTCTCCAGGGGTACACGGCCCTACAACCCAACTGGAGGAGAGGGTTCTGGGGCAGATGAGTTTTCTCCAAGCTGACTTTTGTGCCCACCGCTGAGAAGAGGTCAGCTCCAGATGCCAACACGTGAGCCACCTTTTTCCAGCTTTTATCAGAGGCAGGACATGGATACGTGTGTCAGCCCTAGCCAACGGGGCCTGAGAAAGTCTATGGAAAGAGGGCTCGAGAAGATAATGAATTCCTTCCTTGTGGTCGGCAGGGAATAGCTCCTCAAAGCTGTTCGTACCTTAATAGCTGGAGCCAGTGACTGTTACATTGCAGGGCAAACAGCGCTTTGCAGGTGCAATTAAGTTTTATGGCCTTGAGATTATCTTGGGGCCGATGTAATCGCAGTTGTCCTTGTTTAAGAAGCAGCAGGAGAGGGGCTTCCCTGGTGGCCTAGTGGTTAAGAATCTGCCTGTCAATGCAGGGAACACAGGTTTGATCCTTGGTTGGGGAATAAGATCGCACACGCCGCGGAGCAATGAAGCCGACAAATCACAGCTCCTGAAGCCGCATGCACCAGTGCCTGCGTGCCACAGTTGAGAATCTGTACGCTGCAGTGAAAGATGCTGAATGATGGCAAGAAGATCCCGCACGTGGCAACTAAGACCCAATGCAGCAAATACAGAAAAAAAAGAAAGAACCCTCCAATTATCTTCAAAAAAGAGAGAGAAAGAAAGAAAAGAAGCAGGAGAATCAGAGTCAGTGGAGGCGATGTGATGATGAAGCAGAGGTCAGAGTCAGAGAGAGACTTATAGATGCTACAGCACTTACAAATAGCTGTGAAAAGAAGAGAGGCGAAAAGCCAAGAAGAAAAGGAAAGATAGAAGCATCTGAATGCAGAGTTCCAAAGAACAGCAAGGAGAGATAAGAAAGCCTTCTTCAGCGATCAACGCAAAGAAATAGAGGAAAAGAACAGAATGGGAAAGACTAGAGATCTCTTCAAGAAAATTAGAGATACCAAGGGAACATTTCATGCAAAGATGGGCTCGATAAAGGACAGAAATGGTATGGGCCTAATAGAAGCAGAAGATATTAAGAAGAGATGGCAAGAATACACAGAAGAACTGTACAAAAAAGATCTTCATGACCCGGATAATCACGATGGTGTGATCACTCATGGAGGGCCAGACATTCTGGAATGTGAAGTCAAGTGGGCCTTAGGAAGCATCACTATGAACAAAGCAGGTGGAGGTGATGGAATTTCAGTAGAGCTATTTCAAATCCTGAAAGATGATGCTGTGAAAGTGCTGCACTCAATATGCCAGCACATTTGGAAAACTCAGCAGTGGCCACAGGACTGGAAAAGGTCAGTATTCATTCCAATCCCAAAGAAAGGCAATGCCAAAGAATGCTCAAACTACTGCACAATTGCACTCATCTCACATGCTAGTAAAGTAATGCTCAAAATTCTCCAAGCCAGGCTTCAGCAATATGTGAACCATGAACTTCCTGATGTTCAAGCTGGTTTTCGAAAAGGCAGAGGAATCAGAGATCAAACTGCCAACATCCGCTGGATCATGGAAAAAGAAAGACAGTTCCAGAAAAACACCTATTTCTGCTTTATTGACTATGCCAAAGCCTTTGACTGTGTGGATCACAATACACTGTGGAAAATTCTGAGAGTTGGGAATACCAGACCACCTGACCTGCCTCTTAAGAAATCTGTATGCAGGCCAGGAAGCAACAATTAGAACTGGACATAGAACAACAGACTGGTTCCAAATAGGAAAAGGAGTACGTCAAGGCTGTATATTGTCACCCTGCTTATTTAACTTATATGCAGAGTACATCATGAGAAACACTGGACTGGAAGAAACACAAGCTGGAATCAAGATTGCTGGGAGAAATATCAATCACCTCAGATATGCAGATGACACCACTCTTATGGCAGAAAGTGAAGAGGAACTAAAAAGCCTCTTGATGAAAGTAAAAGAGGAGAGTGAAAAAGTTGGCTTAAAGCTCAACATTCAGAAACGAAGATCATGGCATCCGGTCCCATCACTCCATGGGAAATAGATGGAGAAACAGTGGAAACAGTGTCAGACTTTATTTTTGGGGGCTCCAAAATCACTGCAGATGGTGACTGCAGCCATGAAATTAAAAGACGCTTACTCCTTGGAAGAAAAGTTATGACCAACCTAGATAGCATATTCGAAACAGAGACATTACTTTGCCGACTAAGGTCCGTCTAGTCAAGACTATGGATTTTCCAGTAGTCACGTATAGATGTGAGTTGGACTGTGAAGTAGGCTGAGCACCGAAGAATTGATGCTTTTGAACTGTGGTGTTGGAGAAGACTCTTGAGAGTTCCTTGGACTGCAAGGAGATCCAACCAGTCCATTCTGAAGGAGATCAACCCTGGGATTTCTTTGGAGGGAATGATGCTAAAGCTGAAGCTCCAGTACTTTGGCCACCTCATGAGAAGAGTTGACTCATTGGAAAAGACTGATGCTGGGAGGGATTGGGGGCAGGAGGAGAAGGGGACGACCGAGGATGAGATGGCTGGATGGCATCACTGACTCGATGGACGTGAGTCTTAGTGAACTCTGGGAGTTGGTGATGGACAGGGAGGCCTGGCGTGCTGCGATTCATGGGGTCGCAAAGAGTCGGACACAACTGAGCGGCTGAACTGAACTGAACTGACACCACTGGCAGGAAGTCTCTAGAAGCTGGAAAAGGCGAAGAAGCTGGTTCTCCCCTAGAGACTCCAAAGAAGGCAGCATTGCCAACATGTTTATTTTGCCTGGAAAGGTCTATTTTCCCTTCTGATCTTCACAGCTGTGGGATGATACATTTTTGCTGTTTCAAGCCACAAAATTTGTGGCAATTTGTTAGTGTCAAAGGAAACAAACACTCCCTGGTGCCAATATCTTCAGCCAAATGTTGTATGGCTTCAAGCGATGCATGAAACCACCACCTTGAGACCATGAGAACAGGAACCTCCAGAAAAACCAAGACAATATACTGAGGGCCGATGAGCAGGCGATGGAGAGTGCCTGCAACCCCCCCGGGAGCTCTTGCCTCTGGGCTGCATGCGGTGTAAGATAATGTATGGTGGCACATTCTGCAACTTGTGGCCAAAAACCCCCCATCTTGCACAATAACTCCTTCTTGTTCCCAACCAACTGCTGCTCTCCAATCTCATTTAGTCATGCTGAGCCAGTTTAGCGACAGAGTCGGCTCGCGCGGCTGTGCTCCGTCGTGTCCGACCCTTTGCAGCCCCAGGGACTAGTCCGCCAAACTCATCTGTCCAGGGAATTTCCCAGGCAAGAATGAGTTGCCATTTCCCATGCCAGGGGATCTTCCCGACCCAGGGATCGAACCCGTATCTCTTACAACTCCAGCTCTGGCAAGTGGATTCTTTACCACTAGCGCCACCTGGGAAGCCCCTTAGGGACTCCTAAGAAGTCATCCCAGGTAATCAGGTTGTACAGGCTCAGGCTGACCCTTGCTTACCTGACTCAGAGTCCTTTCTCAGGAGGTGGACACACCACAAGGAGCAGAGACTCACTGTGGTAAGCAAGATGGGCCAAGCTACTTCAGCTGCAGTCTCAGAGGCACTGCCAAGGGGCCACAGAGGACACAATGGACATACTCTGCAGGACATTGCAGGCTCCAAGGATATGATGTGATAATACACGGGACCAAGGGCCTATGGTGGATTCATCAAGTTACACACACAGACGTGGGCGCAGTATCCCCTTGAGTCTTCATAGTGGGTTACAGAAGTCCTCTCTGGATGAAAAAAAAAAAAAAAGTGGTGGAAAAAAGCCATACACTTCAATTTAAAAAAATTGTGCCAACTTGCTGAACAAGATGAAACCCCTGCAGCCACCACCACACACATGAGAAAAGTTATATGATTATTACTGCATGCCGTTGATGGCTTTGAAGTCTAAATTTACAGGAAAGAAAAGAATTTTTTGGCACTTGTACTTTCTGTGGGCATTTCTTAGAGAAAATGAGTTTGAATCCAAGTAGTTTCCCAGTGAGGATGGTGGTGAGTTCCATCACATTTTCAAGAGGAAAGAAGCATAGAGCCTAGTCCAGGAGCCAGGCGCCCAGAGCACCCACTGTGGTCCTGTAATCCCACTTGCTCTTGTATTCAGCCCAGTGATGATCTGCGATTTATAGTCGGCCTTCCCAACCTGGAGCATGATATTCATCTTCATTTATACAATTTTACTTGTAATTCTTTCCAGAAACGTATCTTTCTGTAGATTCCTTGCATTTCCCAACAAATTAATCCCAGACATTTGTCTTTATGCTTCATCTGTGGATCTCCTTTTCAGTGTATTTGTTTGTAAAGATTTTGTATGTTACATGCGTGTTGATTCACATACCTTTATTTCTTATTGCCTCGTTTACTGCCATCTTGTTTTTTTAATCTCCAATTGGATTTTGTGCATACGATAATGTGCTCAGATGCTCAGTTGTGTCTGACTCTTTGCAGCTCCTTGGACTGTAGCCCGCTGGGCTCCTCTGTCTGTAGAATTTTCCAGGCCAAGAATACTGGAATGTTGCCATTTCTTCCTCCAAGGGATCTTCCTGATCCAGAGATCGAACCCAAGCCTCTTACATCTCCTACATTGGCTGGCAGATTCTTCACCAGTGTTACGTGGGAAGCCCAAGTATTTTATTGTTACCTATTTGTAAAGGCATTTTTATATTTTCTTTTCCAGTAGTTATAGCCCTTAGGTCTGTTTCCTATCTTACTTGTGATAATAAGAACACCCGGAAATCTTAAACTTAAGGTTGCTGAGAGCAGATATGGTCTTCTGTTTTGGATGTGCACATCAGTCCATGGTTATTGAACAGAAGAGTGAACCGGCAAGAGAATGAAGAAAGGTCAGTTTTCACTGGAGAGGAAAAGGTCAATTTCCTAAGAGAAATGTAGAAATTGGTGGCATTCAGAACCATAAAGGCGGCTGAGGGCTGAAGAATTGATGATTTCAAACTGTGGTGCTGGAGAAGACTCTTGAGAGTCCCTTGGACTGCAAGATCAAACCAGTCAATCTTGAAGGAAATCAACCCTGAATATTCATTAGAAGGACCGATCCTGAAGCCGAAGCTCCAATATTTTGGCCACCTAATGCAAAAAGCCGACTCCCTGGAAAAGACCCTGATGCTGGGAAAGATTGACAGCAGGAGGAGAAGGGGACGACAGAGGATGAGATGGTTGGATGGTATCACTGACTCGATGGACATGAGCTTGAGCAAGCTCCAGGAGTTGGCGATGCACAGAGGAGCCTGGTATGTTGCAGTCCATGGGGTTGCCAGAGTGGGACATGACTGAGAAACTGAATAACAAAAGGACTAGCAGTAAGCAGGCTGTTGGCTTCCTCTTTGTCTACCCTGCAGTGGCCAGGAAGGGTGACACACTCCTGCACTGAGCAGCAGGGAAAGTGAGAGCGTGGTCCTGGGTGACACTGGCAGCTTAGCCGGTCCCAGGACGTTCATTTTTGAGGAAACGGTGTTTATGATAGGTGGATTTTCAGTTATTTATGGCCGAACACACCCTATTCCAAACCCGACTTACTGGTTTGTCCAGTTTCCGTGGCCTTCCCACACTCCTCTTTGAAACAGATCACTTCTGGAAGCTGCATGTGGTCTGTCTCTGCTCAGAGCTCAGATTCTTTACCTTTCCTCCGTGTGCTACACCCAGTCTGGATCATCTTGATTTTGAACTCACCCTTTATCTTGGGGAGAACGGGCACAGAACAAATGTGTAGTAGTCACGACCCCGAAGTCTGTTTGGGGAACCAGTTATGACACTAATAATTTACAGTTAATGTGCTGATTGATGTATTCCTTGCTTCTCCAAGCTGAAGTTCTCAAGCTCTGAGGAGTTCTGAGAAGTGTCCTAGAGGCTCATGTTTTAAAGACAAAAATGTACATCTTTCTTCCTCTTCTCTTTTTAAATGAGTTTTAAACTCATGTTCCCCTTCACATGAAACACTCTGACATGCTCTGTGTGATGAACTAAGACAATGATGAGTGGAGACCAAATCACAGGTCCATTGTTGAGTGGACTGAATGCCACCAGGTGCTACAGTGATTTGGTCAATATATAGTTTCATATCTCTTCTTCAGCCAGTAGTGCACTGTTGATTTTAAAAGCATATGAAAGAATACTATTTCAACAATTCAGTGTCTCAATAAATATGCTTGTTAAACTATATAGAGTATACAAAGAGAGATGAAGTGCAAATTAAACCCTGCAATTGAATGAAACTATTATTGCTAATCTAGCCATTTTCATAAATGATCCACAATGCCTTTTCCGCAATTCTAAAACCTTTTCTAATGAAGAAAGTTTCTTCCCCTATTATGCATCTGCAATATTTAGCTGAAATAACAAGGCTGTGTGGGGTTTCCCAGGCGGCTCAGTGGGTAAAGAATCTGCCTGCAATGCAGGAGACACAGGTTTGATCCCTGGGTTGGGATGATCCCCTGGAGGAGGAACCGTCAACTTCTCTCCAGTATTCTTGCCTGGAGAACCCCATGGACAAAGGAGCCTGGTGGGTTACAGTCCATACGGTCACAAAGAGTCAAACATGACTGAAGTGACTGAGCACAACACAGCTATTTACAGTTTTTCTCCAATTTACTGTGACCCCTTATATATTTTGCTACAGATACACCCAGATGCTGCCCCAGACCTGTGGGGGATGTCACATGTGGTATGTCACATGTGGATTCAAATGCTTATGAATTCCAAAATACTTCCGGCTCTGAAGGTTTTGAACAAGGGATTGGGGCCCTGTATGCAAACAGGATACATAACATTTTTTAAAATTTATTTAATTGGAGGCTAATTACTTTACAATATTGCGGTGGGTTTTGCCATACCTTGACATGAATCAGCTATGTGAGCATACGTTTCCCATCCTGAACCCCGCTCCCACCTCCTTCCCCATCCCATCCCTCAGGGTCATCCCAGTGTATCAGCCCTGAGCACTCTGTCTCATGCATCGAACCTGGACTGGCGATCTATTT